>NC_052643.1:13015834-13325058 GCF_016161935.1 Mauremys reevesii | reverse complement strand
ACTGGCTCTGTGGATGAGAGGAAAGCAGTGGGCGTGTTATTCCTTGACTTTAGCAGAGCTTTTGATACGGTCTCCCACAGTATTTTTGCCAGCAAGTTAAAGTCGTATGGGCTGGATGAATGGACTATAAGGTGGATAGAAAGCTGGCTAGATCATCGGGCTCAGCGGGTAGTGATCAATGGCTCCATGTCTAGCTGGCAGCCGGTATCAAGCGGATTGCCCCAAGGGTCAGTCCTGGGGTCGGTTTTGTTCAATATCTTCATTAATGATCTGGAGGATGGCGTGGACTGCACCCTCAGCAAGTTTGCAGATGACACTAAACTGGGAGGAGTGGTAGATACACTGGAGGGTAGGGATAGGATACAGAGGGACCTAGACAATTTGAAGGATTGGGCCAAAAGAAATCTGATGAAGTTCAACAAGGACAAGTGCAAAGTCCTGCACTTAGGACGGAAGAATCCCATGCACAGCTACAGATGAGGGACCGAGCAGCTAGGTAGCAGTTCTGCAGAAAAGGACCTAGGGGTTACAGTGGACGAGAAGCTGGATATGAGTCGACAGTGTGCCCTTGTTGCCAAGAAGGCTAACGGCATTTTGAGCTGTATAAGTAGGAGCATTGCCAGCAGATCGAGGGACGTGATCATTTCCCTCTATTCAGCATTGGTGAGGCCTCATCTGGAGTATTGTGTCCAGTTTTGGGCCCCACACTACAAGAAGGATGTGGAAAATTGGGAAGAGTCCAGCAGAGGGCAACCAAAATGATTAGGGGGGCTGGAGCACATGACTTATGAGGAGAGGCTGAGGGAACTGGGGTTGTTTAGTCTTCAGAAGAGAAGAGTGAGGGGGAATTTGATAGCTGTTTTCAACTACCTGAAAGGGGGTTCCAAAGAGGATGGATCTAGACTGTTCTCAGTGGTAGCGGATGACAGAACAAGGAGTAATGGTCTCAAGTTGCAGTGGGGAAGGTTTAGGTTGGATATTAGGAAAAACTTTCACTAGGAGGGTGGTGAAGCACTGGAATGGGTTACCTAGGGAGGTGGTGGAATCTCCTTCCTTAGAGGTTTTTAAGGTGAGGCTTGACAAAGCCCTGGCTGGGATGATTTAGTTGGGGATTGGTCCTGCTTTGAGCAGGGGGTTGGACTAGATGGCCTCCTGAGGTCCCTTCCAACCCTGATATTCTATGATTCTATGATCTGTGGAGGCAGGGAATTTAATACAGGACTTGAATTTGAGGAGCCCACATAAAACAATCAAGAGGAGGAAAAATGGCACTTTATCAAAATGAACTTGATTCCACTTGCTGCTTTGATGACCTGCCTCCGTGCTCCAGCCTGACGTCCCTTCACAAGCAAAACTTCCAGCAACTTCAAAAGGAGACTTTTCTGCATAAGAGCTGCAGGTTCAGGCATTTGACCAGCAAAGAGATGGGCTGGGTTTTGTTTTACCTGCTTCTGTCAGTATTTCCAACCCATCTGGCTTATAGAACTCAAACGGCATCCTTTCCCATTCAGACTTCATCGCTCAGATGTTATCTGGCAGGCCACGGCAGATTTCATGGTGATGTATGCAACAGCAACACCGCCAGGCTTTCATCAGCACTGCAGAGCACTAGATAAGATGTAAAATTGGGCCCTGGGTCGCTTGTGATTATCAAGTTAGTAAAGATCTCATAAAACCTTTTGCAAGATATGGGGAGTTACCTGTAGGACTCTGGCCAAATTCGGCCAATTTAAATTATGCTCTACCGCTTCAATTCAATCTGGGATTTTCCTTCATATCCTCTAAATTGTCTGTAGTGTTATGAGCTGTTAAACAGCTGCCACGTTCCACCTCAGAGGTGGCTGCACTTCAGTGATGGGCGCACCTTTGTAATGTAGGTAAACATCATTCTCTAAAAGCATCCGGCTTTCACTTTGGGTTTGCTGTTGCTGGGATGCACTGATGCACTGGAGGGTAGTTCAGGCTCCTGGCCTGCAGAGGAGGCAATTCGTGCTGACTACGGCGCTGGGTTTTGTGCCCCACAAAACACTTCCCATGGAGCCACTGACACCCATCAGATGGGAACAGCATCATTACAGCCCTGGGCTGGATTTAAAATTAGAACCTGGGCTGGAGCCGGCTCTATCCCATCCCCAGTCCCACAGCTTCTATTTACGTTCATAGGGGAACTATGCACTTGCCCCAGCAGAGTTTACTAACTTTTTCCACTGCAAGTGTCTTGTTTCTTTTGAACAGTCCCCCAGGAGTTCAGACGCCAGGTGCTGCCCTGGCTGAGGTATCAAGCTTTGTTTATTTATTTGTTATTTTTGCCTGTGAAGTACATTTTGTCTCATTCCTACAGACCTCATGGCGGGCACAGACCTGCAGCTGGAAAGCCCCGCAGAGTAAGTATGTACATTCCCTGAAATGCCTTTGAAAAAGCCCAATATCGGGTGTCATTCTAGCTTATTTGTTTCCTAAACCTGCTGCAGCCAAAAGCAACAAGGAGCCTTGCTGGAAGCCAGGGAGCGGGTTTGCTGCACTGCAATGCCTTTGCCACCCTCTGGTGGCGGATGGGAGCCTCGTCTGAGCTGAGTTCTGCAATGACCTGTCAGCTCCCCAGGGAGGTGGCCGAAGAGGAAATAGACTCACAGGCCCAGATACTCAGGTGGTGTATATTGATTTCAATGGCAATTTATACTATCTGAGGAGCAGGCCCATTGCTTCTTAATTTTAGACAAATCCAGATGTGTGGGCGATACACGACCTCTTTCCTTTGTAAAAAGCTCCTAGGACAATTTCCATGGCTAGCTGCCAACTCCCATTTTTGGATGACAGGAAACATTTACAGCCTCTATGAACTGGAGTTAAAACACTGAAAGTGAGCCGCCAAACCCCCTCCCCTGAGAGGAGAAGAGCGTGTGCACATCATTACACCTGCCCTTTCCTACTACACTTAGAAAATCTATTAGTGCCCAATACAATTAAACCTCGTTAGATGGGGCCACTTAAAACGTGTGACGAAGAGCAGTTGCTTGCTTGCGATTCGCACGCGTAGCTGCACTCACAGATAGAGGTGACTACTCCCAAACTTTTATACGTCCTTCCGATGTAAATGGCCAACATCTCCCTCTCCTTTTCTCCTCTGCCACCAGTGACTCATGTGGATAATGCTTAAGTGAAAAGCGTCCTGTTACAGGAATGAGTAGTAAATATGAGTCATGCTGGCAGGACTCCATGGCGTGGCAAATTGAGAAACGTTTATCTCTAGGTCATTAGTGTGGATCCAGCCAGGATGGAGTCTCTGCCAGCTAGTTGGTGGCCTCAGTTCACTTCCTGATGGAGAGGCAGCCGTAGATGTGACACTCACTGGCCTCCTCAGTGGCGTTCTCAGCAGAGAGGCCACAGGACTGAGTCTGAACCTATAGGATGGATAAGGAAAGTTGGCAAGGATTGTTGGGCATGGGGGTGTGGGAAGCTTCTACTGACACCAGCCCAGATGTTCCCATTCTGTTGATAAGCAGAAGTTTTCATTTTCTAGCTGGCAATCTGACCAAGGGTACTTTTATGATCTCATTGACATCACTGGCTGGCCCTTAGAGAACAAAGCAGGCTTGTTTTCTAAGGCAAAACCAACATCTAAGCTCCCAATGGAAGTTTTTGCTCAGTTCTTGACAGGTGTTTGTCTGAGGTGTCGTGTGAGTGGCCGTTCGGTTCATCTTCCCCTTGTGAGTCTCATACCACAGGCAGGGGCAGAGTGACTTGGCTGCTCTGTCAAGAGATCAGGAGCCTTTCTCTCGGTACAGGACCAAAACTAAATTCCCCGTTCCTTGATAGGTTTCTAAATGGCAAAGGTTCCATGCAAGGTGTGAAGGGCACTTTTCAAACATTTATTTGTACCTTGGTAGTGTCTAGTGCCCCCAATCACAGATCAGGGCCCCGTTTTAGGTACTGTGCGCAGACCCAATGAAAAGACTATTCCTATCCCCAAAGCGTTTAGAGTCAAAATAAATACGAGTTTTGCCTTTGGATTCCCTTGCCAAAGGATCACCAGAGGGAGGGGAGATGCTTTTTCTCCTTTACCTGCAGAGATTTCTAAAAACACCCTTGCAAGCTGGGAATGGGCCTGAGTCACACAGTTCCCTAAAACTCCAGGATGTCCCAATCCTTGCTTTTCTTTCAGTCCCAGTTCTAGTGCAAATGCTTAGTTAAAAAAGCACGATGTGCAGTAAGCCTGTGGAATTCAGTGCCACAAGAGGCCATCGTAAATACAACACAAAAGCCAGATTTTTTAAAAATGGGGTTGGTAATTGAAGAGCCATAAGAATGATTAAAAGAGTAGAAAACATGCCTGAAAGTGACAGACTCAAAGAGCTCGATCCATTTAGTTTAACAAGGAGAAGGTTAAGGGGTGACTTGATTGCAGTCTGTAAGTATCTGCCTGGGGAACCAATATTTGCTCTTCAGTCTAGCAGAGACAGATCTAACATGATCCAATGGCTGGAAGTTGAAGCTAGACAAATTCAGACAGGAGATAAGGTGCACAGGTGTAACAGTAATTAATCATGGGAACAATTTACCAAGGGTCGTGATTGTCATCAGATGTCACCGGTGTGGTGCTCTGCTCTGTTCAATGTTGATAACAGTCGGCTGCAGGCGTGTGTTCCCCTGTGTGCTGCCTCGGCTCTGCAAATCGCTGACAGAGCCCGAGAGAACCCCCAATGACCACAGACTCTAGTAAGGTACGAAGGCACCCGGCCAGGTTTATTGCCAAACAAAACATAGTCTCTAGCTTCCTGGATCAGATGTCTACAGTGCTGCTAGTACATCTGTGCTCCCTGACAATAGACCGACTCAGTCAGTGGCCGGACTCACCACTGCCCCCTAGGCCAGACAAGGCAACTCCTCAGGGGTGCATTCTTATACACAGCTACAAACAAGTTACACCTCACTCCTGACGCATTGAGGTACAACCCCTCTACGTAGCAAGGTGCCGCCTCTCACCTTGTACATGTTGGTTCGAACAAAACAACTCTAGCCATCATGTTACCCTTTTGCCTTGTCTTTAGGATGGGTCAGCCTGTTCCTTGTTATCTGTGTGGAACATGCAAGTATCGGAGTGTTCTAGTACCATCCTAGCACATGTTTACACCTCTAGTGTCCAGTACCTTTTAGGTATGAATATTTTTGCAGCATCAGCCCTTTCGTTGCCAGCTTCTGTGAGCAGGGCCTGCCTCTGGCTCACAGCTTCACTCTGCTTTATGTTAACAAAGTCTTGACCATTACTTTAGTTCAGGCCTTAGGCCTCATACCGGGCCTCTGAGAAGGGTTTATGTTTCAGGGCCTCATCTTATCACAATGATGCATTCTCCATCACTGGCAATTTTTAAACCAAGATTGGATGGTTTTCTGAAAGATCTGCTAAAGGAATCGTTTTGGGGAAGTTCTCTGGCCTGTGCTTTGAGGAGGTCAGACTAGATGATCCCAGTGGACCCTCCTGACCTTGGAATCTACGAATCTGTGAATTCTGTGGCCAGTAATGAAGGGTAGTATGAACTTCTAAAAAAAAAAAAAAATGGCTGATCAATGCTTATGCTTTAAGCATTCATCTCCTCCAGAAGGCTATTTCCTCAATCAAGTGGCTTGGACCATTATACCTTAATTTGACTTTCCTTTGAAATGTCAGGTACTGGATTCCGCAAGAAGCAAAATCTTAGCCTTGGTGCACCAATGGTTTACTAGTATGGCAAACCCCCTGTTTCTCACTATGTATCAAATACATTTAATTGGATTAGCTTGTGGTTTAACTGTAACGTTCATCTGGGTTATGCCAAGAAGGCAGGGCATTATGGGCGGGACACAGGAATCCTTCTGTGAGTCATAAATCCAAGCTCCTGTCTCTATGCTGGCGTGTAGCCATCTGACAATTATACAACTTGTTCCATTTTTAGTTGTCAAAAGTGAAAGCAAATTGGCTAGAGCAGGGACAGGGCTCTGCAGACCCAATCCCTGTGTCAGCCCCTCCTTCGAAACTGAGAAATTCAGAACGTCATTAAGTACCCACTAAAGAGACCAAAGTCTTGAATATTTGTGTGGGGTTTTTCTTTATTATTTATTAAAAAGATTGCAGAGGACACGGTATCTCTGAGAAGCATAGCTCAGGTTAGAGAACAAGCCGTACATTCCCACCAAGTGATTCTAAAATGTAGTAAAACTGCTGTTTTTGTGGCATATTTTCTGTACCAAATGCATCCCAAAATGTTATGTGAACCACACTGTGTGTGTGTGTGTGTGTGTGTGTGTGTGTGTGTGTGTGTGTGTGTGTGTGAGAGAGAGAGAGAGAACGAACTTGGATGCATGAGCTAGGGTGACCAAATGTCCCGATTTTATAGGGACAATCCCAATTTTGGGGTCTTTTTCTTATATAGGCTCCTATTACACCCCATCCCCATCCTGATTTTTCACTCTTGCTGTCTGGTCACCCTAGCGTGAGCTTATGGAAATCCTCAGTAGTTTGTGCTTATCGCAAGTAAAAGGCCAATATTTAAATAGTGAAAACATAGGTTTAAAGTTTCCAAAGTGACTAGTGGCTACATTTTGAGGGGCCCAACTGGGGACACTTTAAAGAAGACTGATGTTGAGAGTGGGGGTGCTCAGCACCTCCTGAAAATCAGACACCTTTGATGTGTGCCAAATTGGAGACCCCAAAACCGAACCACCCTACAACCACTAATCACGTTTTGAAAATTCAGGCCACAGCTTTTCCTTGCTGTTCACCTTGCATGTCTTGCTAAAGGATTAGAGAGGGATTTGGGCTCAATGGTGAAAACAGTGGTATAAATGCCCGTAGAGAGTCAGGGTTGGAGAACTTCAGTGAATGCAATTTTGTGATTACATCACAGTACTAGGAGTGCCGGCAGATAGTTGGCGCTAGCATTTTGGTTTCCCAATACATGTCACAGTCAGGCCTGGCAAGAGAAATGTGAGACTTTGGCACATCATGTTCACTGCCCCGCCCCTTTCACTTTATTTACACAGATGGTACAGATAGTGGGGGGAGGGCCCTTTGAAATCAGGGCTCTGGTCCACTTGTCTCCCCTTCCCCCCTTTTGTCAGCCCCAGTTACAATGATACAATAGAGAATAGTTAGGTTCCTTTCGGGTGAGATGACTTCTTTTTAAATGGGATGGGAACATAGGAAATTAGGGTAGAAAGAACCATAGGTCCATCCCCAGGATGGCAGGATCAAACTGTCTTTTGGCTGGGGCACCCAGAAATACTTTTACATTCCAATTAAAAATAAAACCCTTCCCTCCTTGATGACTGATGCACAGCAGGCTGTGTGCCGGTTTTCTGTGCACTGGCTGCCCCATCCACCTCGGTGATGGCTCCTTGGTGGAGGTAAACAGGGCCTGATCGTGCATCAACTTACTACCGCATCTAAGCAAAGGGGCTGCACTCGGTTGTGTTTGCAGGATTGGGCCCATACTTTGTTAAAGCACCTCCGGCTGAAAGATGCTACATAAATGTAAGATGTGGGGTAGGATTTTCAAAGGTGCCTAAGGAAGTTAAAGTTCGGTGCCCAATTCCCATTCAAAATCAACAGGAATTGGGAACCTAACTAGGTGCTTTTCAAAATCTCACCCCTCAGGCTTAGATTTGGGGATACCCCCTCTCTCCCCTTTCAAAATAATAAATAGTAACAATGTTAACGAACCGTTTGGCCTACTGCAGCTGCATTAACACAACTGGCTCCCCTGCGGCTCTCCACGGCCACAGGTCATTCAATTACTGAGTTGCAATTTACCTTTCCACAGGCAGCAGCTGAATATTTGGAGAAACGAATGTGATCTTTCTTGGGGGTGGCGCCAAAAGAAAAAAAAGGAATATAATACGCCTGGGGTTTTGCTGCAGAAGTATTTTTAATGAACCGTGGATTCCCCACGACCCAGCAACATACTTTTTGGAAATCTTCACAGGCCGGTTGCCCTCCTTTGGAATTTTTAAGGAGGAAGCTGGAGTCACTCAAATGTAGGAGCTACAGGATCTGCTCCCCTAAAGAGGTGTTCTTTAGAACCAGAGGACCACCACTCTGCTCCAGAGCACCGCTCTCATACCTGGAGCAGTAGGACCAAAGCTACTCCAAAGCATGGGGAGAGCATGTTGGACTGCTCCATGACGTCTGAGAAAGGATTACATTTTTATGACAGGTAAAAAGCTTTGTAGATGCCAACCACCCCGGCAGTATCTACACTGGAGACATTCCCAATCAGCACCTATTAAAGATTTCTGAAGATGGCAAATGTCTCTCTCTGCTTTCTTATTAGCATAGGCTTTGGTTCATGACAACTTGTACTAACAGCAGGGGAACACTGAGCATGGTGATTAGACAGAAAAAAAATCAACCCAGCTCTGTTGAAATACAAAGGGAAGGAACAACCCTGATTTGGCCAGTGACTGCTCTGCTTTCTGTACCTGGCTGTTTCCAGTTACAACACACAAGACACATTTTTCTGCAGCTACCAAAATCTCCTTTTTACCAGCTCTTGCTTGGTTTAACCTCAAACTCTTTTCTTTTTTTTGCCTAAATTTCAGCATTCCTTGGTTTCCCTCTACTCCAACTATGAATGCAAAGCCAGTGCCACTTGTGTCCTTATCCCACAGGTTAGTCCTGTAAGGAGCAGAGCAATCTGCAGAAGAAAAGCAGGTGGAGGGGCTGCGAATGGGCCGGGCACCAAAATTTGGCCAACATTTTCAACCCAGGCTGGCTAATGTGTTATGCTCCGAGATCCATATTTAGGCAGATCCATAGAGCAGCTTGATTTTTATTTCAGTGGGAACTGCAGGTGCTCAGCTGCTGCCCCTTCATGAGTCATTTTACTGGAGTCAAAGGGGCTGCTCGCATGAGGAGGACTCAGAGGAGGGTTATTTGAAAGCCAGGGAGGGCTAGATCTGGCCCATGTTCCTGTGTAACAGTAAATCGCTCTGTCAGGAAATGACAGGTATGAAGCGAGCTGATTATTTACTATAGCTTTACTATCAGGTTTCCAGGCATGGCAACCATAAACCCGTGAAATGCCTTGTGTGTGGCTATAATTCAGCCAAGACTGCCAGCCTCAAAACGACACCAGCTGGTACTTTTGTTTCGTTAGGAAGATTTTTGTCTTTGTCCATTTCAATCCGCCCAGGAACCAGCCCCCCCCGGGTCTATTTCCAAGCAGCCAGCAGGGAACTAGCGACCCGGGCCATTTCGTTCCCGGAGTTGGCGGATCACGTTTCCACGGCGGCTCGGAAGCCAGGACCGGCGCGTCACATGATTGCAGGGAAAAGCTGCGGAGCCGGGACCCCGCTTTGAAACCCCCTGGGCAGCCGCGCGGTGCGGGGCTGGTAGGGGCCTTCGGAGCAGCCTGTAACCCAGGGGGGCGGCTGGCGGCTGGCTCCTGCGCCGGCTAAGGGCAGGGGCCAGGCTCGGAACACGGGGTCCCTTTAACTCAGCCGGGGGAGGAGGCAGCAGCGAGGAGGCTGGGAAGCGGCTTTACTCCCCCCTCCCCACCCAGAGCAGCTGGCAAAAGCGGGTGGCTGCAGCGGCGGCTCCAAACGCCACCCCGCCAGCCGGCTGCGTGCGGGGCTCCTCCAGCGGCGTTCGCCTCTCGCCTCCCCGGCGAGCTCCGGGGCATGGCCCGCCTCCGCGGTGCCCCCTCTCCTCGCCCGCCGGGCCGGGGCCGGGGCCGGGGCTGGGGCCCGCTTGCATTTCTCCCGTTGAGCAGCTAGAGAGCGGTGCAGGGAATGAAATCCCCGGTGCAATAGCCAGGAGCCGAGCGCTCCCTTCCTGTCTGCAGCCGCGCCGGGCCGGGGCCGGGGAACCCCAGCGAGTGACGGGCAGCTCCGAGCTGGGCTGGATCGGCCCCCCCTCCCCCCCCCATGGCGGAGACTAAAATCATCTACCACATCGACGAGGAGGAGACCCCCTACCTGGTGAAGCTGCCGGTGCCCCCGGAGAAAGTCACTTTGACAGATTTTAAAAATGTCCTCAGCAACCGGCCCGTGCACAGCTACAAATTCTTCTTCAAGTCCATGGACCAGGATTTCGGGTGAGTGTGTCTGGGGGGGGGGTGTATACCCCCCCGCCCCGGTCTCCTAGCGCTGTTTGTTATATGGGGGGGACCCCAAATATTCCCTTCCCCCTCCCCTGTCGGCTGCGATGGGCTTTACACCCCTCCCGGGAGCGGCGCAGCCGAGCGCACCTGTTCCCCGCGCCGGGGGGCGCAGCTCGCGCGGGTCGGGGGGGAGGGGGGCACTTTCTATTCGTGGGAGGGGGAAGGGTCCGAGGGGCGTTTGTTTGATATGGGGGGGGAATGGAGCAAACGCCCCCAAGGGCTGGGAGATTGGGGGGGGGGCGACGAGAGCAGCCCCCCAGCAGCTGTGGCGGGGGGGGCTGGGATCGCGCTGGGGGGTGCCCCCTTTACATGAGGGGAGGGGGCGCGGGGGCTGCCTCTGTATGTGGGGGGGTCAGGGGGCTGCTGCCCTGCAAGGGGTGCCCGGGGAGGGGGCTGGGGCAGCGCTAGAGCCAGCGGGGTTTGTGCCCCCCCCCCAGCGGAGCTGGGTAGCGCTGGGGAGGGGGGGCTGTGCCTTGTCACCCCCACGGGCGGGGGGAGCCTGGCACCGTGGCGCCGGCTTCGCGCTAGGCCCGGGCGGCCGCCGCCGCTACGGGGCCGGGGGAGGCAGCTACTAACATGGCGGCCCGGGCTGGGGAGGCGGCGGGGCAGCCTCCTTCAATACAGCCCCAGCAGTGCCCGGGCGGGGGGGGGCGGCATGGGGGCAGATCCCCCCCCCTGCGCCAATTACCCAGCGGGGGGGGGCTTGGGGGCAGCTTCCCCCTCCCTGCCCCCAGGGCCACTCACCCAAGAACTAGGCGTAATTGACTCTGCCCTGGCAGCGGGACAGGGCATCTCCCAGTGCCAAGGGCTGGGGCAGTTCCTGCCCCGATACCCAGGCACAAGCGGGCAAGGGAGGGTCCTTATCCCTTATCTGACCCAAGTCAGATCTACAGGGAGAGGGGTTCATGGCCCTTCCCACGTGCAGGTATCTGCCTCAGGGAGACTGGGCCAAAAGCCCTTCTCCTCCTCCAGGCGGCTGGTCCTGGAAAGCCAGGCTGCCTCCTGGACACACACCCCCTGCCCTGGGGAAATGGGAGAAATTCCATTCCCCAGTACCCAGCTAATCACCCAGAAAGAGAGGCCAATACTCTGCCCTGGCGCTAGCCACGGGGCGTTGGGTAACTGGCTGGCTTCCCGCTGAGCAAGCCCTCTGCTGCTCTCTGCACACTGAGCATCTCCGCTCTCCTGTCACCTTACACATCTGCTCTGGATAGTCTTCAGGACACCCCAATAATATACTATAAAGGACATGACCAAGAATATGCTAACGGATGTATTCGAAGGGCCTTCCACTCTTGCAAGTGCGAAAGCACCTTTGCATGCACCCATCAGCTAGCTGCTTCCTCTCGGAAGTGATCGTTTTCACCCCAAGAGTGTGCAGAACGTATAAAAGCTGATGAAGACGAGGGGCCAGATTTTCAAAAGTCCAATTGATCTGTGGGTGCTGGACACACTTCTGGCCCAGCTTTCCCTCGCAAATGAGGGGTTTGTGTACTTGAATTTGTTTGCATTCATATATAAATATAAAAAGAAGTCCAATGCCCTTTGACAGTTTGTCATAAATCAGCTTTCAAAGGGTAATAATCCCTCTGTAATACGCAGCTGCACTTTTTGGTCTTGGGTGTTTGTATCTGCATCTATCACTGGCAAGACATCTCCGCATTTCTAGATTGCATTTGGAAGAGGATAGATGAAACATTTGTCGAAATGTAACGTGAGTGATCTAATGCCTATAGCATCACTAACATAATAAGCATATGAATATAGTGCCTGGTATCTAAAATGACTCTGTCGGTAATGTTCATACCATCTTAAAATGATATTCTCTTTATTGCTTCTTGAAAGCTTGAACCCTGCAGCTTGTTTCTCCAATTGTTTCTCCATCAGCACTGGAACATGTTTCTATGCTGAAGGATGTTTCTTATGTGGTAGATCGTTTGTTTATATTGGTTTGTTACCGAGCTGCTCGTGCACTGATTTATTTATTTTCCTAGAATTTGGAAACGTTTATTTTGAAAAAAGTACATTAAGAATTAATTTCAAAACAAACACATGGGCATGTGTGAAATGGTCCAGATGTTAGACCAGCCAGTTGGGCCTTCTGAAGTACTTGCTTTTTAATAGCACAATTGAGTACAACTTAAAAATATGTATATCATGTTGGACAAGCATAAAATTTGCCTGTCCCTTAAACTTACATTTTTCTACATGAAGGGTGCTGCAGTATTGTGGGATAGCTTTAAAATGCCAGCTCTCTTCGGGTGTGTGATCCAACCTCAGTAAAACCGGGCTGGATTCTGAGTTTGTTGGGACTGCAGGTAAAGTCACTCATGTAGTGCTGCCCTTGCTCTTTGTCCAGGTGAAGGATAGTAGTTAACAAGAAAATCCTGTGCAAGATTCTTGTTTGTTTCAGTTCTCTTACTGCCTGGATTTTCATCTCTATCTGATCCATTTGCCTGCTTGTGAAAATGGAGTTGGCATAAGAGTGGGGAGTTGCAAATGTACAGTCGGATTTTGGATCTGTCAAATTAGTGTCCCTTTAGTAAACAATAGTCTCTAATACAAATATACGATACAATTGATACTTCGTAAAAGTGACGTGTGAGAATGGCTGCAGTTAAGTTGTCTGTGCTGCCAGTGAAATGTGGAGTTGCTGCTTGGTGATACCGGGGGAACCTTGCATCGTACAGTGGCAAATATGAGGGTGTTTGGTTGAAGCCGTTGTCTTAGAGAGGGTCCTGGTGATCTTGTAATATGGAACTGGAAAGGTTTTGCTTTTCCAAGTAGCAAAGCTACAAATTTGTGAATGGGATTCACAGACATTAACACCACCAGCTTAAATTATATGGTGATAACATGAAGCAAGATACACCTAGCAAACTCAAAGCTAAAGGTCATACTTGGTCTCTAACTGCTGCTCCCTTGTGTATGTAGTACATAGGATAAAATTGAATTCCATTGCCGCTCACGTGCGGTACCTGGCACTCCACCTTTTGAAGTGCCCATGTGCAGACGTGTGCTGAAAAATTGGCAGTTCCAAGGTTTCTACTATATTCTGCTTCAGAAACCAGCAGCAACAGAAAAGCCAGACCCAGCATGTGAGCTAGAAGATCTTAAAATTTTCTGATGGGGGAGGGGGAACTCCAAAACATTAAAATAAGGATTTTTAAAATATAATCTGCTGCACTCTTCCCTGAAATGAAATAAGAACCCTTGGTCTCTATGAGGGTCACAACACAAAATGTTAACAGTTTGGATTGCTGCATTTATTGGCTAGTAGCAGCAGTCAGCTGGTGAAGTGCTTGATCCTGAAGTATCCTGTTGACTTCAGCGGGAGTTGTGGATGCCCACTGCATTGGGGGCAGACATTGTGGCTTCCCTAGACGGTCCATTCATGCATCAGCACTAGTTTTGTTGCAAGATGGGTCTCTCTAAAAGTTGAAGTTGTTTAAAGGTAAGCGTCAAAGTTTTTGTGCCTAAACCCCTGTTGAAGTTCCTAAATAATATATAACAAGGTATGACCTCAATCCTTGGTTTTTTGAGGGTAGAAGGGTCTGCCAGCATGTATCTGACTGCAAGATTTGTGCCTGTGTGTAAATTTTAAATGGCATTTACTTATCTTTCCTAAGCTTCAGCTCACAATGAATTTCTATGGCCAAGTTGAAAACCAACATAAAATCAGATCTCTAATGGAAGAGCTGATGCAATATTAACAGTGCTAACAACACCACAACCACTTGTCTTTTTTTCCTTCTGTGACCACTGGAATGCCCCTTTCACCTCCATTCTTAATGTAAAATGTCATCATCTTATAGCAGGGCTCATTTCTCCAACCACCGATGGCTTCTCTGCATCAAGTTCATCATGCAGTTGGTGACTGGGGAAGTCATTGGGGTTTCCTCGGGGGGGGGGGGGAGGGAAGAGTGTGTGTGTGTGTGTGTGTGTGTGTAAAATAAATAAATAAAATATATAATTCTTTAAGAAAGTAATCATCTTATTTCAGGATCCAGTTCAAAACTGTCTACCTTGTAATGTCACTACCTGGATTTGCTCCATCCGAAACTACAGACGTTGTTTGAACCAAATGTAGAGTTGCCATGTCCCTTAGACTCCTGGACCCAATGAGCCCGTTTCTGGTCTGAGGGATAGCATGGGTGTGTAAACTATATATGTTGGTCGACGGGGTTCAATCTAAAACCCTGATCCTGCAAACACTGATGCACGTGCTTAACTATATGCATGTGTGTAGTCCCGCTGACTTCAATGGGACTGCTCATATGTTTGTCAGCTCATGGCCAATGTCAGTAAATCCTAGGTGTGGTGGGACTGAAAGGCGTAAGTTACACCAATGTAGTCTTTCCTCTGACTTTGTTCCTGTCCCCAGTCCATTA
This sequence comes from Mauremys reevesii, assembly GCF_016161935.1. Lineage (NCBI taxonomy): Eukaryota > Metazoa > Chordata > Testudines > Geoemydidae > Mauremys > Mauremys reevesii. The sequence continues at coordinate 13,310,531 of NC_052643.1, read as the reverse complement.
GCACCAGCCTCCTCTTTATCCCACCCCTCAGCAGAGTTGGTGCAAGAGCCTTCTGTGCAGCTCCTATCATCTGGAACAGCTTTTCTCTGTTCCTCCACTTTATCATCTCCTCCCCATCCCCGGCTTTCAAATCTCACATGAAAACAAGTTTGTTTCTCCTTTCTGTGTACCTCTGTTTCTCTCTCCTGCTGTGATTATTCCACTCTCTAACTGTGGTGGGGAACTTTGTAAAGCATTTCAGGATACAGTCTGTATGAAGGGCTGGAGACTAAAGCAGTGTTGTGTTGTAGATGCACTGGAGTAGGAAGCTATTGGCGCAGTAAGGGTAGCGTCTGCTCCTGTTTAGGGCTAGTGTCTCTCATAAGCCAATATGCGATCAATCAGCCTTGTCTACTGGTCCTACTAAACTTTTATTGCTTCCTTTATAAACACAATTACATAGGAAAAGCAGAGGGAATTGGAGAACCAATTTGCGTTTTGGCTGTCAGGACAAAGTATTAACAGTAAATATGGGTTTGTGTTTTTATAATTTTGTATCCTGAAGGGTGCATTTTTTTTTCAATAGCAAACAGGGAACTATATCTACAATTTCCACTAACAATCACAAGAATTGTCTGATTTCCTCTGAACATCCCTGAAAATGTTCCCTGAGGAATTGTTTTTTTTTCTGTTCTCTAAGATTTCATTTAAAACTGAAATGTTCCTGTCGTTTGGAGTTCTCTCGCTCTAGACTTCTGTTCTTGGCATTGCTGCTCAATGGCCGTGCAGAGCTATAATTTGGCAAGTTGACTGCTTGGCAGGGCAGTTTATAAATCCCAATATGGAATGAAAAGTAGTTCTTGTGTTAGGAAGGCAAATGTTTTTGTGCAGAAGTGGAGCCTTCTTCCGAAGCCAGCGATCAGGAACTGACTCTGCAATATTGCACATGTTGTTGTAATTATGGCCCAGCCTTTCCTGGATCCTGAAATAATGTAATAAATAACTGTGTTCAGAAATAATGTATACATGGAATTGTTTCCAACCCGGAATGACCAGGGTTATTTAGGGCAGAGAGAAGTGGTGGTAGAACAGGGGCCTTGTTACACAGTCTGTCTCATGTATCTATGCTGAGTGTTTGGCCAGCCTTCAGCATGCTGGTCGGAAAGCACGGCAGAGGAGGTTCTAGGGATCTTTCTGATTTAGTTAGGGCTTAATTTACTAATGCACAAAGTACTTAATGTTACAGCCTCAGCCAGCTATGGTAGTGTAAACCGGAGTGATGCACAGGTATGATACAGAACAACTTAACATCACTTGAAGTCTGCTTATATCAGGCTCCTAATGCATCTCCCATGCCTGATGACCTCTGCACCCACTGGTGGGGGCATGGATTGTCTATACTTTGAAGGTACAGTACTTTCCTGCTACCTTCATATCTATAGCTCACAATAATATATGAATGCAAATATTGCCTTACAGCTCAGAATCCAGCTTATTCACATGAAGTGTCCATAATATCAGATGAGCACATATATTTCCAACTCGTCTCCTTTATAAGGAAAAGCTCTGGAAAAAACCTACTGATTTATAATACTGTAGAACACTGTCCAATAATGTGTGGTTTAGAGCTGGAAACTATGAAAGCAATCAACTCAAAGATAAAGCAATTAATTACAGGACTGCATGTAATGTTATCATCCTTGCACTTGGTGTCTGGGCTGCAAAAGAAATATTAACATACCTCCATATTTTGGTGAAATGTATGACCAGATGTAAGGGATGAGGGTGAAGGCGGCACAGCCTGGCCTAGCATTCGTGGCTGGACTGCTGCCTACAAGGACAGTCACGAGGTGATAGTCAGCGAGCCGGGCTCAGATTAATTGCTAGGCGAGAGTCGGGGTCAGAGTCAGGCTGGAGTCAGAGACTGGAAATCAGAAAGCGAGGTGAGGCCTGGAGTCGCGGCAAGCTCGAAGTCTGGGTGGTTGCCTGGACAACTTCCTGGCATACCCTCCAGAGTTAAATAGTGAGCATGGGCCAATCAGAAAACCCCAGCGTGCTGTAACTCTGGACCCGTCGGGTGGTACTTCCTGTGGTGCATATTCTTCACAGTGCTCCCTGGATGTGGCTCTGTGTGCCCCCTACTTGGTGGCAATGTGGGAACATCAGCTGTCCCAGGCTCTGCAGACCGGGTTCTGGTCCTGCAGACCCTTCCCCAAGCAGAGTTAACTGTGGAGTTGTGACCACTTTGAATATGAGTAACTACATTCTGCTTTCGTAAATCATCCAGCAGAAACTCCCTGGTTAAAGTGTTCTTCTGGCCTCAGCCAGCTCCTTTCACTGGGGCTCAATCCCATGAATTTAAATGGAATTAGAGCAGTCTGGGGATCCATTGGACTGAAAGTTGATACAGTATTGCGCTTTACTTTCACAGATAGAAGCAATGTCAGGTTATTGCTACACAACACTGGGGAAATGCGAAGTCTGCCAATGTTTTTCCTACTAATCTTTCTCTTTGTACTTGAAATGGGAGTGTAGGTTTTAGCTAGAGGGTGAACCCCTTGGAGTAAAGAGGGCCTGAGTTCTAATCCCATTTTTGACTATGACTCAATCTATGGCACTGATGAAGTCATCAAAACCCCGATTCAGCAAATCACTTAAGCGCATGCTTAATTTTTCACATGTGGGCTTTGATTTTCAAAGGGGTCAAAGGAAATTAGTTGGCTCATCGAATTCCTATTGAAAGTCAATGGGAGGTGGATGCCTTTACTCCTTGAGGCCATTTTGAGAATCCTAGCTATGGTTATCTCCCACTGACTTTGTGAGACTTCAGCATTTGCTTACGTGCTTTGCTGGGCCAGGATGGAGTTAGACAGGTGGGTAAACGTGTTGAAATGCCGTGCTGAATTGGAGCCGTAAGGCCAAGTTTCCAGAGTAGCTGGGTGCCTGCTGCTCCTCCTGCCTTCTCAGCACTTCTCAAATCAAGCCCTTAACATCTCTTCCTCAATTTCCCCATGAATGATATTTACCTATCTACACAGTTTGAGGATTAAGTAGCTATGACCTTATTGTGAACAAATCAATGATGAAATATTGATCTACAGCAGCTGAGAATCTGGCCCATTAGTTTGTAGATGTCATCGGAACAGCAAAAGAAGAAGAGAAGAGCAGCAAAAATGATTAGGGGTGTGGAACAGCTTCCATACGAGGAGAGATTTAAAAAGACTGGGACTGTTCAGCTTGGAAAGGAGACGACTGATATCTATAAAATCACAACTGGTGTGGTGAGGGTGAACAGGGAAGTGTTATTTACCCTTTCACGTAACACATGGACCAGGGGTCACCCAATTAAATGACTAGGTAGCAGGTTTAAAACAAACACAAGGAAGTACTTCTTCACACGGTCAACCTGTGGAGCCCACTTCCAGGGGATGTCGTGAAGGGTAAAAGTAAACTGGGTTGAAAAAAGAATTCGAGAAGTTCATGGAGGGTAGGTCCATCAATAGCTATTAGCCAAGATGGTCAGGGACACAGCCCCAGTCCCTAAGTCTGACTGCCAGAAACTGGGACTGGATGACAGAGGATGGATCATTTGATAATTGCCCTCTTCTGTTCACTCCCTCTGAAGCATCTGGCATCGGCCACTGTTGGAAGACAAGATACTGGGCTTGATGGACCATTGGTCTGACCCAGTATGGCCATTCTGGTGTTCTTATACAAATTAGACGGCCTCTCTCTCTAACAAATACATTCCAGTGCAAATATCTCTTTCAAGTGGTACGTGCTTTTGAACAGACGGTGCAACAAATTAGTTCCTCTAAAAGTTTTTCCCCACCCTGGGTTCTTTTAGGCCTTATCTGCCTATCTCTGCTTGCTCGGGCTATTATGTAACTGGTTCTTTTGGCCTACAGACATCAAAGTTGTCTTAAGGTCACGCTCAGCTGTTCCACATAAGGTAAACAAACAAACATGGCTGCTCAAGGAGATGAGTGCGTGACACATTACAGGACTTTGACGAGGTTTTATAGCCCTTCTGTTGTTGCTCACTTAACTAGCATTGTAGGGAGAGCCAGGAGTCTGAAGAACGTAGGTAGCAGCAACTTTGCTTATTCAGGGCTTGAGCCGAAGCCCAGTGCAGTCAATTAGTCTTTCTATTGATTTCAGTGGGCTTTGAGTCAGCAGTTCCTTAGCTATCTAGTTTGTGTTTTGAATTTTCAGTTTGTTGTGAGTACCAAGGGGAACAGATGTTTTTTAAAGTCAGATCTGCCAATATTTCAATGAGTGGCACCCACAAAAATGTAGGTAAAACAGGTGGCTGAGTAGCATCATGAGAAGGGATAAATTTATCAGAGGCAGGGAAATCTTCCAAAGCCTCCCTTCGATTTGGCACTGGGATTTTAACTAGTTACTGCATTCAATGGTAGCTAATAAGACTTCTGTGATTTAGGATGGTGTCTCGACAGCAGTGATTCTCAACCTTTATGGGCCACTCTATAGGTCTGCCAGATGAGGGCCTTGACTGGTTCCATGGAGCAGCCACCTGCTCCTATTCTCCTGAGTGTGCGCCAGCCTGAAATGGAGCTTGGTCTGCGCCAAGCCCTCATGCAAGAAGTTGGCAGCTGTCCCAATCCATGGTGAGTTGGAGAGCAATCAAAACTGAGGGCCACGTGCTGTTCTCAGTCAAACCAGTGTCACTGTGGAGTAACGGAATCACTTAGAGCACAATTTGGGCCTGACTAGCTGGGTCAGGCAGCAGTTGGGTCCAGGGAGTTTTCAGCCTTAAGGCAGGGAGGGGAAGCTAGGTTAAAAGTCACACAAGCCCGAAGTACTGATGCCTCGTACTGACCTGGGACTTGAGTTCCAGAGTCAATGCTTGTTCTGACACTGACTTCCTATGTGACCTTGGTCAACTCACTTAGGTCCCAGTTCAACAAGGCATTTAAACACACGTCTGTGTAAAAAGTTAGACATGTAACTAAGTGCTTTGCTGAATTGCTAGGTATGTGCTGTACTTAGAGCCTTGTTTGCTGTTTATAAAATGAGGGCAGTTGAACTTCCCTTCTCCAGCTTTGTCTGTCTCGTCTGTTTAGGTCGGGGTTGGCAACCTTTCAGAAGTGCTGTGCCGAGTCTTCATTTATTCACTCTGATTTAAGGTTTTGCATGCCAGTAATACATTTTAACATTTTTAGAAGGTCTCTTTCTATGAGTCTATAATATAGAACTAAACTATTGGTGTTTGTAAAGTAAATAAGGTTTTTAAAAATGTTTAAGAAGCTTCATTTAAAATTAAATTAAAATGCAGAGCCCCCTGGACTGGTGGCCAGGACCAGGGCAGTGTGAGTGCAGCTGAAAATCAGCTTGCGTGCCGCAGGTTGCCTATCCCTGGTTTAGATGTTGAGCTTCTAGGAGCAAGGACTGTCTCTGTGGTGATTTTTTTTTTGCACAGAGCCTGCATAAGTGGGACCTTTAATTTTGGCTGGGGGTAGTAGGTATTATTGTCCTGCAAAAGCTAAATCATAAAGGTATATGTACCAAAGCCTGTGCACTTGTAACCATACTAGCATACATGTATTTTGCCAGATTCATTCTGATGCTTTTCTATAGTGCAAGTCACGTCTTATTTTAAAGGTCCAGCTGTCGTATAATCGAATAATTAAACCAGACATTGTTCTAGTGGCAATAACATGGATCCCAAGGACAGCCCTGCTCTGAGGGTGGAGTGTTATATTTTATTAAAAACTAGTGCTATGAAAACATGCCAAAGGGATACAGTAGGTTTGGCCTGCTTCCTGTGGCTAGTGATCTGCTGTGAGACAAGCGAGAAAAACAATTTAGTTACTATTCCTAGAACTAAACCTCCCCCACAATGTGTGTATAGTCAACTATCCTGTAGGCAGGTAGCCTTCCTGCCTTTGATTTAACCACACATGTAGATTGTGCAGCTGTTAAAATTATTAAGTGGCTCTAGGAGTGAGGTTCAGAACACATCTGTGGGCTTACTGCTCCTGTAATGAATGAATTTATTTGTGACGTGAGTGGGATTAAATAGCGTTTATTAAAAAATCATTTGTTGAACAATTATCATCCTTCTAGTCTGCCAGAGAGAGAGCAAAGCAGGTTCACCAGGAGGGGATCCATGTCTACATTTTCAAAATCAACCTTAAATACCATGGGAACAGATTAAAGATAGGATTAAGGAATTCATTTACATGCAGTTGTAAAACCTGTGAAAATTGCTGTGGTATACTGGAGATTAATACAGCGGGTTGATTTGACTTGGATTCTGCTTGCCTTTGGGCACGTGCCTGGGGTTTTTGAAAATAGGCTTGTTCCTGCTTGTCTTTGGGATTCTACTTGAAATGCAGCCGGTAAGTGACTGTCTGCACCTTTATCAGTTATCATTCTGATTGCTTTGCAGAGTCTCAGATGTTGGCGATGTTAGAGAACCAAGAAATTGCACAGTTTCTTTTGTGTGTGTGTGGGGGGGGGCTGGGTTGACATTATTGGTTAAAACTAATTTGTGGGGGAATCCTCTCAAAGGCATGAAACTATCTACAGTGTCAGTCTTTTTTGCAACTGCTATGCTCCAGCAAAAGCATATGGAAGCTGATGAGGTGGTATAGCTGTAGTGTGTGTGTATATATGGAATTTACTTCTTAGCTCATTCTACATGGTGGTAGCTGCCAGGATGCTCTCCTTGTTCTTCCAGCCTGCATCTTCCTTTGAATCGTGCTGCCTGTGTCAATTCAGCTGCCTCGATAACTGAAATTGCCTCTCCCACATTTTCTCCAGGAGCTGGAATTTTTGAGTGTTTATCCCATTATAGCTGGCTGCACCCTGTGACTACCCGTTCCAAAGGGCAGGGGAATAATGAGCAATACTGAATGTACAGATACATTGCAACAGATGCCTTTCTGCCTGCCATGTCCCCATAGTGTCTTGGTAAATCTGCTGTTGCACACGACCTGATCGCTTGTATGCAAAGAACTGAGTTTCTATAGGAAAGCCGATGAAGAGCAGAATATGTTGCTGGTTCCCATGCGAAATGTTAAACCCAGCAAGCTTTAAAATCGAATGGCACAAGCACAAGCAGGCAAAGGGATCGTTCGTGGCTTGTAGAAACACTCTTGCATATAAATGCTCATCGCTAAGCCCAGCCTGTTTTACTGAGTTTTCTTCAAAACAGCGTCTTGAAAGGGTCACCACGTATTGATGATCTTTAGAGGAACTTGAGATATAATACTGTGAAATATTCTCCATGGATCTGATGCATCTAGTCAAGTGGTTTTTGGAAATGGTCAGTATCAGCATGATACACCAGTAAATCACGGAACATAAAAACTTGCTGGATGGAAAGTCCATAGGTTGAGAAAAGTAACCCCACTGTTCTTGTTCCGTAACTTTCTTAGACGTTAATTGACTGTACATGATCTCTCTCAGAATGACGCAATGTTGGGCTCAACTGGCTGTCTTGCTTTGAATTGTTTAACAGGAGCAGTTGCAGTACACCTGTGGCTCAGCGAGTGGCCCCTTTCTGGCTACAAGGAAGCTTAATGGGTGATTGAATTGCCCATGTAGCTGGCTCTAAAAGAAACTTTAGAAGTGAGGGCTGTGTGGAGTTTTCTTTCTCAACTCCACTGGAGTCATCGGGAGACTTGTGGTGAGAGTTCCTTGTATTCCTTCACATAGTCTTCGAGTTCTTCCCCAATCTCTTTGCCTGCGAGCTCCGTTCCCTTTCCTTCTGTCTCCAAGGAACTCTTGCTTTAAGTGATTACCACTCAAAAATCGTGACGAACTCTGATAATTTCTTTTCTGAAACAGCGTCCCCATTCATAACCATGATGGGGAAATGACAGTACTTCTGCCAGGAGAAAAAAGGCATCCATCCGTGCTTCTGTGAAGCCGACACATGCCTTGGGGATTTCATAGACCTCAAGTTAACTTATCCCATACCCTGGTCTCCTTCTCACTGTTGTCTTGAATGCCTTGTAATGATCCATAGGGATCCCTGATTAACAATTTAGAATTCCTCCCCAAGGGCCCAGATTGTTAGTTTGCATACATTAACTAGTAAGTCTGTCTTCTTTATTGCTACCAGGTTCAGCTTTACCATGGGTAGAATAAACGTGTACGGCAGTTGCAGCTGTGGCCTGAGACAACAGTGATGCTCATTCCATAATACTGGCCTTCTCCTACCATTTGTCTGGTCTTTTTAGAGCTAGGACAGTTCAGTGTGTGTTGTGTGTAGCACACTGTGATCTCTAGGTACTGCTGCAGTACCAATAAAAATCTATGGCACTCAAGCCTTCATGCCACAATAAAATGTGCGTGTAATAGATCCCTGCCAGATGGGAAGAGCTGATATTTCATTTGCTTTTGTTATAGTAGGTGAAGCAGATACTACTGTATGGCTTGTATGAATTAACTGTGTGTGAGTGTGTGTCTTATTAGCATTGAGGTGCTATGATAGGAAGACCTAGATAGACAGACCAGTTCCTTTTAATCAGTGGAAAACCAAGCAAGGTGTGTTGTGGGGGAGGGATAGCTCAGTGGTTTGAGCATTGGCCTGCTAAACCCAGGGTTGTGAGTTCAATCCTTGAGGGGGCCATTTAGGGATTTGGGGATTGGTCCTGCTTTGAGCAGCAGGTTGGACTAGATGATCTCTTGAGGTCCCTTCCAACCCTTATAATCTATGATTTGCACAGCCCGAGGTCCAGATGAGTTCTATTATTGGATATATCTGGGGTACCTAGTCATGAAAAGACTCTCTCTCCTGCCCCTTCACCAGAGCAGGCTCGTTCAGTGTACCTTGTAAACTTGGGGGTTGGAAGAAACCTTTTCCTGATGGGGCCTAAATTTTTCTCTTTTTAATTTCAACACCATTATTTGACGTACTCACCAGCTGTCTAACCTGGATGCATAATGCTGGGATGGGGATGGACTCTCCTTCAGGTAACTTGTCGAAACACCCAGTGAGATTTGTTGAAGACATGATTACACAACTAGGGTGACCAGACAGCAAGTGTGAAAAATCGGGACGGGGGTGGGGGGTAATAAGTGCCTATGTAAGAGAGAGCTCCAAAAATCGGGACTGTCCCTATAAAATTGGGACATCTGCTCACCCTATGCACGACTGTTCTGCAGCCAGTGCTACCGGGGCCTTTGAAAACCTCAAAAGCGTCTCTTGACTGCTCCTGTTTTTTTTCAGAAGGAATGTGTGATTTTTCTGGGGGCGGGATGTAGGAGCAGGGGGTGGTTGGTGTTCTAGGTGGGGTGTGGATCTGCTATGTGACTGTTAGTTAGATCCTCATCTTAACCTTCTCAGCAGACTGATAAGACTGAGTTGAGCTGTAACTTTCCTTCCAGGCTTAAGTGCTCCATTTGCACCTGAGCATTTCCTCGGGCAATTAGCAAAAAGCTCTTGAGAGGTGGTTCCTCGCTCTCCCTTTAGACAAATGGAATCTTGTCCCTTTTTTATCCAAGAGTTCCAAGGCAATTGATTTTTTTGTGTGTTTTACCTTGGCATTGATTTTGACCAAGTTCTTCTATTAAAGGTGTCAGACTAAGTGCAGGCAGTGCTGCATTTAGATTGCTCCAAGTCCTGCTTTGTCACTTTAGCTGATGAGGCAGGTAATGTAGAAAGAAAGCTAATGGCAACAGACTCAAAATAGCCACTTAGGAGCATGTTGAAAATAATAAAATACAATACAATACATAAGAAAAGCGCTCCATATTGAGTCTATAAGCCCCTCATGGACTAGAACGGAGTTATCCCAGAAGCTGTCTAGCCAGCCATATCTTACCAGGGCAACTGCACAACAGACAGGCTAGGAATCAGGGCTTGGCTACACTTACAAATTTGCAGCGCTGCAGCAGGGTGTGAAAACACACCCTCTCCAGCGCTGCAAATTGCGGCGCTGCAAAGCGCCAGTGTGGTCAAAGCCCCAGCGCTGGGAGCGCGGCTCCCAATGCTGTACGTTATTCCCCACAGGGAGGTGGAGTACGGACAGCGCTGGGAGAGCTTTCTCCCAGCGCTGGTGCTTTGACTACACTTAGCGTTTCAAAGCGCTGCCGCGGCAGCGCTTTGAAGCGCTAAGTGTAGCTACAGCTACACTTAGTCTTGTGGGCTGAAATGCCAGAGTTGTCCCTGCAAGACCCCAGCTTAGGGAACTCCTTTCCCAGAAGAGGGGACAGAGAGCCAGGGTCAGTGGCTGTGTCTAAAGGCAGGATGCACCTCTTCCTACTGTAGCTGCATCTTCCTGTCCCCAACTAGTACTTAAGGCCTGAGCCAAAGCCCATTGAAGCAAATGTGTCTTCCCATGGATTTGAATGGCCAGGAGCATAATGGAGAACCGTGGGAGTGGAGGAAAAAACAAGAAGAAAACAGAATTCCTTTGGGAGGAGCAACATGGAAAGAGTTTTGGTAATCGGGGAAAGGGGAGAATAAGGGGCCTGTGGATCTGCTCATTGCTGCCTCCAGGATTTTCCAGTACTTGAGTGTCCCATGTGGGCAGGCCCCCTAGAGATACCAAAGATGGAAACGTCTTGGGGGCTGGAACAATGTGAATAGTGGGGGTGGGGGGGGGGTGCTGAGAGCCACTGAACCAAACTGTAAACCCTGTGTGTGATGAAAACCACTTCCAGCCAAGGGGTGCGGCAGCCCCCCCCGCCCCCCCAGCACCAGTGGAAATGCCTTTGAGCCTCTGTTAGCATTTGAAACGATCTCTCAATTCATGGTGGCTCCCCCGGCATATGGGAAGGGAAAATTCCGAGCTCCCGACACACCCTTGGCTGAACCCTGGCGATCCATCCCTGAGAACAAGAGAAGGGGTCAGGCCCAGCCTGGGGACGCCTTTCCAACACAGGAGCTGCACCCTGCTGTCTCCAGAGTGGTCGTTCTCAGCATTACAGCTGCTTGGTTCCTCACCCCAGAGGTGGTAGCTCTGTCTCGAGGTCTGTTACCCACGTCCCGTTCCAGCTCTGCAGGCTTGGCAGGGGCCGGTATGAGTTCACAGGAAAAACAAGCAGTTAGTCTTTTAAAAACACGAGGCACTGACTGTGCACCTCTCCAGGGGTGCTCTGCATGGCTTCTAGGGCAGAGGGAGGTTGCATGCTCTCTCGTCTGCATGCAGATGATTGTGGGCCTGGTTGCCTCGCCCTACACCTGGGGAAAAAACTTGCATCATGTGCTGGAAACCATCCTCTCCACCCCACGCACAAGTTGAAACATAAGGAATTTCCACCTTCTTACCTTTTAGAGGCAGCTGGGTCTCCTCTCCATACCAGAATGGCTGGGGGGGGGGGTCCCTCCTTTACCCCCAATCTAAAATCCAGGCACTTCTCAGGGCTGTATTTATGGAAGTCCAGTGCTTGGGTACAGCGTCCCAGGCCATCCCTTTCTCCGATGACAGCCCAGCTCCTTCAGGGGGATGGGGAAAGAATCCAGCTACTGCCCACACGCTGTCCCTATTGGCCAATAGTGTGAAACACCCCAGCTCCCGCTACATCCCTCAAGGGGATCTGACGATGTGGAGGGCCAGCCAGGATCAGATAAGGCCTGCATTATCAGGGGTCAGTGCCACTGTCCCTGTGGGATTCAGGGGTGGGACAATACCGTGGGGAGCTTCTCTCCCCTGGGGCAACCTCCTTCCGTTCTTCTCATCCCCTTCTGACCTGGGGTATGCTAGCCTCCCAGCACCCCTCCAGCGAGGCCCTCAGGGCCTGCTGCTATTGCCCCGCTACCCTACTCTTCTGTCCTCTCCCCAGCGGCATCCTTCCCACGACTCTCCCACCGAATGGCAATACAATTCTTCGGTTTAAAAAGTCCACCCCTAACTGTGGTACCAGAGCCTGCTAAATAATGGATATGCATTGTGCAGGCACCTGAGGTCAGTCTTCAATGGCTGGTTCGAAAGGGGTGGGGAGGAGGGCCCTGGGTTACTTTATTTTTACTCATTTCTAACTTTTGCCCAATGTGATTTTTGAAATTTGTCACGGTTCCGACCCAGCTTCGCCCACAGTTCACGTCCCTCCAGGTGGGACTGAAGACCACTGCTCGCTGGCCACGGAGTGTCAAAAGAAGCCCGTCTCTTCTTCCATCCTTCCCCTCTCTCTCTCTCTCTCTCTCTCTCTCCAAGGGCTTAATAAACTCATCCTCCTCAGAACACCTTCTATCCTCTGGAGTTTTGGATGAAGGCTCTTGGGAGATGTACTTTATATAATCCTCCCTCCTTTAAATATGGAAAACTGCTCAAACCCTGGACTTTGGTGAAGCATATTAGAAGCGGTGAGAGACATTCACCTGTCTTATCTAATACCAAGGGGGGTGTGGCTTTTTTTTTTTAAATGGCAGCATAACGTATGGATATTGGAGGAGAGACTGATGTCATGGGAGACGTTCACCTTATTTATTTCCACTAGCAATTAACGTTCAGTGTGTGGGAGCTTGGGCCTGGCTCTTGGGTGTGGGCCTTTGCCGCATGAACGTTGTGCATTGTTGTGCTATGCAGGGACATAGGAAGGGGAGAATTGACACAGGTGCTCTTCCCAGTTGTTACTAAGCAGCATGATTAGCAGGCTCCCTAATGGGAGGTTACAACAGCGATTGTGGAGGTGCGCTAATCTGCACCAGTCAGGTTGGCGCTTCCTTTTTAAGGTATCCCAGGCACTACGGGAGGAGTTTCAGTTTCGGAGAGTCCACTGGACAAACCAGCCCCTCATTTGTTACTTGCATTTAGACCGTAACTAGGCTACCTTAACTAGCATATGGTCTGTGATGGGGCAGTGCTGCTTCCATAGACGCTTGAGTAAATGGAAATTCTGTTCCAAGTCTCTCTGGTGGAGTTAGGTACCCTACAAAGAACTTATCACTGGTACCGAAGCACCAGTTCATAACATATAGGAATCCATTACTAACCAGAGCGTTTAGGCTTCAATTCAGCAAAGCATCTAAGCACATGTTTGACTTGAAGCATGTGAATAGGTCCATCTCCATCAGCCAAGTGCTTATGCAGAAGCCTCTGATTCGCTGGCAGGTACAAGATTCCCTTCGCCCTTATGGGCCTGAGCCAAAACACTTTGAAATAAATGGCAAAGCTGCTGCTGATTTCAATGGGCTTTGGATCAGACTCTGCTGGTGGGCTTGGATGAGGGATGCAGATTTAGCAGGGATTGTAAGTGCACCAGAAAGCTGGCTGAGGTGTTACAGGCTTTTGCGCCTTCTGAGTTTGCGTCGGTACCTTTTCCACTGTGAAAAGAACTTAAGTGGCGGACTAAGGATTCTGAGGACACCCGTGCTCTTGGGAGGAAATGTAATGAGAAGTTCCTGGCAAATCCACTTGATTTCCACTAGCTGGATTGCAAAATCAAGGAAGACTGACCTTTCCAGGGCCTAGGATGTACAAAGCTATTCTGGAACTGCAACTTTCCTGCCGTGCAGACGTCGGAGAGCTTGTGGTATTCAAAGCACGTCACCTGTGCATGTGCTTCAGATCGGGGAGCTGACGAATGGGAGAGATCTGCCCTGACTCTGGAGAGAACTCTACCAGAGGGATGGGAGAGGAGGTGTCTGGGCACAGCAACACGACTCTCCAGTTCTGCCTCTGGCTCTTCGCTCCCTGTCATCAGTGGCAGAGCGGAGATAAGCGCCGCCGAGTGCCCCACTTGTGCATGGGCGGGGGGAACGTTGCTGTTTATGCTGGCTAGACTCTTTCCAGCTGATGGCTGACTGCGCCAGTCTAATTAACAGCACCAAAAGTTTGCATCGGGTGCCACTAATGTCACTTGGGCTTTAATGAGCATTAGCTCAATGGCGTAGCACATACGAGGGTGCAGGGGGGCATGCATTGCTGGTGACTTTCTTGTTATCTCGAGGGGGTCCCTGCTTTCAGAGGAGACTAAAATACAATGGAGGTAAAGCAGCCAGTTTCTGCTCCAAAGTGTAATTGAATGAGGCAAGCTGATGGACAAATACAGAGGATTTTACAGTATTCAAGGAAGGGGTGGCCTAAATATTTGCCCCAAGTTCACTCTGGTGCAAAGAATCCCTGGGCTAAATGTGACCAGCTGAAATGAGGGGGACATTGCAAGATACTATCAGCTATATTTAAGGTTATATGACCTGGTAAAAAATAAAATCCTCCTGGAAACCTGTGGTAAGACTTGTTAAGCACAGCAAATGTGCTAAAGAACAGCTGTCAGCATGATGGCCAGGAAAGAGCATTTGATCCAATATGTAAGATTGGCGATAAAAACTAATGCGTATAACATGAATTTCAGTTGTGTTTTAACTCTTATTTCTAAACCTTAATGGTGCGGTCTAATTCTACTGGGTTGCTGGTACACTGGTATCTATATTACTGTCTTTGTGACTATATTGTTTACCAGTGTGTTTGTAATGATTTGTTTACACGCATGCTTTATATCAAAATTGTTTTGTCGGCAATAGCAGATTGTTTATCCGTACACACGCTTGTGCAAGAATGTTAAACAAGCGGCAGTGTGGGGCGGGAAGTAGGGTTTGGATTGGACAATAAAATAAGACTAGTCAATGTTGCTCTTGGTTCACAGTCGGTGTCCCTTTCCGGTTCTGTTGCAGCCGCCTGAAGCTCTTGTGCGGTGCGTTTCCAACGCTGCAGGCTGTCTTGATAATATTGAAATGTTTTCATTAAGAGTTCAATATTAAAAACGTACGGTGCGTGTGAGGCTGGCTTTTAGCACAGAACATAGATTCTTGAGACTAATCTACTTGCCCATGTCCCTTTAAAGCCAAATCGCCATGGTAATGCGGCCAGACCAAGCCAGCGGATACGTTAATTACAGTTTATCCTGGGAGGACCAGGAAGCCTCAGTCTCTCTTCCCGTGATCCTTCTGGGGAGGAATGAAGTTGAGGAACACAGTTCTTTAGTGGCTGTTGGCTCTTGACTGCGGTATATTGGGGTTATATGTGTACCTGAGGCATTTCAACCATTTGGTTGCTCAGCTCATTTCCTGGGATAGGATCCTGCAGCTCGTTGCGTGGCATCTCCTAGTCAAGATTTTGCTGCTAGTAACTGCAGAACTTTGGTGTCTCCTCCTTTGTACACAAGTCTGTGCTCTCCTTTGGGTATCGGAACTTACCGAGGGCTGGACAGGACATTATTATCCACCCAACTCTTTCATTCTAGGGCCCATCGATTTAGAGCTGGCCAAAACTTGCAATTTCCGGTTCATGGGAGAACTTGTGAAACTTTGATTTCTTTTCAGACTGGGACCGAAACTAGACTCCGTGTGTGTGCGAGCACCAGAAATTCTGTAAAACGTTTGTTTCAGAAACAGACAGGTGGTGGTTCTGAAAGGAAGTCTGCTGTTTGGATGGCAGCTGCTGGCTGAAATGGACACGTTCTTGTCAGTTTCCCTGCTTTCAGCCACTGGACAGCAGTAATGAAACATTTCAGGGCTGACGGATCGGCATTATCTGACTTAAACCATGGAAAATTCCCAACCTGTTCTACCACCGATTCCACACATCACCGTCAAGTCGTATGCTCTTAGACAGCTGGACACAAGATACTCCTCCTTCAGCCACATGTAGGGATGGACAAGCAGCCAAGCTGATAGCAGTAGTGTTAATAAGGACTGTTGTTTTTTTTTTAATCTCCCAGAGGCAAAAGCCTCCCAGGTACTACCTGCTTGAACCCTACCTGCCAAAGGACTGAGATCCAACTTTAGTCTCTGGCTAAGATGTCTTACGGTGTGTGAGGTTGTTTGTCCACCAGGCAGGCAACTAAATATGATCATCCCCCTCCCCTGCATTGAAAAGAGCATGGAAGTCCCGTGTCACCCCCCACCCCGCTATGTGGATGGAGCATAGAGGGTGAGATTTTTTCAAAGCTGCCAAATGAGAACTGGGCACCCAAATGCCTTAATTGTTAGTGGGAACTGAGTATCCAAATCCCCTAAGCACCTTTGCAGATGTCACCCGTAGTCTTTGGCTGTCTTGGGTCTATGTGTCTGGCTGCCTTGTTAGCCCTGGTGCATGGGATCTAGCGAATTGACTGAGTGATTGTTAGTTAAAACTCTATTTTAAAGCCTTTGTGCAAAGTGAGTAGGAGGTTACTCCGTGTTACCATCTCGTTGTATCTGTTCTGGCAGCCTGGACGGCGTCCTCTTGAGAGAACAGTAATTGAATGGGACTGCTGGTGCCGTTAACTTGCATGGCTTTTTGCTCAGTCTTTGAACTGCGTATTCTCTTTCCCTCTGCAGTGCAGCAGCTAAGCAATGGGTCTGGTGCATGCCGTACGGAAGGCAAACGGCAGAAATAGCTTGCTTGCGTTTCCATGGGAGATATGTGGAAATTAGACTTCCCTGTCATTTGAAAACTGGGCCTTGGTACAGTGCTTTGTGGGGAAAAAATCATGCCCAGCTTAACGTCCCCTTCAAAATCTGTTTCCCATAGTGCACTTCGGCATCTCTGTTAGAGTTTTGTGACATTCTCAGTTAAGGTTTCAGCTTTAATCCCAGCTTTGTCCCTATAGATGCATCCGTTGCAATACAGCCTTCTGCTTGCATAGAAGGCAGCATGGTGTAGTGCCCATTGTCCTGCTCTAACCACCAGAAGGCCTGAGTTCTCTTTCTGACTCTGCCACTGACTTGCTGTGTCACCTTGGACAATTCACTTAACATCTCTGTGCTTCAGTGTGTCCTGCTGCACAATGAGGATGGTACTTGCGCACCTTTTGCAAAGAGATTTTAGAGCCTCAAGTGAAAGGTAAGAGGAAAGGAGAGGGATTGACGATACATAGAGCCCTGGATATAAAGCAGATATCTGCAGATTTGCTGGGCTCTACTGATGTTAACCTAACTTTTAACTGGCAAGATTAGGGAATATTGTATGCATGCACTCTAGGCTGAGAGTGTGGTCCCCCGCCCCCCAAAGTGGTGTAGGGAATTTAGACACACGATGATTTATAATTTCCTGGAAATTGGGTGCCTAAATCCAGTCGGAGGGTTTGAACATTTCAGCCTTAGAATCCTGCCCAAGTGACACTGTGACTGGTGTTGTATTAGCACCTAGGAGCTTAGTCATGGACCAATGTGACCACTCACAGGCCTGACCCAAAAAGCCTCCTATTGCCAGGTCCTTGTCAGCTCTGCTGTTGTGTTCATTGGGTCATGTGCTTCTCCTGGGGAATCTCACCGCTCACAGATCCGCCTTGGCCAGCAAGATGTATGCAAAAACGGTAACCCTCTCTTGTTGTCTCGACTGGGGCTGTAAGGTCTTTGGGGCTGGGACTGTACCCTCTCTGTCCTGTACACGTCTGATGTGTTTTAGGTGCTGTATGAATAATGATTAAGGCCCTGATCCTGCTTGTGCTTAACTGTATTTTCACTGGGGTCAATGGACTGCTCATGCACTTAATTTTAAGCGCACAAGTGCAGACTCTAGTGAAATACAATGTGTGGGCCTTCATTTCAGACCGGTCTCTAATTTGGATGTGCAAATTTTGCATGGACGATCACTGATGCATGCTTAAAATTTGGCCCTTTGAGTCTGTCTCTGAGCAGAGCCAGCTATTGTGTGGTAGCAGCACATCTTAGTCTTTCAGAAATCACAGCAAAGAACCCAGTCAAGCATAGAATGAGCAACTGTCGCTAGAAAATTAAAGTTGAAGCAAACCTGAGAGCTGCTTTTTGATGCCAGGATCCTTTGAAAGAGCCGTAAATATTGTAACAATTTTAGTCCCTTGACTAAGCTTGTGCTACAGAATGTTTTGCACTATTCACGATGGAGAAAGGCTGCAAAAGAAGCAGTGTAGGATCCCAGAGTGATGAATCCAATAACTGTTTAGGATAAATTAATATCCATGGCTGCTCAGCATGCAGATGGCATCTTTCTTGCACGTCTTAGTGGAAGCTGATATTCTAAAGTTCCAATCCTGGCCCTGCCTCTGACTTTGTAACCTTCCTAAGGGGTTTCAAAGCTTCATGATCATGAAATACTTTGAGACGCTCCACTTACAGAATCACAAGCTCTCCTGCAAAAATCTCACGGTGACTCAATTTTTCTAGATGAAACCAAGTGGCATTCTTGCTCTGCTCAGCAGTTCTAACGCGATAACAGTGCCAACATGAATTCAAGGGCAGGAATAGACTCCATCCATGAGTTCTGAGATCCAGATCACAGCTCTAACCACTGGACTTCGCTGATTTGATTTCCTCTGAGAGGTGGCGGAAGGGAGAAGATCTCCAAAGGTACAGGTAGTCTAGATGCTTAGCTAAATTTACGGTTTGTGCAAGCCTCTGCTCACGTGAGGTGTGCATAACTTCCTGCACGCAAACAAGGAAAAGTTGTTACTAGTCCACACCATTTAGTTTAAACTGAGGTCTTGAAACTAAAATATTCCAGTGGGAATAATGAGACATGCTTGCCGCATGTGGTTTTTGTGTGTGTTTCTATTTCCCGGTTGCTAGTACACATTACGGTTTCTTTTCACTGTTCTAGGCTTGACTGTCGTTCGAATACTTCCCTTTGCTGTAAGCAAGAGGCTGCACAATTGATTTTTTTCTTTCTCGGCATTGCTGTTAGTCCATTTAAGAACAGCCTAACACATGGAGGGATTTAGCAGAAGGAACACATTTGTTGAATGCATGTATCGGGGAGGAGAATACATTGATCCAGGAGAGCGTAACCTCAGAGGTTTTCGCAATCTATACTGGGTCTCGGGCAGCAGTGTATCGTTTCTACCTCTGCTTTACATAAACGAAAGCTTCTAGGGAATGTTTTTACAAGTAAGACTGTAATGCTTATTATTTAATTCAAATTGCTTAGCAGGATAATTTTTCCATATGCAGATCACCTCCCTACTATGCATCATGGTTACCAAGGATAAGAAAATCTGGACGTAGCTAACCTTGCACTGAAAGGCAACTGGCAATTTGCAACACACAGTCTCTAATCTGATTTCAGTCCATGTCGGGGAGAGGGGGAGGAAACCTACTTTTTCCCTATAGATTGTGGCCTAATTTCACTAGCTGTAGACGTTTTGCTGAACATGATGTGGTGTTGAACCTAAGGGAATATGTTCTTCATAATGGAAACGTAGGTGGTTGTTATTAGATATCTTTCTGAAATTATAACATTCCCCAGTGACAGCAAAATGAACGATCTTCCCTGATCTGAACAAGTATCCTATGGCAGTGTTTGCCCACAGTGCTCTAAAGTATCCGCTACGTGATCATAGCTAGTGGTTTGGGACGCTAAATTGATTAGTGGAATGTCTGCAAGGGAAAAAATATCAATTTGTCCTCATTAATCATCAGAGCTGACTTGGCATGAGGCATTCTGGTAAAAACAAACGTTGTTGCTAAGGTTCTGCTTTTAAAGTATGAAAGGCCACTTCACTGCTGGTGTTCCTCTTGCAGCTTGGAGCACGGGTTCTTAAAGGGGTGACCTTGTTTTAGGCCCAACGTTTGTGTACAGTTTTGTTTAAAAGACTGGACCATGAAGAGAAATGTTTTGTTGGATAACTTTTGTGCATGCCTCCTTCTAGAATTATCGTTGATAATTACAAGAGCAATTACCCAAATATCTTACGAGAGAGGAGGGAAGCAGATGGATACTGATGAGGGCAAGCAGCGATGGAGGAGAAATTTCAAACTCCTAACGAGTGGGATTCTTCAATGAAGTCTGCTAGAAGGCTTCCTGCTTGGAGTGAGATTTTGGTTCTGGGGTTTGTTCCTGTTGCTACTCTTCCATATTTGTGTATTAAGCTGATTTTTAAAGAAAAGAAAGGGAAAAAAATTACACAGTAGATTTTTTTCTGTGTATCGACAGAGAGGAAGATGTTGGAAGACAGTCCTTTCCCCAAGGATCTTACAAGCTAAGGCCCCTGTACGGCAAAGATGTACATGCTTAAAGCCAAACATACGAGAGTTGGATCTAAAGATCATTGGGCTGGATTTGCTACACTTTAAGTGGGGTTTACACTGGCATAGAGCTGAAGTGATAGGATTACAATCAGAAGTGCAGTCCTGTCACCCTCTAGTGGTTGGAGGCCAACGTAGGGCAAGGCTACACTACAGCGCTACATTGGCGCGTCTGGTGGTGACGCACTATGCTGACGGGAGAGTGTCTCCTGCTGACATAGCGTTGGTGTGGGACAGTGCGAAACTTGCGTCGGTCAGAGGGTGGGAGGACTTTTTCACACCCCTGAGCAACGTAAATTGGATCGAGTTAGGCTGTCATGTAGACCTGCCCTCAGGATATAAATTCTACTACAGCTGAGATCCCCGTCGTGCAAGTATTGAGGGCAGGTGCTTACTGTAGCAGAAGGCCCAGAGTTCTGTGCCGGCTGGCAACAGCCAAGTTTATGCAGCCAGGCCACAGGATTGTTGTTGTCTCTTTAAATCTCCGCGTTGTGAGCTGCTGCATGGTTAGTGCCTCCAGGTGCAGAACAGCGTGTGGAGCTGGGATGTCGCACTGACAGATCTTTGAATCCTCTGCTGTTCTAAATTGAGGCCCCAACTCTCTTTATGTCAATTACGCGATCCAGAGATACTGGCACCTTTTGAGCCCTAGACTCCAGCGTTGATACCGATGTGGCATGTCTCGCAACTGCCATCTGCTTTATGCAGATACTGCAATGTAGATGGTATGCTTCATGTGGGATTCTATTCCACAGCCCCCTGGTTATCAGCAAAAACGCAGGTGTTCCTCACGTTTCCCCTCCGTGTGTGTGTGATGGGGCAAAACGAGAGAGCCGCATGTCGCTTCCCTGGGCTTTTCATGGAACTTAGTGCGAGTGCAGATGGCATTTAATGACCAGTGTCTAGCAAGAGCAGGTTTGCAAGCGACAGTATTCCTTTCTGTAGGAATGTACTGTATGTCCGACTCTCCCTGCGTGGGGGTTTTTTTCTTCATGCACGGCATTTTAAAAAAAAAGTGGGGGGAGCAGGTCCCTGGAGGGTGGGTGGGGGAGATGAGGCATGCTTGCCTCAAATCACAAGACATGTGAAAGTGCTTTAGTTTGAAACAAAACACAAACTTTGCTTCCCAGGGGAGATGAAGAGCAGGATATTTTTCAGGGGTGGAAATTTTAACGTAGCTGTTTTGATGAATTCATCTTAGTGTTTTGTTTTGTTTTTTTCCCACTGGCAGGGAATGTTGACTGTTTCAAACCGATGTCCGGTTACCTCTCGTGTGCATCTTAGATAGTCAGCAAAAGCAGGGAGGAAATTTAACCAAGTCTTATTAGAGATGGGCAGAAACTGAAAACAAGAAATCAGACACAAGCTTGCCGCTCAAATGGGTGGAACGCAAATGCCTGAATGTCCAGTTTGGATCTGGACTCTGAACACTGATTGAGAAGTGATTATCAGCAGTAGGAATTTGGTCTGTAGGAAAGATGAGAATTTTGTCTCCAGCTCCAGAGCTCAGATTCTGAACTCCAGTTGAGGATCATTAAATGGAACCCTACCTGTGCTAATGAATAATATGTTATACTTACACTGAGTGCTATGTATCTAGACAGCATCCTTGTAAAGTACTTGACAAACTGTGGCTGAGATTTTCAAACCTGCCCTAGGCATTTGGATGGTCTTTAAGCTGAGATTTTTCAAAGCTGCCTATCTGCAAGTCTGACTTCAGCAACCACTCAAAATGCAGCCATCTCTGGAGAGCAACATGATAGTTTTCATCTCCTACAGAACAGTTCAGGATGGAGTGAGAACAATATTGCCAACCCCATGCATTCAAAAATCATGAATCGGGTTTAAAAATCAAGATGTGTGTTTTGTTCTCAGTTTTTTGGGCTTTTTTGAGTGTTTTGAGGGGCACATCAGTAACATATTCAAGCTTTCCCCTACAGCCAGGGCTAGAAACGACCTCCTTTAAAAATGAAACCTGAGATTCTCTCCTAATCACAGAACTCCAGGAGCTGCAGCTTCAAGTCCTGTGACGTGCGAGATGACATGGTGAGAGCTGGGAACGCTGTGAAGAATATTCCGTCTGTACGAACTAGGTGGGGATGAAGACCAGCTGAATGTAATGATCCAGACTGGGATCTGGCCAGGGCACCAGATTTTGCCCTCGAGCTCTGATATTCCCAGTGGTCAGGGCCTTGGGTTTATGCCTTGTCTGAACAAATGTGCATTTCCTCTTCCTAGACCCTGCGGAGATGATCTATTGCTACCTTTCGTGACCTCACTTCCATGGCAACAGGGACTGATGTCATAAACATGAGCTGAACCCCTTGTTAACACTCGGCCCTTTCCTAGTGCTCTCCATGCAGGATTTCCAAGTGCTAAGGGCCGCGTGCTGCTTTCCATTTGTATGCAGAGTGCTCTGTTAGAGACTACTGGGCTTCGGCCCTTTAGTGTTTCCAGAGTGCTTTGAGATCCTTGGCAAGGAGAGCGCTAGGGAAGTGCTGCCCATCCCATGAGCTAAGGAATGATTTCCCCCTCTGTTTCACGGAGAGGAAAACTGAGGAGCAGAGAGAAGTTGAGTTTCCTGAAACTGGGATTAGAACCTCGGACTCCCAATCTCCTGCTAGGTCACGCTGCTTTAGGGTGACCAGACAGCAAATGTGAAAAATCGGGATGGAGTTAAGGGGGTAATAGGAGCCTATATAAGAGAGACTCAAAAATCAGGACTGTCCCTATAAAATTGGGACATCTGGTCACCCTACGCTGCTTCCTCAATAACAGCGGTGGGAATACAGCTGGAAAAGCAAATGGCCTTTCGCTGCCAAGGGGTTCTTCCATCCTGCATGGAAACCCCTCTCAAAGAGGGAATCCTATTGTGCTTGGACTATCTCTGTATTAGAGCTAATGGCCGTTAATGTTAATGGCATCTCCCTATGCACCAAGCTGAGACTGCTCTTGGTTTAGCTAGCCCAGGAAGCATTTCCATGCTTGCTTCTGCGAGAGACCGTCTCAGCATTTCTAGCCAAAGCAAGCAAATAAAGAATAATCTTTACATCTTCTCCCACTTCAAAAGTGGGGTGAGGGAGAGGCGCTGAACGTTCTGTATCAAGCACTTCCTACCACGGTCCTCCTCATTCAAAAACGAATTCAAGATGAGTTAATATATGGACACGGTGGGGAAACAGGTCTCGTGCTTGTTCCTGTGTTAGCAGCCTTAACGAGCTGTCAGTCTGTTCAGGCAGTCGGGAATCTCCCTTTCAAAAATAGCTTTGAGTCTCTATAGCCCAGCTCCAGATCTTTGTTTTCAAGGATAATGTTTTTTGTCAGCTTTGTGTGCTGCTATTTTTCATTATTTTGCATTTCTAAGGCACCCATTGCTACCTTGTCTGGGCACCCTTTGCTTGGGTCTGAAAGGCATCTGTTTCCATGGCAGCCATAGCTCACTTCTGAAAAAAGGGATGACACCTGAGTGGACTCAGCAGGTTGGTTATTAGGCATGAACCTGCGCAGAGATGAGTCATGGATCATACAAAGAACACGGGGTTTGTTCTGTGGCAAAATGAACAGATAAGGGCCCTCCCCTGATTGCTCCCGGCTCCTGAGAATTCAAACCTGGTCTCAGTCCACAATATTCTGTGTGGTTTAGCTGGTTGGCTTTGCACCCAGGCACCAAAACAAACCAGTTCTGTTACAGTCGGTCTCCAGCAGCAGAGTCCCAATCTGCGACTGGGACCCCATCGTGGTGGGAACTGTGTAAGCAACTAATGAAAAGAAGGTCGCTGCCCCAAAGAGCTTACAGTTGAAGTACAACAAAACAGAGGACGGAGCACAAGCTAACAGCGAGACCCTTCAGCTGAGCAGATCATGCAGCAGTCCCAGCACGCCGGCCGTTTAGCTGCTGTCGAGTGTTCTGTGGCCATCATGGCAGAGGTGAGAGACTTGAAGAACAAGTTCGTAGTGGCCCCTTTGCCTCAGACCCAAACCTGACCTTTGTGACAGGTCAGAAAAGTTGACTTCTCTTTCCTGCTCTCCCAGTAGCTTTCCATTTGTATCCATTTCCAGGCTCGGGGGTGTGGCAGCAGATGTATTTTGAAGTGGGCTATTAGAAATCTCTTTGCAAGCGGGCGTGCCTAAAGCTGTCCATTAGCAGCTGGCTCTACTGCCATGGGGATTTGTGAAGGTAGCACTTAGTCTACGATTTGTTCGGCTTTTTAAAAAAAAGAAGAGAAAACCTTTCAGCGTTTTCACGAAATAGATTCGGAAAAGAATTAGATTGGAAAAGCCAGTGTCAAAGTAGGAGTCCTCTAAAAATTCTAGTGACTAATAATAGTCAACAACTAACCCTGAAAGAATTTTAAATGGGAAAATAATTTCAGTTTCACTTAAAAGTGAGAGAGAGGATGATGTGCTGAAGCGACTGGATTGGGACTTGAGATCCGGGTCCAATTTTTCGCTCTGCCACAGACTCTGTGTATAGCCCAGGGCAGGTCATTTAGGCCCCAATCCTACAAACAGATATGCACGTGCTTAGCTTAAACTAGTTCTGTTGACGTCGGTTGGACTATTCCCATGTTTAAACTTCAGCACATGTACTTGAGGAATGAATCTTTCTGTGCTTCAGTAACCCATCTAAAAAAGCTTTTCAACCAGGCTGAGCCCCACCAATGCAAGCTTCTTGTTCCATGAATGTGACACATCAACCCTGGGACGCTGCTCCTGTGCAGGGTTGTACCTGTGCTGGTACAAATATACCCAGCATTTAGTATTTTGGCAGCAAAGTCCTACAACTGGCATCTCATTCATCTGCCAAGGAATCACAGTAGCTTGCCAGATTTCTCTCCTTTTTTGCTTTGCTCCACAGGGCAAAACATGTGTGTGTCTCTTTCTCTCCGGGCTTTTGGCAGTCATTGCAACAATTTCTCTGTGGCAACCATCTGCAGAGATCACGTCACTTGCACCTGCAGAAGTTTGATCTTGAATCTCTTGCTGCAGTTTGAGTGAAGAAAGGGAAGTGTGCCCATTCAGAAAGCAGGGCCATTCAAATGATTCTCTCAAAGGTTTTTGAGAGCGGTGATTTCCAGGGATTCATTGCACCCGATGGGCTCTCTTAGCTACAGGTAAAATTGAAAAATGGATGCATTGCATTAGGAGGGATGAATTTTATTCTGAAACTCACCGTGGGGCAGAGTGCCTCAGTCCCACATACCCCTTTCATGAGATGCAAAGTGGTACTTAAAAGGAAAGGAGATGCATGCCCAATCCCTGAGCACCGGGGCATTCTTTCCCTTTTGTATGCCACGTAGCTGTTTTGTTCCGTCTAATAAAGTTAATGGTATTTGGCCATATATAAAACGTGTTCTTGCAAAGTGGTAGCCAGCAATGATGTGACCTGTGCATTTACAAAGACCTTCTGTACCTCAATCTCCGGACTCACCATGCTACTTCCCCTCATTTAGGGGATGCCTGGGTTTCCTTTGTCATCAGGAAGACTAGTGGGATCCCAGCCGCTATAGACTTTTAAGCAAGCTCATATGCTCCTGGATATGAGTGGTTAAAGGCGGGATCAATGGCAAAACTCATAGCGGCTCTGGGGGACAGAAGCTAGTTTTTAATGGTAGGAGTGCATCTGGGGCTGAAGAGCTGTGGGTGTTTGAAATAAGGAGAGACCAGATGGTGGTACAGCAGCAATCCGTAGCTTCCATGGACATGGCACTGGGGACACTTTAAAATGAGTTGGTATATTTCATAATATTTTCATACTGTGTCGCCCTGCTCACAACACTTGCATCAGGCTTGATTTGAAAGACACATGTCCCCAGTTCATGGCATGTAGGGGATTGATTTGGTCCTTTCCATGATATTTAGGATCTTTCTCTTTGTGATGTTGCACTGCATATGTTTTATGGAAATATGCGTGAGTGTAAATAATGATGTAACTTGAATATGCTTTATGCAAAAGGTCTCTTGTAAGGTATTACTACAAAGCTTATGATCTACTGAGTGTGTTCACCCCAATTGTTTGCAGGTATTATTTCTATGTCTGGAGTTACGAGAATAAGATACAAACTTGTATTACTGATGCAAACATATAAAGTGGAAGCCATTAAGGGTGCTTCAGAATCAATGACCTGTAAATGGCTCAGTTTACTTGCAAACCTTCCTGGGTGCGTGGGGGAAGAATGGAGAATGAGGTCTCACAGGACATGTGACATGATACTGGAATCCATCTTAAAGCTGGTGCTTTTCCATTTAGAAGGAGGGGTGGGGACCCAGAGAAACAAGATTCCCGCCTTGTGCCAAAGATCTAAAAGGGGACGGAGCAGAACAAAGAGCTTCCAGTCATGAGAAAACCCTAGTTTCCACCTAAGATGTCTGCTGGAACTAACAAGGACTACATCGGGGAAAGGATTGGGCCCAGACTAGGAAGGCGTCTAGTCTGTGTATTGGAACATCTCTGAGGGTGAGATATTATCTGTAATCAGTTTCTTAATGTATTAGGCTTAGACTTGTGTGTTTTTGTTTTATTTTGCTTGGTAATTTACATTGTTCTGTCCGTTATTACTTGAAACTACTTAAATTTTTAAGGCTCGGCTTGACAGAGCCCTGGCTGGGATGATTTAGTTGGTGTTGGTCCTGCTTTGAGCAGGGGATTGGACTGGATGACCTCCTGAGGTCTCTTCCAACCCTGATATTCTATGAAATCCTACTTTTTATACTTAATAAAATCAATTTTGTTTATTGATGAACCCAGAGTAAGTGATAAATACCTGCGGGATCAAACAGCTGTGCATCTCTCTATCAGTGTTATAGAGGGTGGACAGTTCATGAGTTTATGCTGTATAAAGCTTATACAGGGCAAAATGGATTTATTTGGGGTTTGGATCCCATTGGGAACTTGGTGTCTGGGTGTTGGAGATAAGTAACCTGCTGAGTGGTTTTCAGTTAAAGCCTGCAGCTTTGGGGGTGTGGTTCAGATCCTGGGTCTGTGTTGCAGCAGGCTAGTGTGTCTGGCTCAACAAGGCAGGGTTCTGGAGTCCCAAGCTGGAAGGAAAAATGGGCTCAGCACATCAGGTGACGGTCCCAAGGGGGTCTCTGTGACTGAACCAGTCACACTCTTTCCTTGTAACAATGAGCTGTGGGATAAATCAGGGGTCCCATTCCTAATACACTGCTCTAATTCAGAGTGAGGCTAGCTAACAATCAAATGCCTGCCTCCTCTGTGTTTCAGATTGGCCCAGCAGGGGCTGCATTTCATGGCTGCTATTAGCCAGGCGGCTCCAGTTCCTACTTCTTTGACATGCTCCTTTTCTACCCTCCCAGCATCTTTTTGAATAAGGTGTGTTTTTTTTTTAATCTAGTTAATAAGCAAGTTTTTGCTTATGTTAGCAATGGAAAAAATTCGCTCCCCTACCCCACCCTCACACAAATTAGCAGCAAGCCAGTGAATTGACGTGAATGCTGCTGTGAATTGCCCTCTGCTGCAGGGCGGGATCCTGGTTTGCATCATTAACGCCAAGCTGACTAGAGTGTCTATAACGAAAATCAGCAAGTGCAAGAGGAATTAGGACTCTGGCCTGCAAGGGGTGGAGGGGTCATTTTCCGTGGGTGTTGCAGAGAATGGTGGCCAAGCTTTAGGAGGAGTCAGTTTGACAGGTTCCCATAGTGGGAATTCCTGCAGCTGCCTCGGCTTGGCCATTCCCCTGTGAGTTGCAGTAAAGATGAGGTGGAACTTAGACATCTGAGTGAGGGCAGCAGAGGAAAAATCCGTGTAGCTGATTCATCTTGTATTTATTTGTATTATGATAGCGCTTAGAGCCCTCAGTCAAGAAGAGAGCTGATCTAGGCTATAAACACCTAGCAAGGCCTTGTCTACACTACCAGGTCTTTGCCTATATAGCTATACTGGCAGCGCCTCCTAGTGTAGATGCAATACAAGCCAACAGAAGGAGGAGTTCTATTAGGATAGCAAGACTGCTCTGTGAACGGCCATTAGCTGTGCCACTGGAATCCCTCCTCTCTTGGTCTGGCTGTGTTTCTGCAGTGGGCTCTGTTGGCATAGTTTATGGTTGGGTATCTTTTCATACCCCTGGCCCGTGCCCCCTCCTGCATTCTAAACACCTTACCCCCAGCCCCACGCTAGAGCCCACACCCCCAGCCCGGAGCCTGCACCTCAGCTCCCTGCCCCAGCCCTGAATCCTGCATTTCTGGCCCCACCCTGAAGCCCACACCCCCAGCTCAGAGCCTGCACACCTGCCCCAGTCCAGAATCCTCTCCCGCACCCTGAACCGCTCATTTCTGGCCTCAGCCAAGAGCCCCCTCCTGCACCCCCAGCCCAGAGCCCTCACCTCCTCCTGCACCCCAATCCCCTGCCCCAGCCCGGTAAAATGAGCCTGGGAGTGAGGCTGGGGGGAGAGTGAGGGAGGATGGAGTGCGTGGGGGGCTCAGCGAAATAGCAGGGCAAAGGTGTTTGGTTTTCTGCGATTTAGAAAGCTGGCAACCCTAACACCCACTCCTAGAGCTACAGCATTCTGAGCTGCGTCGGTTCAGCTCTTCTGGAGTTTCATCCTGTCTGTGTTTTATGCTCCCTGCGTACACAGGGAAGGGAAAGTGCAACATGGAACCTATTCCCTTTGCCCTGCAGTTAATTGGTTCCTATTTACTAAAGGCCCTTTCACTCAGCCCTAATTATCAGGATGACATGGATGTCCTAAAGAATGAGCATGTAATGAAGCACTCAGCAAACACTGTGGTTCTCCCAGCAAGTGGGTAAAGAGATTCCATTGTGCTATTGTTCCCATGATAAAACCCCAGAGGAGCGGAGGGAGTCTGAAAAAGTGAGACCAAGTGCAGTCTGGAAAATTTAAGAGCAGTAGCGGCAGGAATAGGGTGACCAGATAGCAACTGTGGAAAAAACAGGACAGGGGGTGGGAGGGGGGTAATAGGCACCTATATAAGAAAAAGTCCCCAAAAACGGGACTGTCCCATTAAAAATGGGACATTTGGTCACCCTAATTATACCACACCCCTGAAGACAAAAAAAAAAAAAAGTGGGATCTTTCTCTTTTAGTGCTATAAAAGTGGCAGTTGGTAGAGCAGGTTTGACCATGTCCATATTACATCACCTTTGTAATGTGTTACTTTCGGTCCATGTTCTGTCCTGTTCCACCATGCTTAACCAGGACGTGTATTGCTGGGAAAGCAGAGCAAAGAAAAGGAGATTGCATGCTAGTTATGCTGAGACTGCAGTTGCTTTATCCCTCCAGTTTTCTTGGCACGCTGTCCTGGGGCAGCACTGTGCCTTTGCTTGTAGGGGCATTTTTTTTCCAATGCCACAATTCAAGGCTTTAGATGGATTTCTCTAACTTTTTTGTATTTTGTTTGTAGAGTATCACTTTTTTGCAGCCAATTTGACATTAGACAAAATTCCAAAATACAGAGCCTGCAACAGTGCAAATCCTACCCTTTGTCACAGTTTATTAAAGGGACTCATCAACTTTAAAAGGCCAACATTCCACACTCACTATTGTTATATAAGCAACACAAGATTTCTACTACTGACTGATGAGGAAAAAACAAACAAAAACAACCAAAACCTGTAATTCTCTCAATTTATTTCTGTTTACTTTGTGCATTTGGCAGCACTTTGTATGCAGTCAGTTTTGCTGTTCCCTCTGCAGAACCAGTTTGTTTGCATGAGTCTTTCACACACAAACAGGCAAGAGAAGCGTTTTAAAAAGCAGGAAAATGGGAGTGTGAAAATCGTAAGTATTGGTAGGGGCACTTGGGAGTGGTTGTAGAACCCACAACTACTTTTAACTTGTAGTTTAAAAACGGATTTGATTTCAGGTTGAGTGTTCCTTTAAAGCACACTGCTCCGAGGATTCACAAGAGCCGGATTTCAACACGGCACCACAGAGATCATGCAACGCACTGCAAAACAATTCCTTAGTGAGGCACTAAGAACCCTGGGATATGTCCCCAGGTTACTGCAGCGCCAGTGCGGATGCCCCTACATATGTAAGGCTCTGCAGCGTGGATGCTGGCAGGTTGGCTTGGCTAACCTGGATACCCGTCCCTGGGTTTCCAGACCCCACTTAATTCTGCAGTGAGCACATCCCCATAATGCTGTGTCCTCTGGTTGTAACGTAGGGCAAACCCACAGTCTACGAAACATTGACAGCATCAGCACCTCTTAACACATTTATTAAGCAGGTTTCTCAGGAGTCAGCCGTGCCCCAGATACTTTGGGGGCCCGTGAAGCTCAAAACAGCGACTTCAGCAACCCCTCAACGTTCAAACCAGCGCCGATGCCCTGACTCGAGTGCCGCTGCTCTTATGACAACAGGTTATTTTAAGAGAGAGCAGGAGGAAAGATGGTCAACTTGCATTTAACTGACATGCCCAATCCAAACAGACTAGAAAACTTTTTTTCTTATTTAAGTTGATTCACAGCCCTGGTGACTGACGCCCTCTGTGTTCACCAACACACACCTACAGCACAAGCAGCATAGTGCAGGCTTCCCTGCTGATGTGCCTGAACCCGGACCTGCAAAGGGTCCATCTCACAGAACCATTCAGTCCATGGCCTCTCTTGACGATGCTAGCAGAGGAGCCCATGGTGGCTGTTGTGATATTAAACCCCCATCCACTAGGAATTAAGCTGACAGCTCATTTCACACAGACCACCAACACAACATTGCTGGCCTAGATTCAAACCCCAGACGCCTTGGCGAAAGGGGACTGTGGGGTCTTACCAATTCTCTGGCATCTCCCTGCCCACAAGAACAGTCCACTTGTGTGCAAAGTTATAGAGCCATTTCCCAGTTTACACTAGGTTACTCTAAAGAAAGCAAATAGATATGGCCTCTAATGAGGATATTCAGTAAGCTGCTGAGAGTCCACAATGCCCCAGTTATTGGCTGGTAAAGCCCCTTGCCATCAGCTTAGCATCCAGATATAAATCAGAGCTGCTCACGCCACCTGCACCAGCCTTCGGGGGAAGGAGAAACACGACCATTGAGTCTCCAGCGAGAGAGAGGTGTCTCGTTTTTGCTTAATTTGAAGCAACATGTATTATTGGACTGTCAGTGATTGACTCAAGGTTGTCAAAACCAATTGTATCCAGAAGCAGCCATGGGCAGCAGCCTTTAGTCAGTCTGTCAGGCTTGGCTAGATCAATTATGTCACGAACTTGTTCTCCTGTCTGATATCTTCCAGCCTGCAGTCCCCAGAGCTGGCCACAATGGTCCCTTCTGTGATTACGATCTCCATCCCCTCTCTTCTGTTGCTTTCTCTTTTATTTTACTTGATGAGAAAAAGCCTACCATTCCTTCTTAGAGACAGAGATGGCTTCCACTAAAGAATTTTTTTTTTTTTTTTTTTACATCTTGACGCCTGCCTCAGTGTCCTCACCTGTTAAAGGGGATAATAATGCAACATTGCAGAAGTATTGAGCCTTCAAAAAATAGTTAGTGTTTCAGTTTAGCATGTCAAGACTTAACCTAGGGGGACCAGACAGCAAGTGTGAAAAATCAGGATGGGGTGGGGGGTTAATAGGAGCCTATATAAGAAAGACCCCAAATTGAGACTGTCCCTATAAAATCGGGACATCTGGTCACCCTAGGTATAATGCTTAGAACAGCAGACTGGGAGTTGCTGTCCCTGACATGCTAAAGTGCTGCTCAGAATCCGAAAGATCTGGTGGTTTGTTTATTTTTTGAGTGACTTGGGTTTGTTTTTTGGATATCTATCTTCAGTCCATTAAAGGGAATGACCTTTTTAAAAAATACAGGGTAGGCACTTAATGTGTCTTTAGGCTAGTTAAAAGAACAGGAGTACTTAGTACTCCTGTTTTTTTTTTTTGCGGATACAGACTAACATGGCTGGTACTCTCTAACTTTAGACTAGTTAGTGAACCAACGCTTGCCTCAGTGTCCTCACCTATTAAAAGGGAATAATAATGCAACATTGCAGAAGTATTGAGGCTTCATAAATTGGAGTCAGTTTCTGATCCCTTTCTTATGTCGACTAGCAAGTAAAGGCATTGTAATCTGGTCCATAGTCCGTTGGACAGCCTTGCATGGGAGGCACTAGAGAAATGTCAAATATTAAAGCTGATACTTGTTGTTGCTGTAGCAACAGCTTCAAGCCTCATGTCCTATCATCTCCACATTTTGCCTGAACTTTAGAAGTCCTGAGCGCTCACCAGATCCCATGTGGGTAGAAAGGATGGTCTGGGACACTGGGCTGGGAGCCAGGAGATCTGAGTTCAGTTCTCAGCTCATCCAGAGTCTCTCCCTCTGTGACTTTGGGGAGGTCTGTCTACCTTGCACCTCGGTTCCCCGCTTTACAAATGAGGATAGTACTTTCCCTAGCTTGAAAAGCTGTTGTGAGGCTCAAACCCATGATTGGCGGGCAGATCCTCAGATGTTAGGATGATGAGGGCCATACGTGCACTTAGATAGGAGCTTCCATTGATTTCAGTCTGGGGGCTCAGCTTTTTTTGAACCTCGGAGCCAGATACAGCCCTCTTGGGGACCAGGAGAATAGGGAACCCTCTGGTGGCATGAGCACAAATCTGTGTTCAAATTCCTAGACCTCTAGCATTTAAAAACAGGAATTTACCAAAAAATCAGTGACCCTACGCTTTTGGGGCCCGACCCTGCAAATCCTACTCTGAGTAG
The DNA here is from genome assembly GCF_016161935.1 of Mauremys reevesii. Taxonomy (NCBI): domain Eukaryota; kingdom Metazoa; phylum Chordata; order Testudines; family Geoemydidae; genus Mauremys; species Mauremys reevesii. The sequence continues at coordinate 13,277,969 of NC_052643.1, read as the reverse complement.
TTCCACTGCTCAGATAAGTAAAAGCTTCAGGATCAGGCCCATATTTAACCAAATGTATTTATAATGAATATCTTTCGGTGTCCCCTTGAGGTAAGTCTTGCAAATGGGACAATCATCAGGCATGTAAATTTCAAGGCTTAATAACTTTGCACTGTATCCCCTTTATAGGCTTTCTATGAATAGATTAAAAAAAAAAGGCGATACCTCCAAAAAGGGCTAATGTCCACTTCTTTCATGTTCCAGCCGAAGGTCTGTAGAAATGTCAGTGGGAGGAGTTCCCTGCTATCATAGCAAAGGTACAATGATTGAGAGTGCCCAGAGTTTAGAGATTTATTGGTAATAAAAGAGCCTGCTATTTAAAGCCGAGAGGATATTAAGAAGGTTCAATTGTTTGGTTTATGTAAAGCTCTGCACAATTGAATTTTATTATGGGATTTTCAGTCAGAATTGCCAGCCTAAAGATATTTATTGGCACACTACCCTAGTTTGACAAATTACATGAATGACTTTCTAGTTATTCTGACTGGCTCCTAGAACTAATTAAATTTGTACGCAAAATAAAGTAGACCATTGAAATGGTGTCCTAGGGAAGATGCTGGCTGAGTGGTGGCTGCAGCAGTTTGAATAGAAAACATTTGGGGGCCATGTGGTTTAAAAGTCCAGGGGGTGAATCCAGTTACCGATGGGAATTCTAACAGGTGCAGTCTGTTTAGTCCTCTCCCGGGCAAGTAACTGGCACGTGGAACAATGGTAATGAAGTAGTCATTGGAATGAGATGTTTCACTTCGACTCAGGATCTCCAAGCACTCAACAAACTGTCCACAGGAATGCGGCGCTCACCACTGGGATGGGATGTAGCAGCCGCTTTAACAGTGCGTGCAACTCTCCACAACAGATTTAGGGCCGAAGGTGAAGAACCAGCCTATGTTAATTTTAAATGACAGAGGGGAATTTAGTTAGGGAGGTTGATACTAACGAAGTTTTCATTTGGGCAGGACACCAAGGTGTCGATATCCCGTCTCTTGTGAAAAGGTCCATTGACTCTTCAATGACAAGTGGACAGGACTTTGATTCTACATCTGCTCCAAAAAATTGCCCCCACCACCACCACTCCCATGGTAGTGGCGTGCCCCCTAATATCATGGTAGTGATGTTGTTGCTTCGTGGTGATTTGGAAGGAAGAGCGCCCCCTACTGAATCCGTTTCCTAGGTGCTGAATGGGAGATAGCTCAATGAAGGGTTAGCCCAGCCCCACTTGGCTCCTGAGTTCCGCCAGGTGGCCTGACCGCAAGCCCTTTGGAGCACGGAGGGAACGGGTCTAGGAGTCGCAGACTAGAGTGCTTCATTCTCAGGAAGCATTTGAGAAAGGCCTGTTCTCGCACGTGTGTGGCAAGGTCCTAGCAACAGACACGTGAAAGGACAGTTCTGAAAAGCCAAAAGTTTAATTCTCCCCCCTTCCCCCACCCCTCCATTCTCTCTCCTTTGTAATGGATTCTTTTTTTCCTCAGACTCTGGAGAGCACTAATTAGGAAATCAGCCTCTGGTTGGTTGGATAACAATTGGCAACTGCCACAGTTACAGAGCTGCCAGTCTCTCTCCTGGAGTCGCCGAGCAGAAAATGAATGAAGTTAAGAATTCAGCTGTAATGGAAGAATGGACAGATTATAAAGCCATTGGGATTGGGTCTTCTGTTGTTCGGCAGAGCCGGATCAGAGTAGATACGTCCCAAAGAAATGGGAATTAGGAAATGGCAAAGCAGAGCTTTGATTTTGGGAGATGCTACCCAGATCCTGCTGCAGAGAGACTTGGGCAGCCAAAGACGCCTTCAGGGTCCGTTGCACAGCCTGCCCCTGTTAAGCTGTGTAGCTGCTTTATCTACTGTACCTGTAGCCAAATAAATGAAGAGCACTTAGCTATCACGGGCTCCTGCAGCGTTGGCCTATTCCGAGGCTGCAAACTGCTCACTGATGCTCTCAGGGCCTTGAGAGTCTGTCCAATAAGCAGCCACTTGTGTTTTGACACTGGGTGGAGGTTTAGATTCAGCACATAGTCTTGGTGCTTGTGAGACTTGCAACTAGGGTGACCAGATATCCCGATTTCATAGGGGCAGTCCTGATTTTTGGGTCTTTTTTGTATATAGGCTCCTATTACCCCCCACCCCCATCCCGATTTTTGACATTTGCTGTCTGGTCACCCTACCTGCAACCTGAGCTTGGCCTACTCTCCTCTTGTCAGCCCCTGCATGGCAGCCAGCCGTCCCTTCAGTGTAGGATTTGGAGAGACCCTGTCCAGTGACACCAAACAACCCGAGCTGGAGAGCGAGAACCCAAGATAACCCCAGGGCCTGTCTGTGTCTAGCGGCCATAAAGAACTAACTTTTTGTTTGTTACAACTGAGTAGTGCAATCGTTTTGGTACCACGAGGGATGCTGCAGACATCAGATGTGCAAGTGGTGCCAAAGCCTGATCTTTCCTAGACAGATGTTCCCTAGACTATGAAGTCCCCACAGGGGACTTCAATTTGGGTTCAACCAGAGATGAGTCTGATGGGTTCTAGTAAAATAAAACTAGGAAGCAACTCAAACCTTCTCCCAAAATTCAAACTCGGACGTTTTTCAAATGCCTTGTCATTTCAGCAAACTTCCCCCTGCTGTTTCACCTTCTATTTCACAGCATCTTTAGTCCTTATTCACATAACCCTTCCTGATGACTGAGGGATTTGGATTCCCTTGTGGTGTATTCCACAGCCTAGGTGGAGAACAACTAAAGGCTGTATGAGATACTCCAGAGAGCTACCTGTGGCAGGAAGAACCACACGGAGTCTCTAATTAGATAGCTGAAGAGAACAAGGTGGTAGGTTATGTTCTTGCAATCTGAACAAATGAGAGAGGGAAGTCCATGATGCCATCCACCTGTCAAAGGCATTTTAAAATAATCAGAGCATCTAGTAGGGCAATTAGCACAATTAGCATGGGCGGGGGGAATTGGGATCACTGAATATGGAATAAGGAAATAGCCTGGTCTTTCAGTCCTCTGCAGCAATCTCCTGGTTGGAGTGTAAGTGGGACCAGCATACTAAAGGGCACAGGACAATCATACAGGCTGAAAGGCAGCGGTGCCTGAATAGACACCTCTCTAGTGGTCAGACACATTCTAGCTCGATTCTCCGCTCACTGTACACCAACATCAGCAGAGTTCTGTCATCTGAAAACTGGTAAAGAATCGGAGGATGACTGGTTTTTCGGTGAAGGCACTGAATTGGCGTTTAGGAGATCTGGAGTCAGTTCTGTCACATGCTTCCTGTGCGATCTTGGGCAAGCCACTTAATTGCTCCGTGCTTCAGTTTCCCATCTATTAAATGGGGACAATAGTCCTTCCTTTCTCTTGTCTATTTATGTTGCAAGCTTTTGGGGGAAGGGACCATCCCTTACTGGGCCTAACACAGTGGGGCCTTGCTCTCAGTTGCAGATCTCTAGCTATGTAATCGAATATGAAATAATAACCTGCCCCTATATTTTTCTCTTGAAGTATGTGTAGCAGTAGTGACTGGTAACCCTAACAAAGGGTTTGAGGTTCTGTTGGGTTCAACACATGAAAATTCACATGCTTGTCCAATAGGCCAGGACTTCCTGGGTCTGCGAAGGGTTTGGGTCAAGTTTGGAGCAAAGGGTTTGCCCCTCTTTTCCCCCCCTTCACACACAAATAGGACCTGGGGACCCCATTCCCAGATGCACAGAATCTAAAACTCTTCTCTCACCTGCCTTGGTTTCTCTAAGCTGTCATTTAGGCTCTTAAAGGGGAAGAAAAACAAGCCGACAGGTAGAGCTAGGCTAGCAAGAAGCATGTTGCGAGCGTTCTAATGGGGCCGCTCCCAAGCCAGGCGGCCCGTGGGCTCTCCCAGCTGCAAGGTAATAGTTATCTAAGTGTAATATTTGGAGCGCAGTTTCCTAACGCACTCATCTTAGCTCTTGGCAGACGCCCCATCTGTCACTTTGAACGGCGTCTGAGCTGAAAGCTTCCCAGCACATTAGGTTTTCTGATGTTCTTTAAATGGCTGCTGTTAAGAGCAGCTGGGCAAACGCTGCTCCTACCGCTAATGACCCATTGGGCTTAGTGAGACTGAAAGGACAGTGGAGGGCTGAAATACAGCGTTGCTGGGGTTTTACTGCACTGCAGTCTGATCACTGCGGGGTGGGGAGGGCAGAGCAGTTTGTCACGTTCACTGGGATGATAGAGTGAAACAAAGCCCTGATCCAAACAGCTCTGTGGACAGTTGGCACCATCACTGAAGTTCTCGTGTAGCTTTCTGTCAAGCACCAAACCCAAGGTCCCACCTGAACACCCAGCAGTCTGCCGAACTGCTGACAGGAAGACACCCAACTGTGCCGGGGGGAAGGGGGGAATGTCAGGCACTGTCCTATGCCTGTGGGGTGTGCAAGATGGGGGCTTGACCTCTAGGGGAAGGTGTCTCAGGATCTGGTTGGGACTCCATATGAGCTGGAACAGTCTGGCCCAGGCCTGCTCCTTGACGAGAACTTGGCAGCTTCATACCCATTGCTAGATGGAGTATGAAGTCGCACCTGATGCGTTCGAGTGCTTAGCTATATCCAGTGTAGGCCCAGTGGCCTAGTGCAGTGGTTCTCCACCACCAGTTCACGTACCTCAGGCTTTTGTCACAGGTACTTCGGGGTCTTCCCCCTCAGGCTGATCTCTCCCTCCTGGGGTTGCTTGCAATCATCAGCATGGGGTTTGGAGCAGCCCAACCGCCATGGTGGGTTAAACCATGCTGAAACTGACTGGGAAGTAGTGGGCGTGAATGGTACAGCCAAGGTCTCAGACTAACAACAGGCTATAGTTGCTTGTGAGGGTTGGCAGTGTCCAGTTTAACTTCCGGTTTCCTGTTGCCCAGAGCAGTGAGACTTGATAGCACCCATGAGTAGGAGGCTTTGCCTCGGAGAGGTGGAACTTCTGATCGGTTTGTTAGGCCTGGAGCACTTTTGACTGGGAGCATTATTGCTCAACATCACCTTTTACCAGCCAATAAATGAGAAGTCCAGTCCCATCGTCCTTGGCTCTCGGAGTTGGGGGTGGCTGTTAGTTAGTTAGAGCCTTGACAGGTTTAAGGCGACAGGGTGGTCCTCAAAGCTTAGAGAGGTCACCTGCCACCAAACAAGGGTGGAGCTTAAAGGGCTCCAGTAAAAATTCCCAGCTTTCTTAAAACAAAGGTGAGAGTTTCTGAATTCTTCTCAGTGGCTAACAAATGTTGCCTGATGACAGCTGTGGGATACATAGCCCCCAGCTATTGTGGCCAGCGCTGTTCTCCAATGATGATTTGCTCGGGTCCCAACCTCACAACAAGATCTGGAAGAGGAAGCAGAATGAGACTAACTACAATGGGTGACGCATATCCAGCGTAATTGGCTAGGTTTAATTGAAAATAAACTTGATTTAGAAGAAAGCCCTAATCTTGATTGTAATTTGGCATTTAAAGGCTCCTGGATGGAGTATTACTCATGAGACACTGACTGGGTTTTGTCCCTTTCAGACTGGCTGTGCTTGGTATCGAAGTCTGACTGCCCAGGAGAGATTCTGTAATGAAATTGATGTGATGGATAGTGGTGCTTTAAAAAGTGCAGCGTCTGTCTCTTCACCAGCGTGGCTGTAGGATTCACCCCCTTCTTACATGTATATCTAAAATCGCAGCCTCCTAGCCTCTTATGTTCAGGGAAGGCTTGGAGTGATGGAAACGTGTTCTCTGTGGGGGTAACCACGTGTGCATCTTGTTTCCCACAATCTTCATCCAAGGTCCCTTCCCTCCATAAGTTTTGTGTGGTTGTGAACATAAAGTACTGGAGTGCCAGTCCTGAGCATTGCAGTCCTCTGTTTATTTGCAGCATGGGAACAATACAGACTTCTTCACACCGCCCCGCTGGTGTGTGCCTCCATGGAATGGAAGGGATCAGCCACTACATGGAGGACAGTTGGTCATCTAGTATTGTTTTATTCTAGCACTTAGAGACCCCAGCTGAAGTCAAGGGCTCATTGTGACCCACCTATGGCTGGCGGCTGAGCCAGGGACAGAATCCAGATTTCTGGAGGCTCATCCAGCGCCTTATCCACTAGACCGCACTGCCTCTCATTGATAGTCCACTCCATCCTGAAACTGGCCACTGGGACTGCCAAAAAGCGGGCATCTGGTGGTGGCGCACACCGAGAGGTCTGTGCTTGCTCACTAAGAAATGGGCAAAGAATACAATGTCTTTTCCCCCATTGGCACTGATTTACCTTCTAGGTTGTCTTCTAAGGTTATTATTTAAATTGCAAGAGCACTTACAGGGCACAGTGGGCCCCCATTGTGCTAGGAAACTACAGTCCCTGCTCCAAGGAGCTTACCCAGAGGTTTCATTAATGAGCCCTACGTCATATGCACTCATTGCATTTGCGTCTTACGTTCTGGGGAGGCCTGTTGAGAACTGAAATAGCTACATGAGAAGCCATCAGCTGCAAAACTTAAGCTACAGGAACCTTGTTAATGTTTCTCTCACCTTGAAACACACACAAAATCCTCTAAACGTAACTTCTTTTGAAGATATCCATGTAAGGTGTATTGAAAAATGGACACTTGCATTTTCCTTTCAATTTTGATTGGTTACTAGATTAGCAGCCTTTTCAAGGCTGGCTTAATGACTAACTCATTGCCATTGTACTCAGCTAATTTATTGGGAGTCCGAATCCAGGCTGTCCATCAGTTTAATAGCAGCGTGTCTTGGTTGATGACTTAGTTCCCTCACTTACCAATCTCACTCTAACCCTGGTTTGAGCCGCTGTTGATTGCACGGGCTCTAAAGGCTCGTATTTCACAACAATTGTGCTCACTCCTTAGCAATCTGTTTTTCTGAGTTGAAACTGAAACTGAGGGCTGGCCTGAACTACAAAATTGGGTTGGCTTAACTGCATCACTCAGGGCGGTGGAAAAAATCCACCTCCTTTGCAATGGAGTTAAGCTGACCTCAGCCCCGGTGTAGGCACTGCTCGGTTGGTGGAAGAATTCTTCCATCAGTCTAGCTACCAAAGAGGTGGATTTATGTCCGTGGGGGAAGAACCCCTTCTGTTGCTCTAGTAAGAGTCTATACTATGGCAGTGCCTGACCCATAATCTCAACTCTTTTTAGTTAGCAGGTTCGGGGTGTTGCGTTAGATTCCCCATGTGCACGTGCCCAGAGAATGTCAGTGTGTGTTCAGTGATCTTGATTCACTGCCTGGGCCAATGGGAACTGTTGCATCCTGTGGGGGATTAAACCCTAGAGGAACACCGCAGTGTTAAGTAGCAACCAAGACTCTGTGAAAGTTTCCCCAGTAGAGGCCATCCGTGCCATGCACTGAATCTGGCTCCAAAGAGAGAGGCCTCCAACACATGAGCTAACAGACTGGGGTCTAGCCCTCAGCCGCCAGCGTGTGTGGTGTTGGTAACTTATATAGTGATGGTGCTTATTGCTTGCAGAACATGAATTCGTTACAGCATACGCCGAACTGCCAAATGCCTGTACGCTGAGTTGTGCTGGTGGAAGCTGAGGTCATGTGCCAGCCGACCTGATGAACTCAATTGTCTCCACTACATCAGTGACCTTGAATGATGCGATTTGATCTGTAGACAAATAACTTCGAGAGAGACCCTGTCAATAATAAAATAATGTGAAAGGTTTCTGTGTCGGGACCCTACTAAACCAATACTCTTACAACCACCCCCAGATGGATGATTTTCCACATCCCAAATGTTTGAGTCTGTGAGCATCAGGGCCACTTGGCTGCGGTGTGTAGTTTTCCATGTGGCTGACTTGGCGTTCAGATCTCTCAGCTAGTAATCATTGGAACTGGCTAGTTGATAGTATTTTCTGTAAGGCATTGGCCATGGTGGCTATCTTTTTAATTTGGCCTGGATATGGAATTTTAGTCAAGTCATTAAGTAACGTGAGAAGAAACACTTCAAAGACTAATTGGAGTCAGTGCCCATCTTGGTGTGTCTGTGTGTGTGTTTTAACATTTGACGTTTTTCATTTCTTGGGTGGTTTTGAGTAAAATATATATGATGGAATTGAGATGTTTTTGGCATCTGATATGGTGACAGAGTTATGCTCGTGACATTTTTATTGCTAATGAATTAATACTTGCTGTGTATTGAAAGATGGCTAGAGTAGCGAGCGATACCCCGTGGGTGCATAGGACGGATGAGACTAACTCTTAACTTTATGTTGCATTTCATTAAGAAACCAATTCCCTCTTTATGGGTAACATCTGGTTGCAAAGGCAGCCTGTGCCCTTGTTTTTCCTCCATTTCCTTGTGTAGGAAATAGGAGGGCTCAGTTTTAAATGGTCCATATGTCTTGTGTTGGCCCACTTCGTTGAGGGGGGAGGGGGGACTTTGCCCCATGTAATGCTCACCTGTAGATCTCCAAGCACCTTGCAATGGGAGTTAGCCCCATAAATACCTGTGCTGCAGTTTACAAAGGACGGTCCATGTCTCATGGTACCTGTAGTGAGACCTAAACCCATTGCATGTGAGAGATTTTTGTTGACAGCTATTTTAAAATTCTTTTTGGGCCAGGAGCAAGAAAATAAAATCACCGTCATGTTCCATATTGTATGGTGGGGGGGAGGAGAAGGTTTGCTGAAGATATCTCAGAATATACCATCCTCTGACATCACCGATACCATCAGCCCGGACTTTTAGCCAATAGAATTGGATGGCACAGACCGGTTAGTGGGTCATTTCGCTCCCAAGTCTCCATTGTCAATTTAGCATAAGCCATGCTAATATGGTTAAGTGTGGCTCTGTCCCCCTCTAGTGGCTAGACAACATGGAGGTTAATGGAGCTGCTACTGGGTTTGAGCAAATAGACCTGATCCTTTAGGTCAGGCAGTGGGAGAACATGCTTTGAAAGCCAGAGTTCAAATGAACCCGACGGGGGCCATTATTACATTGGCTTTGCAGTGCACCTTGACTAGTACTTACCTCCACAATCCTGAATGAACATTCATTCTACCTTTTCACCACGCTGACCGTGGAATAAATACCAAATTCCTTAACGTGGGCACCCGCCAAACATTGGCATCTAAATTGCTCTCACAAAGTACAGTATGTACACGCAGACACGTAATTGCTTTAGTGAATGGGAACTTGTGTAACCCACACACCTCCTGGGTGTGGTGTTCTGTCCCATCTAGTGGTATTGAGACCACTTAAAGATAAAACGAGTTTGCTCTACAGCCTTAGCTAAGAGCCAGTTGGCTTTTAGCTCATGCGGTAAAGTCTCATGCACTAAGCTGAAAAGGTCGCTGGTTCAATCCTTCCTGCTGATGACTGGCATCTGTTGGCATTACACTTGCACACACAGGTGTCCTGTTACATATATGAATTCAAATGTTGGCAGCATAGTTTTAGGTGCAAAGAACTGAAAAGATATCTCTGAAGTGCAGTTTCCATTAGAGATGTGACTGTAAAAATGGCCCCTTCTAACTCGGCAGATCTTGGGTCTAAGTCTTTGCTTTATTACCTGTCATGAAATTTGTACTGATGTCATTAACGCCACAATGCTACACTGGAGAGGAACACTGAAATGAATGCTCTGGTTTCAGAATGATTGCACCATGGTTACCAGTGACAGTAAAGCAAATGGAACGAGACTGAAGGAACACGATTTTAGAGATTTTTTTTCCTCCCCTTTAACACAGAAAATGGATTCTTAAGGTTGCAATATGTGACTGGTATTATTGCCTTTGAAAATAGATTGCTTGACAACCAATAAGCCAAAGTGCTGGTGACAGCCTTTGCATGCACAAATCTAGCTCTTCTGCTGAATTCTAAAGGCAAGACGTGAGACCGTGTGACTCTGAATTGCTTTGGCATAGAAACTAAGGATGCTATTGAATGCCAGATGCTTGTTTTCTGGTTTTTCTGTATATGTGTGATGCTATTGGGGTTGTCAATGTGTCTGCATGTTGCTGTTCCAGCTGGGAAGATCTAGGAGCGCTGGTCTTGCAGCCCTTGCTGTGTGGTGGTTGCAGTTAGATGTAAGTACGTGCCGACCTTCCCACTAAAAGTATTCAGTCCTGGGGGGGACTTACAAATTGCATATTCACCCTGTGTTAATCTTGCTATACAACAATGGATTAATTGAAGCAGGAAATAACAATCCCGCCCCCACCTGGCTCTCGGACACTGCTTTGGCCATTTTAAAAGGTGAGCAAATTACAAAGACAACAGACATTTGCGGCCTCCAGGTATTGTCTCTCCTTATTGTTGTTTGACATTTTGAATAATAATGAGCCATTATTCATTAACATCGGTGGGAATTTGACTGAGTAGGGACGTGTAGGATAGCAAACTTGCGGCAATGCTTTACATGTCTGTGGCATCTTTCTTGGAGCACTTTCTGACAGTTCACTAAGAATCATGGGAAGGTACGGTACTGGTATGGGGATAATGATGCTTTTTACTCTCAAATGCTTTGAGAGTGTCTGTATTCACCCGTTGTATGCAGTGGTGTTGTATCTCAGTCTTGGTCCCAGGATATGAGAGAGACAAGGTGGGTGAGGTAATGTTTTGTATTGGTCAACTTCTGTTGGTGAGAGAGGCAAGCTTTCGAGCTTACACAGAGCCCAGACTTGAAGGGTTAAATTCCTCCCTGTGCAGAAGGCTAGTATGACACCTATGCATTGCTAAGTCTGACTTAGGTGGAGCTGGGAGCTTGCCCTGGGTCTTGGCAAAAGGGTGAGTTGTTGTGTCTTAAGAAGCTAGTTGTAGTATTGGAAAGGCTGAAGCACTGACAAAATGGCTGATTATGGTCACCCAGTGAGTGCGAGAGCCGCAAAGAGACCAAGGAGTCCTGCCTCCAGTCTCCTGTTCCAACCACCAGACCAATTCCACGGCGCATGTTGATGTGAACACACACACGCTTTGCCCCTTAATTCCGAGTTTGCTGCTCCCCACCCCACTTGTCAGCACGTAGCGTTTGCGTGTGAACGGTGCACCTGGTCACCATGCCCGCTCTTGGCACTGTGTGCTGCAGGTCCTGTGATTCACCCTGCTGTCTCCACACACAGCATTCAGCTCCGCCACTGAAGACCAGGTCTGCAGTGCTGGGCGAGATGCACCTGTACTGCTGCTGCATGCGGTGGGAACACGCATCCTCTCCTCCTCCTCCTCTGATTCACAGGGAGTGTGAATCTGCTGGAGCTACCAGCGAGGGGACTTCATCTTGTCTTGACCCAGAGAGGCAGGTGCTTTGGCGATGGAGGCTCTGAGTTCAGTCCCCAGTGATGATGGTTGTTAATGGGGCTTTTCGATACCCAGTACCATAGTGGAGGGGCTGCTTAAGAGTTCTGTATGGCATCTCCCCTGGGGACAGTGTGAGTTCTGTAAAGTCTAGGGTCCCTGATGGCGCTTTTACATTCTTTTCTCAGTAATCTATAATGGGATGACCCCCCCCCCCACTGATGGCGCTGACTGTTACGGGTGCCTTGCGCTGAGGGGGGGGAGGGGCGTGATGCCATTTGAATAGGCAGTTGCTCTACAAACAGGATAAATCTTTGAGGTGGAAACAACATGGCAGGTGATTTGGCCAGGCCCTCTGGGAGCTGGGCAGGTTTCTTTGCCACTCGCTGATGGGATCTGGAGCCACTTTTGATTAGTGAAAGCATCTGAACTGTGCCCTTTGTTCCCCACCGAGGCTCAGCTGGGAGAACAAAACTTCAAGTGCATATTAAAAGCAGCAGCACCTTGGTGAATTAGTACACGGTTCTTTGTATGCAAAGGTCAAGACATGGGCTCAGCCTACAGAGGCTTTTTTAACTGGCTGCTTCTCTGCCTTGACTTTGTGTGACTGTTGCCTGTAAGTGCTATTTGGAGAGTTTGCCACTCTGGTGTTTTGAAGATAATTGCACCCTGGGGAAAACAGAATCGGAGCCAGCCATTTCAAATGGGCATTCAAGCACCACCTCGCTGTCTGCTGCAGTCTCCCTTTGCAGTTTCCTTCTAGGCTCTTTCCTAGGAAAACGTATTCCATTTTTTAATGAGTTGTTAATCTAGAATGTGGTCAAAACCCTGGAGTGGGACTCGGGTACTGGATTCAGTTCTTGATTCTGCCGCTTTGGGCAAGTAGCTTTGCCACTGTGGACTTAGTTTCCCTATCTGTGCAATGGGGATAAATTCATGCATGATTGGGAGGCACTTGATACTACGGTGATGGAAGGGCCCCAGAGGCACCCAGATAGGATACATTAGATTAGACTTGTTACTCTTCAGGTAGCAGTTCCAATTCAGATTTTATTTCACTCCAGCTGTAAAATGCTTAAATTCTTTCCTTCAATTTGTTTTGCAAAAGAATTCTTCCAGGCAAAGTGCATGCTGTGCCGGGGGAAAAACCTGGCTCCCCCCTGCACAGATGTATGATCATTCACCATCCCGTTCATTTGCCATTTGCAAATGTTTGTTCACAAGAATGGTCACGAGAGTGAGTGTTTCAAATTCACTTTAGAATCCACATTAAGGGTGTGTCTACACTGTACACTAAGCCCAGGCTCTGATTTAGGTTTGAGCCCAAGGGCCCCTTCCATTCAGACACAAGGATTAATCTGACTTGGGTCAGCAAGCACTCAGGACTGGGGTCCTAGAATCCTGGTGGGGGAGGGTCACAGTGACTTTGGGTCCTCACACTGTCATTTCCAGTGTGAACACAGCTCTCACCACAGACCTGAGTCAGAAGGTCTATGTAGTGCAGTAGGGATGTGTTAGCACTGCCGAGAGACTTGGGTGCAGCAATTGTAAGCCCGGATTACAATGCAGTGTGGACACTGAATCGCAGGCTCGGAAACCGCAGATCCAGGTCCCGCAGATCGAGTTTACACTGCCGTGTAGATACACCGTAGAATAGATGTTTTCAGCTGCCATTCTGAAAACATCCTGTCAGAGCTGAAAAAGAGAGGATATGAATTAGCTGGACCAGTTACAAGGCTATAAATTGCAGCTATCACTTTGAGTAGTTGCTAATAGTTAACAATCAGCTTATAGGCAGAAGTATGTTCGTATAAACCATTAATCACATTTTGAATGCAAGCTTTCTGCAAACAGCCTTTGCTGTCTGTTCACGTGTCCATAAGCACCGGCGATAAATTCATTAAATGTACAGTTTGCTGTGAACAGTTTCCCAGTTCTACTCCAAACCCTTGCAGAGAGCATTGGTTAGATCAGGACTCCTGGGTTCTACTCCTACCTCTGCCATGTGCTGTTGTGGGTTCGCTTGGCTCTACCATAATAACAGGGCACTTAGTTCTTAACGGGTGCTTTTCATCCATGGATTTCAAAGTGCTTTGTGAAGGTGGGTAAGCAGCATTTTCCCCTCTCTGTGGCTAGGGCAAGTGAAACACAGAGGTGAAGTGACTTGGCCACCATGTCCCGGAAGGTCAGTGTCAGAGCTGTGGCTAGAAGTCATCTTCTAGTCGAGGGACTGGGCTGCCTCCCAGCAGAGCCATTGACATGGCAGAGGGTGACGTGCCCATTGGCCAGTGGGATATTGCTGCAGAGAATTTTCTGAAAACTGTGGCTCATCACAGATGCTTTTGCAGCTGAATCTTTGGGAGCTAGTGTAAATTGCAGTGGATAGGCCCCAAGACCCAGTGCTCAGCAGAGCGGTGTTCGAGTCTCTGCTCTCACAGACTCCCTGGATGACCTTAAGCAAGTCACTTCACTTCTCCTTATCTCTGCTTCCGTGTCTTCCGTAGACTGTACGCTATGCAGAGCAGGGATGGTCACTCCCCCGTATGCGTACACATTGCCTAGCACAATGGGACCCTGAGCTCAGTAGCCCTATAATGATGGCAGGAGTCCATAACGAGCGGTGGGCTTTTCCTCACTGCAGACCAATGGTTAGGTCTCTCTGCAGGCTCAGGGCAAGGGGAATATTGACTCGCCCAGCCAACATTGCAACATGCGTTCTAGCAGGAGCTGCATCTGGAATAAATGACACACAGCACAGAAATACCAAGTCACCCCCAGCACCGTAACTGAAGAGTGAAATTTGAGGAATGGTGGATTCTTTAAAGATTTTTTTTTTTTTAAATGCCGTGCCTGGAAAGTTTGCAAGTTGTGGTTTTCTTTTGGGCTCACGCTGGCGGCCCAGGCAGTCATTGCACACATTTGGTATGAGCAACTTCAATAGCTATCCGGGCAGTGGTTGCTGACATGTTTTGTACCACTTTTCATTTTTATCAGGCGCCTTCAGATCAGCCTTTCTGGTGTGGAGCGAGTAGTGAAAGATAAATTATGCAGTCATGTTTGATGAGGCTTAAAAGATGCTGCAGTAAATCTTCTTTTATTTATGATCTGCCAAAACAGTTGGCTCAAGGAGACTGGGCCCCTCCCCTCCCTTTTTTTTCTTTTTAAATTAAAAGCTTTTTGTGAAAATGGAGAACATGTATATTTCAGATCCAGCCCTGAGTTACGTTGCATTTTTACCGTCGGGGTCATTAATAACATTTTTGTTTAATTTATGTATGTATCTTTAGGTAGCATATTTTGGAGGGGAAGGTAGGGCTTCTTGTTTTGGTTTTGTTTTTAAATCTTCTTTCATAAGAGACTGTTGGTTTAAATTATTAAAACCATCTTTAAAATTCCCCAGTGCATAGCAGCAGATGCCACCGACATTGCGGGCTGAGCTATTACCCTCTCTTTTGATGTCTTCTGCTTCAGAGGTAGTTTGTTTGTTTTGACCATGTTTATTATGGTAGCGCCAACCAAGATCAGGACCCCATGGGGTTAGGTGCTGTACAGACACCGACTAAGAGATCGTCCCTGCCCCAAAGAGTTCACAATCTAAATAGACAAGGCAGGTGAAGAATGAGGGAGAGACTGATTTATCCCCAGCTCATCGGTGGTGCTATTGAGATACAAATGAGCTGGCCAAGGTCACACAAGGAGTCTGGTGTAGCTAGGAACTGAACCCAGATCTCTTGAGACCAATATACTTCCTTAACCACAAAGTCACCATTTACCTCTCTGAACAATTAAATTTAGAGAGAAATGGGAAAGGAGATGTAATACAGCATGGGTTTACCAAAGTTAGACCACAACAGACTAACCTGAGATCCTTCTTTCAGCAAATAACTGTTTTAAGATAAGGGAAGTGCTTTATATTTAATATATTTAGACTTCAGTAAAGCATTTGACATGGTACCACATGGGAAATCATTAGTTAAATTAGGGAAGATGAGGCTCACTGTAAGATGGGAAGAAGTTGAAGGTTGTGCTGAAAAGTGAATTATCGGACTGAAGGGCGATTACTGGTGGAGCTCCCCAAGGATCAGTCTTGGGACCAGTCTTACTTAATATGTGTATTAATGATGCTGGCACAAACTGTAGGAGTGTGCTAACAAAATGTGGTGGTGATACAAAGATGGGAGGCATTGTCAATATAGAGGAGGATCGGAATATTATACAGGAAAATCTAGGTGACATTGAAAACTGGAGTGACCGAAATGAGATGCAGTTCAATAGCGCAAAGTGCAAGGTCATGCACTTGAGGACTAACCATAAGAATTTCGGTTCCAAGGTGGGGGCTCATCAGTTGGAAGTGCAGAAGGGAAGAGACATGGTTGTTTTAGTCAATAGAGGTTGACTATGAACCACCAATGTAATGTAGCTGTGAAAAGGGCAAGTGTGATTCTAGGATGTATTAGGTGAGCTATTTCCAGTAGAGAGAGAGAGAGAGAAGTATTAATGCATTTGTACAAGGCGTTAGTAAAACCTCATTTGGAATACCACGTACAGTTCTGGTCACCCATGTTCAAGAAAGATGAGTATAAATTGGAACAGGTGCAGTGAAGAGCTACTAGGATGATCAGGGGACTGGAGACCTGTCTTATGAGAGGACACTGGAAGGGCTTGGCTAGTTGAGTCTCACAAAAAGAAGTCTGAGAAGGGGATATGATTGCTTTCTATAAATACATTTTGAGGGGGGGGGGATAAATAACCTTAAGTAGCTCTTCACACTCCCTGGTAAAGAACAATGTTAACACTAGAACAAATGGACGTAAACTGGCCATGAACAAATTCAGGCTGGAAACTAGAAGGTTTCTAACCATCCGAGGAGTGAAGTTCTGGAACCACCTCCCAGTAGGAGTTGGGGGGTGAGTGGGTGGGCAAACAAGTTAATTTTGAGAGACAGCTGAACAAATTTGAGTGCAGGTGTATGATGGGGTTGCTTGTTATGACAGGGACAGGGTTCAACAGCCTTGGGACTTCCGGTTTTTATGTTCTTCACGCTCATGCTTCAGGGTTTCAGCTGGCCACTGGCAGGGAGTCAGGAAGGGATCTGTTTTCTCCCATGTATTCTGGGAGGCTTTTTTAATCTCCTTTCTGTGAAGCATCAGGGATAGCCATGGCTGGAGGTGGGATACTGGGCAGAGTGGGCCAGGGCTGTGAGGTGGCACTGATCAGTCTCTCTCTCAGATGCTTGGCTGGCTGGTTCTTGTTCATATGCTCACGGTCTAGCTGATTGCCATATGTAGGGTTGGGAAGGAATTTTCCCCCTGGGTCAGATTGGCTGTGACCGTGGTTGTTGTTGTTGTTTTTTCTCTTCTTCTTCTTCCTCTGCAGCTTTTGGGTGCAGGTCACAATCCTTTTTTTTGCCGGGATTATCTGGGTATATTTCCTTTAATTATTTCCCTGCCATAGGAGGGTCCGCGGGCACTGGTGCACCTTTTTCCCTCTGACTCTTTGCCTGTGGCACATAATAGTCATGTCCTGTGGGCTGTGATACTTTGGTATCATTCTGGTTATTGGGCTTAGTGTGCTGGCATTGGTGGCCAGTGATATACAGGATGTCAGATGATCTCGTGGTCTTTTCTGGCCTTAGACTCAGTGACTCTATAGGTCAATTCACATGCATCCTGCAGCTGTGCTTTCTGGGTAAGGCTGTTAGTAATAAAGAGCATAAGCCTTCTCTCCAAGCCTGGCTCTTCCTTGGTTTCTCTGGAGGACCTCCCTAGCCCTCTCTGGCCAGAGGGCTACACCCATCTCTTTATTCCAGGTGAATGCTTCTGCCACAGCAGGTCAGCAACGTTTACTCAGCGGACTGATGCAGTGTCCTAACAGGGGGCAGCCAAGAGAAAAGTTTGGCATCTTTATACAAGCTTGTCGATTTCACCATCCAGTTATGTTTCGCTTCCTGTCCTGTCACATGCATGTCCTTGTCTAACCTTTTCTGTTATATTCTGACCCCAAATACTCTTGTCTCCTGACCTCACTTAGGCCCAGTCCTGCAAAGACTTATACGCATGCTTAACTTGACACATGCCAATAATCCAGTTTAAAGTTTGTGTGTTGGGTTGGGTAGGTCAGGGTTGCGTTAGGACTTCTGGATTAGATTCCTCTCCAGTTTTGGCAGTGGAAGTGGTCTGTTCTTGGCAATGTGGCTCAGCTGTAGCCCAGGATTTTGGAAGTCCACCTCTTGCAAGATCAACTTTTGAGAGACTTCTGCCAGGTTGGGTTGAAATCTGACCTTGTGCATTGATTTGACTTTGAGTATCATCAGAACAGAGCCTGTCCCCTTGTCTGTCAAATCAAATCTTGAGCTGCAGCCTAAACTTAATCAAGATCCACACACCACTTCTTTATTTCATATAATTTCTTAGTGCCCCATGTGAGCGTTGTGCTGTATGATATGTGAACGGTGCCCGAGAAATAACAGGATCCCTGCCCCAGAGAAGCTTTAATCTCAAGGGTACGAAACTGTGCTGTACCATCATGCAGTGCAAAGGCAGAGCAGTGTGTGGTTTGCATTGCTGGATGTATCGCGGAACTGGTGGATTTTTCATAAGTGGTTCTGAAGGAGGAGAGGGAGAAGCAAGTGCCGTATTCAGTAACGGTATCATTCCTTTTGTTCACTATTCTATCACTCTCTGCTAATGCAGCAATGCTTGCACTTCGCTCAGCCGGGCACCCTCTGACTCGCACCCCCAGTGGAAGCGCCTGATGCCTCTCAGATGAGGTTTTTTCCATTTTGAAATGATGTCAGAATGAAATTCCCATGTGTTGGTTCCTTCCTTGTGCTACTAAAACCACCCTAGATTATTACAACTGAAAGAGGTTTTAGAAATGGAATTTACTTTGCTCCATTCGTGCAGCCTGTTCACTTTATTCTGGTCTGCATTCAGTGAAACTGGGGTGCTCTGTGTCACTTTCTGTCTTATAATTACTGTTGCATTGAGAGTCTCAGGCCCTCGCAAGATGCTATGGTGTTTAGGTTTCCTGTGCGACAGGGGATTGTTTGTTTAAATAAAAAAAATGATTTACCTGAACTGTGTCTTTTTTAGAAAAAGAAAAGCTTTCTGTTTGTGTTAGGTTTTGTAAAACTGTGTGTGTGTGTGTGTGTGTGTGTGTGTGTGTGATGTCAGAAATATTTTGGGAGGTAGCCTGGTCTAGTGACTAAGCCACTCACCTGGGAACAGGCTATCTGCATTTTAACCACCTACGCCATTGATTGACTGACGGCATGATCTTAAGTGTGTTGCATTCTATGCTTCAACTTCTTGAGCTATGAAATGTGGATAATGGCATAGGTGCTGGAAGAAGGAGGGTTGGGGGTGCTGCCACACCTCCTGGCTTGAAGTGGTTTCCATTACATAGACTCAGGGTTTACAGTTTGGTTCAATGGCTCTCACCACCCCCACTATACAAGTTGTTCCAGCAGCCCTGGATAATGGTACTTCTCCACTTTGGCAAAGTGCTTCGAGATCTGCAGATAAAAATCCCTCTGTGCTTAGTATTGGTATTTAATGTCACAGGAAAGTCCTAGTCATGGAGAAAAAAATAATTATCAGCGCTAAAGTCACAATGGAGACAACTTAATTTGTTTCAATAGACGTTTCAGCCAGAGATCAGTCCCCCCACTCCCCCCCGGTGTTTTTAAGGTTTATTGTCTAGAAAATACTTGACTTGCCGGACTGAAGGTTACCCTGTTCCTTAGGGAAGAAATGTGCAGTGGATGAACTAGATATCCCATCTCTAGCATCCATGAAACAACATAAGCGTTATTGGCCTGGGAATAGAGGAGCCGCTCACTGTGGTAGCTGGAGAGAATTGTCCCCAATTAAATGTTTTAAAATCTGTACGAGGGGACTGATGTTAACATAAATGCAATACAAGCTTTAGCCGGAGTAGCAACGTTGAACTGTACATTAGAAATTGCCTTCCAGTGATGTTTGGAGAATCTGGCAAGGGGCAGAGGGCTAGCAGGAAGGGGGCTGGGCTAGATTGGAATGGAAGATCTGGGCTGGGAGCCCAACACAGCTGGTTTGAAACACGTGGAACCGTTTAGCGTGAGTCACCGTGTCAGAGCATTGTGCTCAGTAACAACCAGTGGGGTTATTTTTTGTAATGGTTTTTAGTGCTGGTGAAAGGTGCCAGGCGGAGTGCCTTCCTCCTTACCCCGGCTGCGAATGTACTGTTAAGTCTTACGTGGCAGGGACCACGTTTAACAGAGCTCTGGATTGTCCTTTATCGCTGGTCAATAACGCTTAGCTGTGATAGTGTTTCTCCTCCACTGATCTCCAAGAAAGGTCTGTAGCATCATTCCCATTTTGAAGCTCCTGCTGCTGCATTTCCACTCTGGGTTTTTAGCTGTGTGGCCAGCTCAAAGCTAGCATGGGTGTGCCTACCTGTGCAGCAGTCACACGTCCGGTTGCAGTATAGACCTACCCACTGTCCCCTAAGTAACCTCATTGCTCCCATTATAGGTTTTCCCATCAATTTCTCCTCCTAGGCTGCTTTATACTCTGTGACCCAACTAGGAGCAATGTTTGCTCTTCCCTGAAGAGTGGTCTGATTTTTACATATTGAAATGTTAAGCTTAGGTTAACACCCTGTTACATGCCTTTAATTAGATTCACTCTGTTTCAGAGTTTTTTTGTTTTGATTTAAATACTTTTTTTAACAAGCCACTGAAGCGACCAAAATGATCCACTGTCATCTTGGTCGTTCATGTGTGCCCTGCGGAGATCCTCAACCATCTCTCGCGATAACACGAGCAGTTACTAGCCACGCTGCCTCCTTAATGCAGGAAATTGGGAGGCAGGACTCGGGGGTTCTGCTCCCTGACCGGGCCTTGTTACCTATCCTCAGAAGCGAGTGGTATACAACCTGAAAGGGACGAGTTTCTCTGAGTTTGGAGAAAGCGTCGCCTCGTTTCGTGGGTGCTAATGGTTTTCAGTGGGTAGTTACAGACCTATGTCGGTGTAACGACATTGCTCAAGGGTGTAAAAAATCCACAGCCCTAAGCATCATAGTTATTACGACCTCTTCTGCCCCTCACTCCCCATGTAGACAGCATTATGTCAATGGGAGAACTTCTCCTGTTGTCATAGCTACCACCTCTCAGGGAGGTGGGTTGACTATGCCGATGGGAGAGCACTCTTCCATCAGCATAGGGGCGTTTTCTCGTAAGGCTGTGCCACTGCAGTGCTTTAATGAAGATGGTCTATGTCAATGGGAGAGAGATCTCCTGTCGGCACATTAATCCACCTCCTTGAGAGGTGGTAGCTGCTATGTCAACGGGAAATTCTCCTGTTGACGTAGCGCTGTCTACATGGGGGTGAAGGTCGGTATAACTGTTGCTCAGGGCTGTGGATTTTTCACTCTGATGAGATCCTGACTCTGCTTAAAAGAAGCAGCTTCCCCGAATGCGCAATGCATAAGGTCTGTCCTTGAATTTTTTTTATAGGACCTCTAAGAATGGGTCTAATCAGATATGTTCTCAGGGTGGTCTCTTCATTAACCCCAGACTGGGGAACACCAAGTCCAGAGGCAAGTTTTTAATGTGCTTTATGTCTGGATGATGGCCTCTAGTGGCTGACCCCACAAAGAGGAAAACAGACCTACTATTTCTGTCAGCCGAGGGAACTCACCTTTAGCTCCAGTGGTAGAGGCCTCTGCTTTGGAAGCTGTAGGAAAAGGGTTTTAGTACCAACTTTCTGCTGTTGTGTGTCATTTGTATAGTAATTGTGTTGTGTGCCAATGTGTGTTCATGACTCGTTTATGCAAGTGTTGGTTCATACAGGAGTCTGTATGGAAATGCAAAGTATTGTCGTTCTTTAATTGCTCAAAAAATGGGGCATAGGTTCCGTTCTGGCTCTACTGCATTGAGTGGAAAGATCCCTAGGCCAGGGAGTCATTTGCATGAGCTTTCCACAGAGAGGCACCTGCAGATCTGCCTCTGAAAGCTTCCACAGCTCAACCCCGTTTCCTGCTCGGTAACTCAGCGGGGTGCAGCTGAGATCTAAGGTTTTCCAGCATCATAGAAGGCTGTGGATCTTTTGTGTTGAGCAGGGTCCTTCTGATGCTGCAGTGCAGCATGGTGTTTATCCTGCTTGGCAAAAAGATTCCATCCCTTCTAGTCTATTTCCAGAATAAACACTGTGTCCCAGCCAGATCCCATCGGCTAATTTCGTGGGTGGCATTATTTTTGTGAACTTTTTTTTTTTTTTCTTTTCAAGGAGGGATGGTTAAACAAACATGTTTTTGTGTTGAGGCCGCAGCTATCAAAACTATACTCTTAATTCTCATTAAGAATTCCAACAGAAATGTTAATCAGCTTTGAAAGGGACCTATTTTTAGAGCAGCTGTGTAGAATTCCGTTCGGAGTACTCCCAACCCATCATGTGATCAGTGGGGTGAGATTTTTTTAAAGAGACTCGGAAAGGTTGGCTGCAGCAGCTGTTTGCTACTGGTTTGCCGTGTGCACTCTGACATACGTTCTGTCCTTACAGGACTGACGCGTTCTTTGAACTTTAGAGTGGACCCCCACAACGATGACAGAATCTCCTATCTGTCGGTGCTATGCCCTGCCAGGGAATCTCACGGCAGCCTTGCTGTCTTGCAGTGTTTATAGTCTACATGGGGTCTTAATCCTTGCAGATTGGTCCAACAAGACTGATGTTACCAGGTAATCTGGGTGTTCTGGAGAAACTTTCTGGGCAGATTTAAAGGGGTAATGGCTGATCCTTGGCTGGTGTAAATCAGTGGAGCTCAGTTGACTTCAGTGGAGCAACTCCTATTTCCACAGCTGAGAATCTGGCCCCTAGTTCCATGTTAATGTATATAGCGAAGCAGATTACAGCACAGTTAGGAGGCTTCAAAGCTGCTTGGGGCGAGCTGTAGACTCAAGGGCTGCCAAAACATCTAGTGGGTTAATATAAATAACTTCCGGGCTGGTTTACTTGTTGCAGATTAGCAGACTGTGCTGCTAATTTAAACAGCTGTTTATTTTGCGGGGGGGGAACCCGCTGCTTCATAAGTGGAATCAAAGTGAGCACCCGTGAGAAGCTGCGGCTTGAATTTATGTTGCTAAAATCTGTGCTTCAATGAGCTTGTCTCCAGCTCTGTCATCTTACTGACTCTGAGACAAATTGGCTTTGAATTTAGGACAAATTACCCTGCTGCTTTGCCCTTCTCTCCGGAGTTTCAAGCATTTAATGGCTGAGGCCTGTGAAGTCGGGCAGCCATGAGGCTGGGAAGAGATTTGCCCAAGGTCCCACGTTGGAAGGCTTGAGTCACCTTGTGCAAGGCCTGTGGCCACCTGTGGCTAAGGATGCATCACCCCTGGGTGAGTGCAGACAGTGTTCCCGTCATTGCTGTTGAGAGGAGGCAGCTTGAATTCACAGTCAGGGCTCAGCAGCAGTCACTGCCCAGCCCCGGTGGAACCTGAGTCCATGCACCTGCCCCCCAGAGCCAGAGGAGGTGGGGGGCTGCTCGAAGCCCTACCACTGCCAGTGGAAAGTAGAACCTGAAGTCTGTGTCGGAGCTGGACACAGAGCCTGGCTCTCCTGGGGCCGTGCCGTGCCACCTGGCCATGCCTCCTTGGCCTCAGATTCTGCTGCAAGTCGGAGGGGAGAGAGGGTGGGCACGAGGAGGGTATAGGAACCTAGACGGGCAGGGAAGGGGAGGACTGGGGACTGGTGTGAGGGAAGGAGGGTGGTTTCTGCTACCAGGACTGATGGCTGCATGTATGAATTGGATTTTAAATCTCCTCTCAGTGGAATGCTGGGAAGAACATGGCCCTTGGAGAAGGCACCCTGGAGAAAGTGCCCACTTGCTCTAAGTTTTCCATAGCAGAAGTGCTTGGGGGTTCCAGGGTCCTGGGTTCTGTTCCTGGCTCGGCCGGTGAGTCCCTGCCCCTCTCTGCGCTTCTCTTGACCTACCTGGCGGGTGGGTGGAGAGGTTTAAAAGTTCACCTCTGCTGACAGGTGGCAGGACAGGGCAAAATTATTGTGAATCTAAAATACGGGCGCGAGCGTCTCTCTCCGGCTCACTCTTCCTGAGGCGTGCCCTGCCCCTGCACAGGAAGGGTTGGATGCGCTGCTGGGACACGCTCAGGCCACCTCCACGAGATGATTCCAGGAACCTGGTTGGTTTTTTTACTGCTCACTGTTTTAGTGATGACTGTGCAAGACACACACTGATGGACAGTCCCTGGGCCAGAGAGTTCCCGGCGTGAGGGACACATAGAAGACCTGAAATAAAGAGGAATAGCAGGATCCCAGTCCAGCAATTGCTTGCTCTTAGCAGGAATAAGCACTGCACCTACCTGGCTTCTGTCCGGCTGCAGGGTGTGGCTTAGGTGGCAAATACCCATTCCAGAGTCAGGACTGAG
The DNA here is from genome assembly GCF_016161935.1 of Mauremys reevesii. Lineage (NCBI taxonomy): Eukaryota > Metazoa > Chordata > Testudines > Geoemydidae > Mauremys > Mauremys reevesii. Next base: position 13,254,272 of record NC_052643.1, on the reverse strand, counting down.
GACCTACTTTTCCAGCTGCCTAGTGGCCCTGGCTTGATGGCTTTCATTATCATAGGGCAGGCTGCGGTGGTGGGGGGAATCCTACTCTCTTCCCCTGCCCCCCATTGTGCAGCTGTCCCCCCCGCCCCCCGACTTAAGGAGTCCTGTCCCAGCTGCTTGGCCGGAGTCCTTTGGCAGATGAGAAGCTGCCCCGTCTCTCTGCTGCTCCTCGCTGTGCCAGCCTCAACCGGGCTCGTCACTCAGGGCCTGATTCTGCAAGTCCCAAGATGCTGAGCCGCTGTTGCGTGTTAGCAAGAGCAGCCTCTAGCGCTCCCCAGGCGTCCTTCTCACGAGCCCTGCACCTCCGCTCTTGTGTAGCCAAGTCGGGCCTTTGACTGATCTGTGCTTTCAAAGAGGTCCCCAAATTGAATAAAAGAACCCGTGTGCTTCATTCTCCTTCCCTTCCTAAGCCCACTGCCACCAGCTCCTGGGCCCCGAGAGCTGCCTCTTCCGCGCAAAGAATGATTTATGAAATTAGTGGTGGCTGCAGCATTTGATATTCTTGGCACTGTTTGCTGCTACCCAGAGCGAGCCGGGAATTACAGCCTGTCATTCTCCTGCCTCGTAGCCTGGGGCCGTATTCGATAGTTCAAGCTGTAGCAGAGCTGGCAGCCCTGCCGCAGCAGATCCTGTGCTAAAGCGCATTGTTTTGGAAGTGGTAGCTTTGATGTCTGTTTTCCAGCAAGCCTACGGCTGAAGCGTTCTGTGCTGAGTAGCAGGGAAATCACATATTCCATGGCTAGCAGGGTCTTTTTAAAGACCACCGAGGCCTTTGGGGAAAAAGTAGCGATTGGGGGGCGTTGAACAACATAACCCGCTGCTTCCTAACATGTGACCCTTACCACACCCCTGAGCTTAGTGGGTGGCCCCAAAAGGTCAGACATTTGAGCCATAGGACTGTAAACCTGAACAGGCTTAAATTTACTTGTGTGAGCAGGTTTGCTGACTTCTCTGGCTCTGCTCACATGAGTAGAATAAACTAGCGCATAAGGATGTGCAGGATTGGGGTATAATTCCCAGTAAATGACATTTCTGTACCAAAAATTGCCATTCTAGTTTAAGATATAGCCGCCAGCATAAAATTATTGCAGCATCTTAAGTCCTGATCCTGCAGCTGGATCCATGAAGAGGATTCAGCAATACACTGAAGCATGTGCTTAAATCCGATTGAATGGGACTAAAGCCATGTGCATAAGGTTAAGCATATGTTTAAATGCTTTGCTGAATTTGGGTTGAGGTCACGGTGGCTCTGTGCCAGCTAGGATGACCAGACAGCAAATGTGAAAAATCAGGAACGGGGGGGGTAATAGGAGCCTATATAAGAAAAAGACCCAGAAATTGGGACTGTCCCTATAAAATTGGGACATCTGGTCACCCTAGTGCCAGCTGTAGGGTCTGCCCATGCGGCTCTGATGGCAAGTTTGGGCAATGGGTTCCTATTCTTGTCCAGATTAAATAGATACTGTCAGATCAAAACTTGGCCCAAATTGTACGGTTTTATTTTAAACAAACTGACTAATAGAAATTTTCGGACTGAAAACTCTGAACATCCAGGCCCCGATTCACCAAAGCATTTAAGCCCTTTCAAAAACTTTAGCACTCATGGTACAAGATCTCAGTATCTTTAAAAACAGAGTGGATTGATTTAAATCACCAATTGTAATCACAATTTAAATCAGTAAGCAGGAAACTTGGTTTAAATAATTGATTTTAATCTTGTTTTGCATTTGTAAGTTTTAGTTTGACTATAGAAACGTTGATTCTCATTGGTTGGTAATTAAAACAAGTTGATTTGCAACTAAATAGAGCCTTCTACACTAAATTTGGTACTTTTTGCTAACCAGGAGGATACATTATATCTCCACACATTTATTTAAGGAATTCTATAGTTTAACTTACATTTATCAGATTCTTAATGTTTACTTTTTTTATTATGGTAGAGAATGATGAATGACTCATTTTTTATTTACTAGATTTTTTTTTTTTTACACTCCATATTAGTGTCAAGCTGCATTGGGATATGAATTATAATTCAATTAAAAATGCACAAGAACAGAACTTTTAAATTTTTTTTAAATAAAACTCCCTTGAATATGCTGGATAAAAAGGGGAATAAAGTAAGCTTGATAAAACATGTTTTATATTTCAAACAAATTTATTAAACAAAGGAAGTATGATCAGTAGTTAGTGAATTGAGCTAATTGTTTCTGGACATCATGTCTTTTCAAGATTTTAGAATTAGTAGATCTCATCCTCACACCTAGTTTTTATTTGTAGCTTAGATGAAGAAAACAAGCTTTCCTGCCTTTTCAGCTCCCAATCAGTTTTCTGAACTGTGACTGAATAGTCATTGAACTAGTCATTGAACTGAATTAGATGAATAAACGGACAGGAAGAAAATATTCTCTTTGCATCTGCAGAAGAGGCTACTGTTGCCAAAAGCTAGTATAGCACTTCAACAAACTCTGGTTCCAGGTGCTTAGCCAGTGACTTCCACCTGTGCAGTGGTCTGATTTTCTTTAAAACGTTGGCAGCAAACGTACTGCTTGGATGTTACTTTTGAAATTTAATTTAAAATATTTTCATAGGTTATAGTAAATTTGGGCCTTGATATAGGTTGTCGTTTCAAATTTAATTTTAAATAGGCTTATTTTTTTTAAAAAAGTATTCAATTTAAATAAAAATCCGAAGAAAAATCAATTTTTATCCACCCTGCTTAACGCCTCCCTCCCGCCAAACAATTTATTCTTCTTTAAAACTTCTCTTCCGCTGGCCTTTTCAGGAACCCCTAGAACTGCCTGCTTTGCCTTGTCGTTTGAGAGCGGTTTCTGATGGATTGCAGCTTTTGAGATAGGGATTGGAGAGTGGTGGGAAAGGTGATGGGATTTCAGAGCTCACACTTTCTTAATCTTAATCTTATTTTATTTAAGTGAGAACTCTCTCTGTAGCCTAAAGCAACAGTCATAAAAACCTAGTTGAATGTGCCCTGCTGAAAGTTGACATCTGTAACTGTTTAGTAGAGCTAGAAGCTGGCTCACTGGGGATTTGTTGCGAACACACAGCTTCAAGGCAATTGCTAATTACTCCCAGTAGTTTGGAACCACTAGTTGATTTAGATACTGCTGTAGTCATCTGGATGACTCTAGAGGTATTGACTGTAGTGTAGTCAACCGTCTCTTCCATCACTGTGGAGTCCAGGCCAGGATTTAGGGAGGCTGTGTGCAGTGCTGTTTAGCAGTACAAGCTATTTTATTTAGCGTGGGAGCTAGGGAGAACCACAGGGTCAATCTGTGTGCCGCAGCCTCGATATAGACCTTGTTGCGTGTGAACCCAGACCAATCTCTTCTCTGCCAAGGGGGAGAGTGCATTGATTACAGGCACTATGGTATTCCTGTGCCTGCCCCAAAGGACATAACTTAGACAAAGGCAACGTTGTTACCCGTTTCCAGACTGTGAGAGCCAGGGAGCCTGACTTGCATGCGGCCTCACAGTCTGTGGCAGAGTTGGGAGTCGACCCCAGATCTCTTGAGCCCCCTTCACCGCAAGGCCGTCCTTCCTCGGTGAGGATTGGGCACATGCTTCTTGAGTTAACTTGGGCAGTCTGTTGGCTCTGGGCAGAAGGCATGAAGAATGTGATGATTTAACATGGCTTTGACCCCAAACCTCATTTCTGGCTGAGTTTTGCTTTGAATCTGAGGGCTTGTTTGAACTCGGCACTCAAGGGGTGAGAAGCCTCGGATGGAAAACGTAAGGGGTAAAAATGTGGAACGAAGCCCTTTGAAAGGAAACCCTGGAACTGAGCCCAGCTTGGGGGGGGTGCATGTCTGTTTTCTTCCTAATAGTGTCACTTGAATGTCTGGTTGGTATTTACTTATTTACAAATCAATCAATCCAGTGGGTGGCCCCGAAGATTGTAAGCAATCTTCTCGCACTGCCCTGTGCTGCTGGGGGGTTGGAACTGTAGAACAAACGCATGCCTTTTGGCATGGCTGTTGCTTTTCATTTCTAGTGTGACGCTGTTTGGAGTGGTTGCTTCTCTTTTAATTGTGAATGCATTGGGGGGAGGGATAGCTCAGTGGTTTGAGCATTGGCCTGCTAAACCCAGGGTTGTGAGCTCAATCCTTGAGGGGGCCACTTAGGGATCTGGAGCAAAATCTTGGTCCTGCTAATGAAGGCAGGGGGCTGGACTTGATGACGTTTCAAGGTCCCTTCCAGTTCTAGAAGATAGGATATCTCCATTAATTTAGTTTAATCCCGTGTCCTCTGTCTCCGCACACTGCTCATGCTGCATCAATGGGAGCTGCATACATGGATTGGGGCTGTGTTACGGGGGTCTGTGTGTGTGGTCAGTGCTCGAATTGGGAGAACTCAGGAGTGAGTAGTAACGGTACCGACCCTGGTGGGTGATTGATTTTTTTTCTCTTGAGTCAGCATGTGAACCAATGCCCCTGCATGGGGTTAGAGGTGAGTCTGTACTGCTGTCTTCAGAGATTCCACAGGCAATTTTTGTAGGAGCAGAGGCCTTAATCCAGGTGTCGTCATGTTCAAATACTAACTTGGGTAATTACATTTTGTCTCCTTAAGGGCCTGATCCAAAGGGTATCTTTTCATTAACTTAAAGGGTTTGGATTGGTCCTAAATCACCCTGCTGGTTGCCCCATAGCTGTTTTGATTGAGATACAGAATTCTTTTCACTTTCATCCCCAACGTACCATGAAGTGTTCCTGCATGCTGTTAAACAGCTGCTGTGCCGCATGCCAGAGGTGGCTGGAATCATTCCTGTTTGTAAAGGATGTTGGGATGACAGTTGCTATGCTGTCACCTGGTGCTTTTAAATGCCGATGCTCTTGCAGAGTGATGCTAGTCCATGTGACTAGATCTCACAGGGCCAAATGCATAGCTAGTACACCTCCATGAACTGCAGAGAGATTGTAGTGGGGGGAATTTGGCCTGCTGTTGGTCTAATGAATTATAACTGTTCTAGATGCTCCTGAATCAAAAATCCAAGGCCACGTTCTGTGCTCTGAACCTTGGCGTGTTGGAAATTCCAACCCTGCCTTGGATTTGAAGTTGGGGCCCCTCTCTGATTATTGCTTTGGGTCCCTCTCTGTTGGGTGTGTATCTGGGGAGGGCGGCGGGGAGTGGGGGTGGGGGAATAGGTGTGCATCTGGTTTTGGGGGGATTTTTTTTTCATGGCCAATTTCCATACGTTATGACCTGCAGTCACGTGACTCCCGACAATTGTGGTTCTGATGCATGATTGCAACGTGTCCAAACTGTGCTGCAAAGATGAACAGGGCGCAGGAGCCTCGTCCGAGTAGCTGGGCTGCGTACTGCAAGGGTGCATGTGGGGGGATGGAGGAGGAACAGCAGCCCTACCGCATCCTCTCTGTGAGGTGAATCCCTGTAGCAATGGATCCTTTGGGCCTTGCTCCAGTTCCCTTAGTCCTGGCACAACCCCTCTCCCCACTGGTACATTGAAACCACACAGGTTTGGGTGCCAGGGATCCTCTGCCCTGGTATAACATTGTCCCATCTCCTCCTGTTCATTCAAATCCTTTCTTCAAACACAATACTCCTTTCCTTGGTAGCCGACCACGGAGCAGAAATGGAGCAGGGAGCGAGCCAGCGGGGGTGGGGGATTGACTGTTACTGGGGCAGAGCAAAGGTGGCTGCAGGTGGAGATGAGGGCCAGCGAGGCAGGACAAAACCGGGATAAAGGCGCAAGAAAGTGGGGAGACCCCGACTGACATCAGGAGTGGAAGTGGAGCTGGACAGCCGGAGTTTAGACAGGCTGAAGGAGAGAGGGAGGGAGAGATCACAGCGGTCAAGGCATGTGGTCCCCAGACGGAAGAGGCGTTCGTTCAAGCAGGCATGAGCCTCGCAGCTGTTCTGAGCCTGCCTTCCCACTAGCAAAGTGTGCCTTTTGTGGAGCGGATCGCTGGGTGGGAGGATGAATGTCGGAGGCTCTGGGAAGACAAATAGATGAGTCAAGTCCCCTTTTCGGTTAAGAGATGTCCAAGGTTTGCTGCTGTTTTATTACACAGCTATAAAGCAGCAATCAAATGAGAGAGAAATAAACGTTCTGTGACAGCGAGCTGAGTTGCTCCTTTTAGAGGAAGCTATTGGGGGAGGCGGGTGTTGTTAATTCAGAGGGTGGGGGTGTCTTTAAGAAAGCAAACTAGAGGCTGCCCCGTGGAAAATGAAATTGACACGCTTCATCTTTTGCTAGCAAACACGCGCCTCCTTCCTATGTAGCTGGCATGGTGTATGGCGGTGCCGTTCCTCCTTTGGGAGTTGAGATGCTTGAATTGGACCTCCTGAAAATAAATGAAATATTGACCCCTTCAGATCTGGGCTCTTGCCTTTGTTCTTGTGCCAGCCTGTGCTGTTAACAGAATGAGGAGCTGAAGGGTAATATCTCTCCCACTGCACCGCCCTGTGGTTCCGGCTGCTGTCTGCAGCAGCCTGCGAGATGGGGCAATGCTCCGTTCTGCTCCCTGGCATTTTCGGAGCTGCATGCAGCTGGTTAACAGTAACTCCTCATGTGTCTCCTTCCGAAGATCACACAGCTTTGGCATCACACTTCTGCAAGGGAACAGAACTCCAAGCTACAGCTGCACCTTGGCGCTCATCCATACCCCCCTTGGGGCAGGCTGCAGCTTTGTGAACACTTCAGAAAGGGGCGGGGGGCAGGGGAAAAGCCAGAGAACTTTGTTACCGGCAAGAGAAAAATGAATGATCCAAGAGTGGAGTGAAGGGTGCTGGAGTTAAGGGGAAGGGACGGCCGTGGGGCAAAGGGGCTGGACTGTGGTGCTGCAGAAGATCTGAGTTTAAAGCCCAGCTCTGCTTCAGACTTACCTGTGTGACCTCAGGGGAGTCCCTTAAAACTAGTCTATTATCCCCATTTCACAGACTGGGATTAAGAATTTCCTCTGGGCTGTCCATCCAAATTGTGAGGTGTTCAGTGTGAACGGTCTGTGTGCGAGCAGCACCTAGCGCAACGGAGCCCTGACCTGGGTTAGCGCCTAGAGCAGGGGTCGGCAGCCTTTCAGCAGCGCTGGGCCGAGTCTTCATTTATTCACTCTCATTTAAGGTTTGGCGTGTCAGTCATACATTTGAAAGTTTTTAGTAGGTCTCTTTCTATAAGTCTATAATATGTAACTAAACTGTTGTATATAAAAGTAAATAAGATTTTTAAAATGTTTAAGAAGCTTCATTTAAAATTCAATTAAAATGCAGAGCCCCCAGGACCCAGGCAGTGTGAGTGCCACTGAAAATCAGCTCGCGTGCCGCCTTGGGCACGTGTGCCATAGGTTGCCTACCCCTGGCCTAGAGGCTGTACTGGAATGGCAAGGCAGGAGTGAGACTCCAGAGTTGAGAAAATGACTGGCGTTCCCTGTGGCAGATGGACAGTCACTGCTGATCACGCTCCACCTGCTGTTTTCAGATGATTTGAAGAACTGGGTTGTAAAACGAGAGAAATGTGACCCATCACATGGTGCATTGCTTTCCTTTATCATTAGCTGTAACAGCTGTACCCCTCACACCCTTCCTCCACCTGCTTCCTTTCTGTTCTTTCCCTCTGCACTTTCTCCTACCCTCTAGAGGGGGCTTGCCTGGTATGGTGCTGGAGACTTACTGATGTTAAAATCAATAGGATCCCACCACCTCTGGGCCTGATTCTGCAGCTTCTGCCTGCACAGAGTTCCATTCTGAAGTCCTTCCAGAGACCTGGAATCTGTTGGTCTTGGCTGTGTCTGTCTACTGTGTCTTTTTTCATACACGTTCCGGTTTTTGTATATAACTTGGGCAGATCAAGAAAGGTGAAAAAAACGAATTGTCCGTGTTCATAACTTTCTGTCTTCGAGTGTCGGAACGGCTGCGGGGTGCAGCAAGGGGGTAGAACAGGGTGCGTACGGAGACTTGAGACTGGAGTAGCTTTTACTTCCAGGTTGTAGTGTAAGTAGTAACTGGAAGTTGATACACTGTTATCAGCTTGGTGGCCTATGTGAAATGAGTCTGGTGTTCTCGGAGCCTGATCCAAAGCACTTTGAAGTCAGTGAAAAGACTTCAGTGGGCTTTGAATCTAACTCTTTATACAGAATCTTGCTTGGTGCTTTTGATTCTCAAAAACCCAACTAAAACTAAAATGTGCGTCTAGCCCTTTGCAGACCTACTGAGATACGTTTATAACTGGCGGCAGTCACACCTTGATGCTCATGTTGGCCTTTTTCCCAGATTCAACAGTCACTAAGATGAAAAGTCCCCAGCTTAAATATCATTTACTGAGACTTCACCTCTGAACATCCTGGACTCCAGAGCCAGAGAGGAGTTGACAGCTTGCCCACCAGACCCATTCACTGACCTGGCCAGCATTTTTTGTCCAGTAGATGAATAACCCTCTTTGGGATGAAATTTATGGCATGCAGAGTAATTGAACAGGAATGCACCAGAACCAGCAGCATTCTCTCTATCGGACTAGATAGCTTAGGAGACGAACAGAGCAAAAAGCATAGGAGTACAATTACGCCTTCTAAAGGACTGGAGCATTACTTACAGTTTATGGTCTTGGTGCTACGTTGGGATGATCAGAGCAAAGAACTGTCTTGATGTCATGGATTAGAACCTGTTAAATGCTGCCCACCTGGATCTGATGTTGATACGAGCTCTTGATGGTTTTATTTTTCAGGGTGGTGAAGGAGGAGATCTCGGATGACAATGCAAAGCTACCGTGCTTCAATGGAAGAGTGGTGTCCTGGGTAGGTTGGTCTGTGTGTCTGTGTACGTGTGCTGCGCGGTGGCTTGCATCTAGATTTAGCTGGTATGTGAGCACAGCAGGGAATTACTGGCCTCGTGCTTACAAACAAACTCAGATTATGGGACAGTGCAGGAGTTTGTCTCTCCCTGCTCCAGTACTCTCTACTTTGTGGTACTGACTCAGATTCTGCCTTTTAAGAATTTGTGCCTTTTGTAAGGGTGTGATCATGCATATTCACATGTGAATAGTTTTACTAACATGAATGATCCCACGGATAGCAGTGGGACTACTTGCTTGAATATAGTTACCTGTGTGCATTATCTTTGTTGAATTGGGCCCAGACTAAGTAAGTAGAATTGAGTGGGTACGTTTCTTTATTTAGGCCACGATTTTCAAAAACAGGGGGCTGGAGTTGGGCATTTAGCTGAATGGCCTGATTTTCAAAAGTGCAGGGTGCCTAGGAACTCAATTGACCCCAATAGCATTCTGCACTGTAAAAATCAGGCTGTTTATGATGCATCTAAATACCCATAATTGAAAATACGGTATTACCCTTAAATTATAAGCTATTTGCATGTAGCTCCTATTTCCAGAAGCATCCAGATTGTCAGTGGAAAGACTTAATTCAGTTTATGAGGATCTCTTTCTTTTGCCTGAGACTACAGACTGCACAAATGCATACTGATTATGTTTTTTATTGTACCTTTGCTCAAAGCCCTGTGATCTGCAAATCTGTTTCCCTGCCCACCCCTAATTTATTTTGGAATGTTTCAAGGTCCACAAGTGTGTGTGGAGGAGAAACAAAATTAAACTTATTTTTGCTGCACGAGAACTTCAAAAATGGTCAAGGAATTTTGTAACACTTTATGTCCCATCCTCCAAAGAGAGCATCGGAGTGAATCTGAATGTAGAGCTCTGGAGTAAATGTTGTATAATTCATAGGAGAGGGATAAATGTGAAATGTGGTGGCATAACAAAAGAATGGGTGCATCCTTTTGTCCATGGTACGTGACTAACAATAGGCAGAGTAAGTCAGTCTGTCTGATTTTTTTGGAGGGGTCAGTTTTAAGCCTGCTTTGATATCCATTGATCTGGAAGATAATTTTTCATTCAAATACATTATTATTTATTTGTTTTATGGTCGTGCCTGGTGGTATCAGACAAGATTTGGGCCCCATCGTCCTAAGCACAATGCATACACCTACGTACACAGAGTAAGAGATGGTCCCTGCCCGAAAGAGCTTACAGTCTTAATAGACAAGCCAGGCAGAGGGTAGGAATGGAGAGCGTCAGAGGGTGAAGTGGCTTTCCCAGAGATATAGAGCAGATCAGTAGCAGAACTGGAAATAGACCCCAGATCTCCTGAGTCACAATCCAGTGCCCTGTCCCTCAGTCCACACACCTCACATTCTTTCTCCTTTTCTGTGTTTCTCTTAATCAATGTGCTACAAAGGCCCTTTTGTAGCTGGCTAATTGTAGTTCTTAATTACAATCTGCCGCATGTTGTATCTACGTGCGGCTCTCCACGATGCCTTCCATCCTGCGCACGGGTGACTTGCTTTCAGGGCTGCGCTGAAAGACACTCATTGCATAGATGGCTTGCTCAGCCCTGTACCCAGCTCTGCAGCCTGACTGTGATCGGCTTAGCAACAGTACAGAACCTATGACTTGCACGGTAAGCCTGGTGGAAGATTGCTCATGATACTTTCCTGCCCCGCTGGGGATTAGCTTGGCAGTGGAGATGCCAGAACTGTGGTGTGTTAGGCCATTTTAATGAAGATGTTGCTGCAATAAACTTGTAGGCAATAAGTCTCCGGGGTGGGTGATTCACAGAGGAACGTGCTGTTAGGCGCCGGAGAGGGGCTTCAGCTTTGTGGGCTTTTTCTTTTTATGGCAAAAAGGATCTAGCAAACCAATGTCCGTTTACTGTCCTCTTTGAGACTATTCAGTCTGAGAGAAACATCAGCTACCCTCCTATTGGTACCCAGCAGAAGATGAGAATACTAATGATTGCGTAAGAGTCGGCCTGCAATTTTAATACTTGATTGCATAACGAGGAGCACAGTTTTCAAACGTAGGCCCCTCGCTGGGATGTCCAAAGCCTGCACTGGAGCAGGGATACCATTCACCCCTGTACACAGGGCTGACACAAGGTCTGTGCATGACTCAAGTCTCCAAAATAGGGCTTAAGCTGGACTTGAGTGATGTCCGTTTGCCCCATGCCCCGTTCTGAGCACCTAAATGCAGGGCATGAACATCGTGTTCAGGCCTTGGCTTTGACAGGTGTGTCTGATTGGAATCGCCAAGCGCAGCATTCGCCACTGAGAGTAAGATCAGTGACATTTGTTACTACAGTCTGGGGGGCTGGTAGGTAGCCAGTGTCGGCAGGATGGCCCATGGCCAAGAAGTAGTAAAAATAAATTATTATTCTAGGGTTATTTTAGTGGGGGAAAATCCAAGCAGATAGGTTCATCTGGACCCAGCAATAACTGTAAGGGAGCATATGCTGTCTGCCATGCGCTGTTCAGTGCAGTTAGCTCTGTGGGGATTGACTTTGTAACCCTCTAGTATATGGGACAAGGTCCTCAGCTGAGCTCCATTGCTTTCAACTGAGCCATGCTGACTTTTATACCAACTGAGGATCCGGCCCATAGATACACTTCTCCTGCCCCACAGAGAGCACGGGGAGCCTAAAAATATTTCACTACCTCAGTCGTCTCGCCAGAAACGCTGCTGAGGAAACCTGTCTCTGCATTGTACAAAACCTCGCTGGGCTGCTGGGAAAGTCGCTGGGCCCGTCTGCTGGAAGATGTGACTACACACGTTTTGGCTGTCAAAGGAAACCTGGGTGACCTGTTGTAGCCTGCAGTAGAAGGCACATGTGCTGTACGCCGTAGAAGGAGCGTGCACTGTGTTTTTAAACGTCTGTCCGTTTGGGGGTGGGAGGTTGTTTATGACATACTTGTGCGGCTGAGTCAACAGATACAGAGCTTCATGCTTGGCTGGGAGAAACCAACTATACACATTCATATTGGGCCTGAGACTGCTCCGAGTGCAGCTGATTTTTACTGTTCTCTTCAGCGAGAGCAGGATTGGGCCTGTAGACGAATTTGTCTCCGCTGTACTCTACAGTATTCTCTTTCTCGCCTTGCATTTTAAACAGTATCGTCACAACAACTCTCTAGCCTCACTTTGGCAAAGCACAGGCTTAGGGTTAAGGCCACCTGTATTCAGCAAAGCACTTAAACATGTGTTTTAGCATTAAGCGTATGCTCAAATGCTTTGCTGAATCGGGATCTTTAACGTTAAAACGGCTATAGCCCAAAGTGGGAATGGTCCCCAGGCTTTAAATAGTCCTATAAAAGAAAAATACAACCCAGCACTTTATCACCGAGAAATGTTTATTTAAAAGGCTATTTATATAGGTCCTACGCAGCTTGCTTTGTGTTTCGTCCTTGTGGCCCTGCAGCAGTAGATGACTAATAGACACTGGGATTTTTCAAAGCTGACTAAAGGATTTAGGTAGCTAAAGCCCTTGGATGGCTTTGAAAAGCTCAGCTACTATTCCCAGAAGTGTGCTGATACAAATCCTTGATTCTACCAAGGAATCAAGGGAGTAATCAAGCAAGAAGGGACATTTAAATATCTGCCTTCATAACCGAGGGAGAAATCTCCATGTTTGCTACATGGACAAAGTAACTAGGGTTGCCAACTTTCTAATTGCACAAAATGGAACACTCAAGCCCCCCCGCCACTTCTCCAAGGTCCTGCCCCCTGCTCACTACATTCCCCCTCCCTCGGTGGCTTGTTCTCCCCCACCCTCACTTACTTTCACGGGGCTGGGTGCAGGAGGGGGTGAGGGCTCTGGGGTGGGCCTAGAAATGATCAGTTCTGGGCTGGGGCAGGGGATTGGAGTGTGGGGGGAGGCTCCAGCTGGGGGTGTGGGCTCTGGGGTGGGGCTTGGGTTGAGGTGTTTGGGGTGCAGGAGGGGGATCCAGGCTGGGGGGTTGGGCAGAGGTGTTCAGGGTGTGGGAGAGGGCTCTGGGCTGGGGCAGGGGGTTGGGGTACGGGAGAGGGTGGGGGCTCCAGCTGGGGTGTGGGCTCTGGGGTGGGGCTTGGGTTGAGGTGTTTGGGGTGCAGGAGGGCTCCAGGCTGGGGTGGGGCAGAGGTGTTCAGGGTGTGGGAGAGGGCTCTGGGCTGGGGCCGGGGGTTGGGGTACGGGTGCGGGTGGGGGGTGCGGGCTCGGGGGGTGGGCTGGGGATGAGGAGTTCAGAGCAGTGGGGTGTCTGCAGGTTGAGGCAGTGGGGTGAGCGCTCTATCTGGGAGTGTGGGCTCTGGGGTGGGGCCAGGGATGAGGGGTTTGGGGCAGAGGGGTTCAGAATGTGGGAGGGGGGCTCTGGGTTGGGGTGAGGGTTCCAGCTGGGAGTGCAGGCTTTGGGATGAGGGTGTGGGGTGCAGGAGGGCTGGCTCTGGCTTGGGGTGCAGGAGGGGGCTCTGGCTTGGGGGGAGTTGGGGCACAGGCTTACCTCCAGCGGCTCCCAGTCAGCGATGCAGCAGGGTAGCTAAGGCAGGCTTCCTGCCTGTCCTGACTCCACACGGCACTCTGGAGGCGGCCAGCAGGTCCAGCTCCTAGGCGGAGGCGTGACAGGCAGCTCTGCGTGCTGCTCTCGCCTGCAGGCACCACCTCTGCAACTCCCATCATCTGGGAACTGGTGCGAGTGAGAAGCCAGTGCTCGGGGCGGAGGCAGTGTGCAGAGCCCCGTGGTTCCCACCCCCACCCCAACCTAGGAGCTGGACCTGCTGGCCGCTTTTGGGGTGCAGCGCGGTGCCAGGACAGGTAGGGACTAGCCTGCCTTAGCTCCACAGCACTGCCAACCGGACTTTTAATGGCCCGGTCGGCGGTGCTGACCGGAGCCACCAGGATCCTTTTTCGACTAAGTGTTCGGGTCGAAAACCGGACACACCGTCACCCTGAACTGTTCCTGTTTTCAAGCGTGTTTTTTGCACTGGAGAATAAAACCAACATTGAATAAATACCGATGATCCAGTCAGACCTTCCAAGCCCAGCAGAGTCGGGCTAGAGACAGACCGGAGGCATCTCGGTACCACAGGAGCTCTGTTCCAGGACCGGATCCATCCCTGAGCGGCTGATGGCGGTGCTCTTCTCTCTGCGTGGGTCCTGAACACTCTTGTGTTAATTGACACTGCCAGGCTGGAGGTCCCTTCTTTTGGCTGAGCTGTTAAAACTGAGCATCCTGAAAATGGCCCCATAAACTACTTCCCAGTAGTAAGAGGCTTCAACCACTGTGCCATGTTTACGTGCCAGTTGGTCGGATTACATGCTGCTCACCCCCCTTGCCCCTGAAGTTTTAGTTGTGCTGCGTTCCCCTCAGCCTTGCGGCCAGTGGTGCTGCATTGCACCCCAGTGCCGGGGGACCAGACCCTGCTGCAAATTTCTTGACAGCCGAGGTGCTGTGTAGTGTATTAACAAAGGGAGCAAAGCGCTCGGGTGAAAGGGGCCCCAGAAATGCCCATGATGATGGCCTCTACTATGGCATGCGAGCAGCATCCATTTGAAAGGGACGGAAGTGAACAGCGACTTGCCGAACAGGAGAAAAACAAGCCAAACCCTACGAGCTGCTTCTCAGTTCTCCGTGCCCTGCTCATGAGGAATGACCCGAAGGCCATACCTGCCGCTCGGCGCCATTCCCCCAATTTAAGCTGCTAAACTGAGAAGCATTTATGCAAACAGGCTGATATTCAAGCAGCCTTCCGCACCGCTGGGCCGGCCCCTTATCCTTTCCAACACATTCGCTGTCTCCGTGGGGTTTATTTTTATCTAACCTAAATTTCCTTGCTGGTCCGGAAGCAGTTATGCGTGTGATTTAGTGTACGATGGGTGGGAGATCCCTAGTTTTGCTCTGGCAGTGGGACGAGTTTCTGATTCAGTCTAAGCCAGCCAGTTTGGTGATTGCATTGTGCTAGCCCTCCTGTGCAGAACTGACATTATTGCAAAGGTAGATATATTTTGGGCTGTCGGAAAATCCGTTTCTCCATACTAAGGATTAAAGGGACTTTGATTGTTCCCCTGCTGCTGTTTGTTACAAAAACCCATTTATTTAGGCGGTGGATAAGGGGGTGAGACTTGGACTCAGGAGACTGGAGTTCCATTCCCAGCTCTGTCAATGACCTGCTTTGTGACAATGGGCGGGTCACTTCCTGGCTGTGTGCCTCTGTGTTCCCATCTGTAAAATGGGGGTCACGATATTTGGTTTATTTTGCAAAATGCATTGAGATCGACACATGAACAGTGAGAGATGAGTGATGTTACATATGTTGTTTTTAAAAATCCCAGTGGAATCCCAAAATCTCTGAAATGCATCTTTGTAAGAGCCTCAGTTTTATTATTATGATTTAGTTTAAGTACAGTGTGCTGGCCACTTTCCAGACTTGCAAGAATAGATAATCCAGGGGGTTCTCCCTTATTCCAGTTTGTCCCATCCATTCCTACATGAAATGAAAGCTGTTGCTACTTATATTATGGTTGCTCCCAGAGCCCTTGGCCAAGATCAGAGCCCCACGGTGCTAGGTGCTCTGCGGATACGTAGTAAGAGACTCCTCTGCCCCCAAAGCTTGTAATCTAAATAGGTACAAGACAAAGGAAGCCAATCCCTGTTTTACAAGTAGGAAACTGAGGCACAAGAGGGAAGTGACTTGCCTGGTGTGACCCCAGGCACCTCAGTGATTTCAACCCAGCTCTCCTGTATCCCAACCCAGTTCCTAATCATAAGGTCGTCTTTCCCCTTTCTTAAACGGGAGCCTCGCAACCAGAAGGACGGCTTGAAGGCCGAGTGAATTTTTTGAGCGTAACGTTTATTTATTTATTTAACCTTCTAATGGGATCGTTAGTAGCAGCATGGGAACGTGAAGGAGAAATGCTGGGACTCTGAAATGAAACTGTCTAAAGAGAGACTAAAAAACCTACCAGAACCCAAGTCTCCAACGATTCAGATGTCAAGATGTACTTGAAAAGAGAGAAACAAACCTCAAAAGCTTTACGTTTTAATTGGGCTCATCAAAAATGTCAGCGCCGGCCGTGTGTTCTCTTTTTCTGCTGACAGAGGTAGCGTGTTCATTAACTTCATTACAACGGTGGCATTCAGAGGCTGCCGTTAAATACGGAGGGCCCAATCCTGGGCAGTGCTGAGTGCTCTCTACTCTGAGTGAAGTCAATGGGAAAATTCCCATTGATTTAAGTGGTGCAGAATCAGGCCCAATGCCTCCTATAAGCCCAGTGAGCCTCGTCCCGTGCCGTTGACTTCTGGGGGAGCAGGGAGTGTGTGTGATGGGAGAGGAAAGGGATCAACGCGTGGTGGGCGGACACCATTTAATCCAGTTCATAAAATTCATGAGTCAGGACCAGCGGTGGCTCGAGGCACCGGCGCTCCAAGCGCGTGTCTGGGGAGGGAAGCTGCGGGGGGGTGCCCTGCCGGTCCCTGCGAGGGCGGCAGTCAGGCAGCCTTCAGCGGCTTGCCTGTGGGAGGTCCGCCGGTCCCGTGGATTCGGTGGCAATTCGGCAGCGGGTACGCCAAAGCCACAGGACCAGCGGACCTCCTGCAGGCGCGCCGCCGAATCTGCGGGCCCGAAGGCCTGTCGTGTTTGGGGTGGCAAAAAAGCCCCTGGTCAGGCCTGGGTGGGGACTGGGAAACCCCTTCGTCATACCTGACAGGAGGAAGTCTGGAGTGGCCCCCTAACTGCACTTGGTCTCCCTTTTACCGATAAGGTGAGGAATACTAGCGTTACCCTGGCTGTACTGTTTCATGTAGCCATCCGCTCAGAGAAGTGCAGACCTCCGGATCTGTGAATTACAGGGGTCTCCGCTTTCCCGACACAGATGGTTTGCAATGGCTGCAGTTCTCAGCCCTAGAGCAAAAATGCAGTAGGACCTTTTGAACAGTGCAAAATGTGGTGTCTCCTTAAAGGGAGAAGCTGAGGTATTCTCCCCAGATGGTGGTGTAACAGACGTAGTAGCCCTGCTTTTTACAGCAAGGTTCCAACCTGCAGAGCTCTATGCGGACAGACCTGCGATGCAAGGAACTTACTGCAGGATCAGGGCCTTTGCCCTTTGTTCTGTGCTTGTACATGGGGGTATTCCATGGAAAATTACATTTAAGGCTGCACATTCCAGTAGGAAATGCTGAATTTAAGATTGCACATGCGACCTTAACTTTCCCTCCTGCTTTGTGCAAGCATGTTATGAAACAGTTTCTAATTACTGGATGGCATAGTATTTCTCAACATGGGGATTAATTAGTATTAATTAGCTCGTGTGTTTATACAGCTCTTTGAATATGTAAACGGCTGAAAGGTCTCCTGGAAGGTCATGTAGAAAGATGTGTTTTTAAGGAAGAAGTCACAAAACCAACCCTTAAGAATCAAACTCCTTGGAAAAGGAACCTCTTATGAAGAGCAGCGTTTGCAGCTCAGAGAAATGTTGTGTCTCTTCATTTCTGAGACCGTTTCCTGCACTGATGTCAAACTTCCTAGGCGACTGAAACTCCCTGGGAAGATCCTTATTTCCATCTGGGCCTGTAAGGATCTAACCAGCCTTACCGGATCTGGGCTGTGCATGACTCCTCTGAACTCACACGCCAAACCTTTGAGAGGGACGCTCATCCCTAAGGGTTAGTCTATACTTCAACATTTTCCAAAACAGTGATTCCAGAATATTTATCCCAGAATCCAGTGGATTAAATTAAATTGGGAAAAGGCACTTTGATTCTGCCATAAGAATGTCCACATGCGGATTTATAACTACTCCGGAATAGCTATTTTGGTCCATTTCTAGCTGTAGACAAGCCCTGACTGTTCCAAACATTTCCTCCATTCCATGTGCTGATAAAGTGAAGCCCCGCGGAAGAGCTGTAGATTATGCTGCTTCTGATCGTCTTGCAGTTGGCTAGCTTGGGTTAGTGTTTGTAAATTGTCTTATTGTTACGTTGCTTGTCATCATCCCCTTACTAAGGCCTGCTAATAAGTGCTAAATGTTACTATGATGAGGTATTCACCACCTTTCTGCCGCTCTTGGTGTTCCTGATACTTGTAATGCCGTGATCTGGGCTAATGCTTATGAAATCAGGGAACAGGTAATTTCTCATCTGGATATTTGTGTTCATGGCTTAGTTCCTCCAAGCCAGACAATGCTCCTTTCTTGGTCGCTTGTTTCACTTTTTTCCAGGAAGAACATTGGCTTTGTTTGTCTGTTCTTCCCTAGACGAAATGAGATTCATCAGGTGATGGAGCAGAAGTCATCATTGTCCTGAGCGCCAGTCCAGGGCTCTTAATGTCGAGGGTCAGTTTGGTTGCGGAGTCACAGATTCCAAATCTGGAAGTTTAGAGATCACGTTAGTATTGCAAAGATCAAGAAGCACAAGCAAATAGATGCCCTACATCAGCTGTTCCAAACCAGTGGTATTGCCAAGCCTTTTGCAACAAGTACACTAGTCTCTCATTCGCCACGTTATTAGTGTTGAGTCTGTTCTTAGCCCCTTGTGCACACCACCATCTAGCTGCCATTAGGGTGACCAGGTGTCCCGATTTTTGGGTCTTTTTCTTATATAGGCTCCTATTCCCCCCCCCCCCCCCCGCCCCCGTCCTGATTTTTCACACTTGCTGTCTGGTCACCCTAGCTGCCATTCAGCTGTGTATGTTGTAATTCATTGTCAAGCGAACAGTTTCCACGGAGGGGTAAGTGTGAGCAACTGAACAGAAGGCAATGGGCACTGGTTGGTGCAGGCAATGTAAACTATCCTCTGCCTCAAAAGACTGAGAACCATCCAGCAGCCATAAACTCATCTCTACGTTTCTGTGTGTGTCCTGCTAGCTAGGATTCAGTTTGTAGCCCTCCTCTTACCGATTGTTGACGACACCCTTTTACAGACAATGACGTTGACATGTGCTGCGGTTGACTGTGCTGAATTATCAGCTGAAACATCTGTGCCTGACCTGCATTGCCAATTGCAAATTACTTTTTTCGCATCAACAGCCATAAAATTGAAATGCTTATCTGCCTCTCCTTGCCGCTAATTATTGGAGGAGGTTTATGTTAATCTTACTGTAAATTAATTGTTCACAGTTTGGAACCTTTTAATAACCCAGTCACTTGAACTGAATAGAAAATTGCATCCATGCATTTCAGACCTAGCCTAGTTACAGCCTTCTCTTTTGGAATAAGGATGTTTTTCAGCATGACCTACTCCAGTTCCTGGCTTCCCACACAATGGATTTGAGCTGCCTTTGTTTCCTTCGCTGTTTAAATCAAGCGTCTGCCTATAGCTAGGCATGGAAGGATTAGATTTTTATTGGTAAATGTCGGTAAACGTCGTAGACGCACGTGCTGATAATGTATTTCTATCGGTGGTGATCAAAATTTACAGACACGCAAAGTAAGAGAAATGCTGCTTGTAAACTTGTTAGTGTTTTGATTTAAGGACATTTAGCTTGTGATGCTGACAATTTTGTGTTTTAATAGTTATAAAGCTTTACCTTTTTGAATCTGTCTGCTGTCATTAAACTGTCTGATTTTTCCCCCCTGGCCTCCAATTTCTCACAATGGAAAATTGAAATTGATAAAAATAAAAAATGCTTAAAGCCCATCATTTAGTGCAAATGTGAACATTTAAATCAATAAAAATAGAAAACAAATGCTTAAAAATAAACATCTATTGAAATTATTTAAAAAAATATTTTTTTTAAAAAAAAGGTACTCTGCCAAGCCTACCTACAGCAAACACCTTGACTCTCTCACTGAGTCAGTTGTGATAACTGGGCTCTTCCATTGTAATTCTTTTGTGTGTGTATAGACATTCCACATCCTGGCAGAATGTTTAAAAACTGGAGCATTTGGCATAGGTGATGTGGCTTAGTAGTCCCCTCCTATCTTTCTCCAGAGGCTGGTGCAGCAATTACTGACGCTTTGAAGTTACAAGACGAGTGACATTTAGAAAGTTCTGAGTTTCGTCTCTTTTTTAATAACATCGGCATCGTTATATTTATCTTCGGCAGGAGCTTTGATCTTGGCGTCACATGCTGGACTGGTTTCCATAGGCGATATCTTTAAAAGGAGGCTTTGCAACCCTTCAGCTGTTGCTTGTATCCCCTCGCTTTGGAACTGCCTTCATTAATACCCGCGAGTGGCGAGTCACAATCACCGCTTCTGATTGGCTAACAATTGCGTGGCCTTCTATTAGGTTTGTCGTCCCACCTCCGCCATCCCTGCCTTGGCCTGCTCGTTTGTCTCATCCACTTGTTGCATCTTATGGTGGTTTTTTTAAGACTAAGTGGTTTGGGCCTGTCATTCTAGATTTCTAAGGCACCTACTCAGTGGGGCCCAACCTGGTTGGCCTTTAGGCACTAGCACAGTATAAACGTTGTTAATAAATTGCAAGCCAGTCTTTCATCTGCACGAATGCACAATAAGAGACAGGCCCTGCCCTGAAGAGCTTCCAGCTCAAATGAGCACAGCCGACAATGGGACCATTATCTCTATTTTATAATTGGGGCACGGGGGTGGAGGGGTGGAGTGACTTGCCCAGAGTCACAGACAGTCCGTGGCTGGGGTGGGAGTCGAACTCTGATCTCCTGAGTCCCATTCTAGTGCCTTAAGTGTAAGTCCATCTTCCTGACAAAATGCATGGCCGCTGAACGAAGTGACGGATAAAGAGCAGAGGCCAGGAGTCCGGCTGGATTTTATCACGAGACGTTCCACTACAGGCCTCAATCCAGAGCCAGCAAGCAAACTCTGAGTAGAAAGATTCCTCCCACCTCCCCCGCAAGAACCACAAAGTACCAGGTGGGTGGGGGAATAGATTTCTCTTCAGATCAGGACTGAACTGAATTGGCAGAGCAGCATGAGAAAAAGTGCAGGTGTAGGCAAAACCGTAAGGCTGGATTCTGCTCTCACCCGTTTTGCATTGATGCTAGTCGCTCCTCCTGTCCTGCATGGACGTGAGAAGAGAATTGGGCCTTTAGGAGGGGTCAGAAGATTCCATTCCCCAGCGGTCGGGCATGGAAGTGTGGCAGACAGACCTACCTTCTCTCCAACAGTGACAGGAGCTGAGCTGTTGATGGGGGAGGGCAGGTGCTGATGAGCAGGTGAGTATAATCTGGGTATTCTGCCCCTCTCCATCATCTGGAGTTGTTGAGTGAAATATCTGTATTATTATTGTTACAAAAATGTATTTCACTGCAGCCCATTTGCAGGACTGGGGGTGCGTGATTTCTATATCCGTAGCAGCACAAGTTCAGGGACAATCTGCCAAACAGTTCAAGCCCCAGCCACCAAAGAACAGATTCTTGTCCTAGCAGTGATTCTATCCTGGCTAGAACCCAGGAGGCCAAGCTACTGGTATTTCAGGCTTTCGTAAGTGGTGCTTAGTCTACGGCAAGCCCCAGTCTCCCGGGATCAGAGTGCACGTGAGTGAACAGGAGGCAGCCGGCGTGGGCTGGTGTAGCCGTTCGTCTGTCACGAATACATTAGCGGCTCATAGGGCAATGACAGTAGCATGAAAGATGGATTGGGGCCTGATTCATAGCCCATTGAAATCAATGGGGGTCTTGCTGCTGGCTTCAGTGGGCTTTGGATCAGGATCCTTGTGAGTGTGTTTATCTACTGGACTTATAGGAAGGAATTGTCAGCTGTGCTGCTAAGAAAATGGATCCTCTTATGTATACGCTACTCACATAAACCTGTCCTCTGGAGCAATCTGTGGGAGTCTCTGGTGATGAGCGTGTGTTGGAGTATTTGGATTTAGCGTTCTAATCAGAGCCATGATGCGACTTGTCAACTGTATTTGAGGGTAAAGGGCGACCTCCTCCTTTGGTGAGCTAAATCGCAAATCAACTTTGTTTGTTTCACAATGTGACTTTAAATCACATTCTGGCTCTTGCTTTGGCGAAGCTGCTACTTAATCAGTTTAACATGCATGGTACACCCTTCGAAAATTAAAATAGACACAGGCAAACTCCCAGTCCTCAATTCCTAACCTCCAATGGTTGGCAAACAACTTTGTTTCTCACTTGGTGTATGTGATCAGATGTTTGAAAGAGGTTATAAAGACGTTTTGAAGCATGGAAGTTACATTAAGAAGAAGATGTGACGCTTTTTAATATATATATCCCAGTGTGCTATGAAGTACGATTATTCAAATACTCTTCTGTCTGTTTCTAGACTCCCCACACCCCTCTAGTCCTCCAGATCTTGCAGTATTCTACCAGGGATTTGTGTGACTCATGGCAAAGATTTTCCAAAGTAGCCGTTGATTTTTGGGTGCCCAACTTGACACTTTAAAGGGACCCTCATTTTCAGAAAATCTTGGCACCTGCCCTCTGAAAATCAGGCCCCTTTTGGGGGCACCGAATCACTAAGCATTACTGAAATTCTTGACCCATATGTTTTAGGATTCATCTATCTGAACAGTTAGACTGTGCCCACATTTGAGCTGGGACACATGATTCCCAGCTCATGTAGATGTACTAGTTCCACTCGAGCCAGTGTGCTAAAAAGAGCAGTGTCGCTGGGACAGTGCAGGCAGTGGCTTGAGCTGGCTACCGGAGTGTGTACCCACTCCGACCCCCTTGGCACAGTCTCTGGTGGCCAGCCCTAGTTGCCGCGTGGCTATGCTAATATTTTTAGCGTGCTTGCTCAAGCAGCGCTAGCCTGGGTACAGCTAAGTGAGCTGGGAATCCCACCTCCCCGCTCAAGTGTAGACACAGTCTGAGTGCACAGCAAGCTGGAGTGCAAAGCTGCGGTGTGCTGGTGTGCTGCACACAAACTGGCGTGTGGTCCCTGCTACCGGGCATTAGCAGTTCCCTGCTGTGCACTGCTCTATTCCCATTTCAAAACAGAGCGACTCCAAGTGAGCGAAGGACTCGTAATGCGTGTTAGCAGGATCCTGAGAGCTAGTTAGTTTGCTAGGGCACTGTAGATTTACATCCCAGATTGCCGGGTACTGACTGTTCCTCTAGACCAGGCCTAAGTTTTAACTGAATGTAAACCAACCCACCCCAATTCCCCTGAGCTGCTCTGTTGCAAGAAATGGCTCCCTTGATCCGTACTCGCTGTAAACCCTTCAACACAAGTTGTGGGTACTTCTCCTTGATGCCAATGGGACTGCTTACACGGACAAAGTTATCCATGTGCTCCGGGGTCTGCAGGATTGGGGCCTTGCTGGGGATTTTTCTATGGAAAAGCCAGTGGCAGCTGTGGGAGGGGGGAGACAGAGACACCCACCCACCCCCTTCAGGCGTTGCTGCAGCCGCTCCTGCAGTGCTTTCACAGCCTGCCCATTGATGTTGGGAATTTGAAAAGAACTAGCCCCCGGGTAGCTGCCGATTCAGAACCAGCCGAGAGGCCTCTGCCAGCAGTTCACACACAGTGGGTTGGCCATTATCAGTGGTTTTTTCGGAAAGCTTTGCGACATCTGAGAATAATTGGCTGAGTGACTGGTTTGTGACATCCAATTTCTGATTGGCTCTTAGTGATGTCATACCCATGTCTCTCTCCGCCTGTAGCATCTAGGTGCACAGAGATAATGCTTTGTCAATGGACCGAACTGCTTGTCCTCTTGTATGTACACTTCCAGATGCTGCATTTCTGCCCAATTGCTGTTCCACTTGTCAGGTAGAGTCACGCAGCCTTGTGCTGTACAGGGTTGCATAGGAGACCTGGGATTGTTCAGCAATCTGTCGCTAAGAGTCAGTGTCTCTTAGTGCATAATTGAGGCAGCGGATGCAGAATCTAAATAATCCAAACAAGCAGCTTCCAGCTGATTCTAATTTGTAAAAGAAATTACAGCAGGACCTTTCTCTTCCCTTGTCAGAATACAAGCTCACGTGCTCCTCTGCTGTTGGCAGTGGGGACTGAATGTCCTGCCCATTTTGCTGGGAGAAATATTCTGGGTCTGGATGCGTGAAGCCTGAGCAGAAGGAGGAGATTCTGCTCTACGGTGCATTGATCTTCCCCAGCACAGCCTGCATTTTCCAAAGAGCTCGGCGGCTGGGGTGCATGTTGGGTACAGGAACATCTTGGAAATCTGGCCATTCGTGCCCGAGTGGGAGCTGCTGAGAACTTTGAAAACTGTCCCCGGCCGTGGGTGCGGAGCCCTTGAAAATTGGGCCTTGTGAGAGTCCATTGTTGGTGGCAATTGCAAGATCCTGCGTCACTTAGACTCAAGCTTCTTTGTCTGTGGGCTTGTTTCTGTTCATACTCCAGCCAGCCCCAGTACCTACTTTTGTCCTCCCCATGTGCTTGGCATGCCTTCTCTGATCCTGTTTGCCAAACCCCCACCTCCCGTTCCAATCCCTTTTAAAATCTCCTGGCTGTCGTTTCGCCTCTGGGGAGCGAGTTACAGAATTTGAAACAACAAAAACTAAACCCCTAATTCAGGGCGTGATTTCAGTTGTACACGTGTCTTTCCAAGTAACTGCACAATCCCATCCTAGCTGTCCTATCCCCTGTGCTCTCGGACCCTCCTCTCTTGTGTCCTGCCTTCGATTTAGAAGTGGGAGGGAGAAGGGGTGGGATTTGGACCCAGCTGGGATGTTAAAATCAAGGACAGAAGAGGAGTTGAAGGCGGCTCCTTAGGCCTTCCTGTCACTCAGGCAGATGCTAATGGTACTGTCACTGAGGACACAGAATGGGGGTTAGGTGGAAAGATCAAAGCTTAGTTTTGACTCTTTTTTTCCTGCTAGATATCAAGCCACAGAAATGAAACAGACACTGGAGAGGGGTAGGGGGAGGGAACTGTTCTCCCACTGATGAAAGCAGATGGCCCTGCCTACACTTACATGCTTTGCCAAGGGGTGAGGAGACCCCCTAAGGCTGCGAAAGCTGAAGCCCAGCTGTCCCCAGTCACTTTTGAGACCCTCGTTATAGTCCGTTCCCCTTTGCCATATGTCCGAGGAGATGCAGGGCTGAGGAATCATGGGCTGATATTCTGTTTTATTAGACACAGTCAGCGGCATGCTAACCTGAGCTCCTCCAAGCTTTGCAACTGAGGACGTTTTAGAGATTTCCCAGACTTGTGCTGGGGGTGGAGAGAAGAGTGTGTTCTTGAAATAGAATAGTTTGAAGTGAGGCCAGATATTTTGCAAAAAATCTGGAGAAAGAGCTGAAGTTGGCGGGCGACTTCTTGATAGGAAATGGGATGACTGTTAGTGCTCCTGGCACCAAGTAGCATGAGGATGACATGGTCTTTGCACCAAAGATCTCTTGAACAGACCAAGCAGTAGAGCTGGGGTCTGACCCAAACCCCACTGGAGTCACTGGGGGTCGGATATGGCAGCAGTGAAGATCATCAAGATAGACTAGACTGTATGGACGTGTGTTTTTTCCTCTGCCCCTCAATGCCGTAGTGGGAGAGACCTCTGCGCTGCCTTGAGTACAGACGGGCCCACGCTGAAACATTTCCCTGTGGATTTTGAGCCCGCCCAATGTATCGTTTGCTACTGAAACTGAAGGGGGAATATAAAGAGGAAGGAAGTTGTTATTCCAACTGTAATTTGGTCAGGATACCTGGGTAAATTGTCCTATTCTTATGAAAATGACACAGGATCTTAACTAGCCACAAGTGGTCAGGCCTGTTTTCTCGCATCATCTGAAAGACACCTCCAGGGGCACAGCTCCTCTGATAGCAGCGGCATGTACTTGGCATAGTTCCTAGGAGCCTGATCCGGAGCCCAGTGAGGGACTGGTGACAGCGATAAGCGCTAACCCCCAGTAATAGGGGTTTGCAGGGTTGGAGGGCAGCGTCCTGCCTAGTGAACCATTAGCACAATTTGCTGAGTAGCTTGGGTTGTCCTTGGGGCAGTCTCCTGTCCCAGGCACTAAAGTAAATCCCGTGTCCCTGATCTGCCTGTGCAAACCCGCGTGTGTCTGTGGAGCCCTGTTGCCTTTGATGGGACTCCATCCGGACAGAGGGTTGGATCCCTTTGCGGGATCGCTGTCCACGCAGGCAGTGCTCCTGGGCACTGGTTCTCAACCTTTCCCGACTACTGCGCCCCTTTCAGGAGTCTGATTTGTCTGGTGTACCCCCAAGTTTCAACTCACTTAAAAACCACTTGCTTACAAAATCAGACACAAAAATAAAAAGGTGTCACAGCCACACTAGTTCTGAAAAATTGCTCATTTTCTCATAATTATAAAATAAATCCATTGGAATATAAATATTGTATGTACATCTCAGTGTATAGTATACAGAGCAGCAGAAACAAATCATTGTATGAAACTGTAGTTTGTACGGACTTCACTAGTGCTTTTTATGTAGCCTGTTGTAAAACTAGGCAAGAATCTGAGTTGATGTGTCCCCTGGAAGACCTCTGCGTACCCCCAGGGGTACATGTACCTCTGGTTGATAACTACTGCTCCTGGGGACAATGGGCCACGTCTCTGGGGCTTTGCCTTCGGCAGCCAATAGAGCTATGCCTTCATATGAAATAATGACTTTCTGCCCCTAACAAGAGGTGGTAGTTACGGCATTGACTGCAGAAATCCTGACTAACGGCTCTTCTTAATTAGGTATTTATGCATCCGCTATTATCACCCTCCCTCCTTGTCCTTAAGGGGGCACAGATGCCAAGCACTCCAACATTACACACAGCAGAGCTGAGAGATTTAAATAAGACTCCTAATGAAGCTGCGTGTTTAGGTTCTCAGACCCACATGCGCAATAACTATTGATGCAGAGTAAAGTGCACTATGGAACACCCCCACCAACCCAGCATGGCCTCAATTGTGGGTCAACTTAACAAATCTCATCCTAGGCCCCGTGCAAACACATAGCAAGAGACAGTCCCTGCGCCAAAGAGCTTATAGTCTAAATAATATGACACAGGGTGTGGTGGGAAACTGAGGCACGGGAGGTGAAGTGATTTGCCCGAGGTGTCACACAAGGTCAGTGGCCTAGCTGGGAATAGAACCCAGGTGTCCTGACTCCCAAGCCAGTGCACTAGTCACATCTCTCACTCCAAATGGGAACCTTAGGACTTATGTGCATGTGAGTGATCAGTTGATGGTGTACCTATGTTAAGCTTTCAGATGGGATGGCGGACTGGGGCAGTGGGGTGCATCCATACAGGCATTTGGTTGGATTGAGTTTTAACCCCTGCAAATTATCGGGGTAACTTTGATCACTGCCTCCCAGTCACTCAGTTAAATTGCTTTTGCCTCTGGTTGCCAGCTGCATTTTAATTGGTTAAAGGACATTTGAATTGATTAACCCCACTAGTGTAGAGAAGTGCTGAGGCGTGAAAGACTAGGTCATGGCCAGGATATTGTATGATGGGCCAGATTCACCGTGGCGTAATGGAGTAGCTCCGTTGACTTGATTAGAAATACACCAAGGATCAATCAGCTGTGCGAGGTCCAAGTCCACCCTTCAGGAGGTCCTTTACACATTCCTAGCATGCAGAAAGAAAGGCGAGGCTTCCATCAGTGTTCAATGATCACAGGGGATATTATTACCATAGACTCTTTCTAAGCTGCACAGTATTAACCTGCGCCCTCTGAGCCTGTCACTGGGTATCATTTGTGCTGCTGTAAATCAGAAGTGACTCTGTAAAGTCAGCGGAGATACTGCAGCGTTACCAATGGGAAAGGAGAATCAGGCCCTTTCTGTAGCTCACACAGAATGGGTAAGTTCTCCTCATCTCTCAGCAAAGATTTAATAGCAGCTGCTCTGGTGAGATCTTAGCAATATGGGGATCTCACTGTGTTAATTCGTGAAACAGACTTTAAGCAACAATTATAATTGGTTACACATTTATTAATTCTCACCCCTGCGAAATAGGCAAAAGATGTTTAGAGTCCGCTTCATCCATCACTGACATGCAGCCCTCTCTGGGGTGGAACACAGCAGCTGTTTCACAGCGCACAGGAATGCTGTGTAACCACACAGCACAGCTGCAGTATAAGGCAGGAAATGAAGCAGGATGCTGCATCCAGTTGAAACTGCAGGGGGAATTTGATGGGCAAAATGTAATTATCGGAATTGGCATTTGGCCACGACGCTGGGGTTAACAACCCCTGCTCTTCTGGAAAGGCTTTGAGACGCCTATCATGCCCAAACAGAATACCACCTTTTTGGGGTTTTTTTCTTTTCTTTCAAAATGACCTAGTACTGGAGCATTTTGCGCTACACTCTAGCTCCCTAAGAGAAAGGGATGTGATTTATCTTCAAGCGAAGCCGATCAGATACTTAGCTCTCTGCCTGGCATCGTTCGTTGTTGGAAGAAATGATGAATCCTTAATGAGCTTTGCAAAAGACAGAGAACAGATTTTCCTGCACCCCAATGCATGATACAAGCCCTTTGTTCGATCCCAGAGTGCAGATTCAGCAAACGCTCGAACATCCTCACTTTCCTGCCGAATTCCTCTTCCTTGTGCTGTCATGACAAAGAGCTTTCCAGATGGAGTGGGACAGCTGTTTTATTACCGCATGCACTGCGGTAGCATTGGAAGGCCCCAACCAGTTTCAGGACCCCATTGTGCTAGGTGATGTACATATGTGTAACTTTTCCAATTCCACTCCATTCGACCACGGCGCAAGGCCAGCTAGCCTGAGCCGTTGCCTTAATCCAACTGCACCTTTGTCGTCTGGGGCGGGTTTCCTTTCCTGCAGTGTCACAGCGGGTATTTTCCTAAAGCTCCTTCATCGTATTCCCATTAATTTGGTTTAGAGCCATCAGAATATCCAATGACACTTTATTTCCCATGCTCACAAATGTGGATGTCGAGGAGTGAAGGATGAAAGATTCGGTGAACGGCAGAGCGTGCCCTACCCGCTGTCAGCCGGCACGGAGCTGGCCAGCAAATGATTTTGTTTTAATATTGTAACAAGGCCTTTTGCTAAAGTCCTGCAGGACCCTCCAGGCCCTAGATCTGCAGAACAGCAAGAACGCCCTTTTAAACTGTCTCACTCTCAGCTCATTTCAGGTGCTGCCAGACCTGAGGGATTTCCTGACACTTCCAATATCCTCAAAGAAGCTGTTTGAGTTTCACATCCTCCCCTTTTCTCCCCAAGGCTGGGCCATCCAAACTCTAATAATCAGCAGGATTTTGCCTCATTGCTTTACAGGGCTAAGCCCTTCCCTTTAGAGATGCAAACACTTTGCACGAAGCCTCCTGCAAGGATTTCAAAGCCTTAAAATGTTGATTCATTGGGTTTCACAAGTCCCTGGGAGGTGGCGTTATCCTCATTGGGCTGATGGAGAAGCAAATTAGGTCACTTGTCGAGTGTCTCACAGCAAATCAAGGACAGAACTTAGGCTAGAACCCAGGAGTTCTGGCTCTCAGGTCTGTGCTCTAACCACTAGGTGATGTTGCCGCCATTAGGTAATATGCCTTTTCACCTGCGCTAGCTCGGAGAAAGAGTTCTCCATTTTCTTGCCCTACCAAATTCAAAGTTAAACAAGTTTTGACCAGCTCCCATAATCATGTGTCTCCCTGCCTGGAGAGCAGGTGTTTCATTTCCGAAGAGACCCAGGCTTAACCTCAGGCTCCTGACTAATGAAGGAGCTGCCCTCTGTCGACCCTTCTAAATCCTCTTGTGGGAATTAACTTTCAGTTGACAACTGATATCCTCAAAGACTTTCTTCCAGGCTTTGCAAGCCGGCCAACAGGAGGTACCAGAAATCAATAGAGCGAGCTTGTCCATGCAGAATTTCCAGTCAAATTCTTTCTTCCAGTCTGGTAGGTTTGGATCAAACCACTGCATTGGTGGAAGGATGGAACAGGCCATTTGGCTGGCCCTCTTCTGTCTCTAGTGGGTTGTGGCGTGGTCTTATGGTCTGCATATAGGAATCAGGATCTCCGGAGTTCCATCCCACCTTGCCACTGACTACCTCTGTGACCTCTGGCAAATCACTTAGGCACTGTGCCTCAGTTTCCCCATCTGTAAAATGAGGCTGCTGATATTTATCCTACTGCCCAAGGGGGCTGCTGAAGCTAAATTAGCTAAGAAAAACACTGTATGTACTTGTTTCTGCACCTCCTATAGGGGCAGAACGATAACTGTCCAATGGGCCTGGCACAATCAAAGCAGCCTAAGGGAGCTGGGAACTCGGATCCTATCGAATGCCAATAGGAAATGGGTGTATCCCTTTGAACATGCCAGCCTAGGTGCACTGTGCCTAGAATAGAGCCTGTGGCTAACATCAGGCAAAGCTGACAGCAGCCTTCAGTGTGTGCACCAGAGCCCCAGGTGTTGTGCCACCGTGTCAGCACAATTAGCTCATCAGACCAAGGGCAGTGTGCTGCTGGGTAACTGACAGTCCTGGATGAAATGTGTCACTGCCGTTTTTCCTGGGAAGCGATTTATCTCGGTGTCAGCTCAGCTCGGCCTCTTTGGTTTTGGCTGCACATAGTTAGGACAGGTGTTCCCGTCTGTAGAAAGGCTGGAGAAAGTTTTGCATCTTCCGGCTTCAGAGCAAATAGCGCTAGACTGGTCTGGGTAGCTCGGTCTGATTTGGGAGCGGGACAGGCGTGAGGAGTGTTCGGATCTCATGTCTACGCCCAATTTTTTTTCCTTTGTGTTCCTTGGTTTGATCCGTGCAAATGTTCTCACCCACAGAGGGATTCCTTGAGGGACAGGCCTTGCTCAGAGATGCACCCTGTGACGGGTTCGATCACAGAAACCCCCCTGGGAGCTGCCAACTAATGTGCCAGGACCACCTCTGCTCCTGTTTTCCCTGCCAGCTCAGGACCCCAGCACCCTGTCTTGCTGAGCCAGACGCTCCCGTCTGCTCCAACAAAGACCCAGGGT
Organism: Mauremys reevesii; assembly: GCF_016161935.1. Taxonomy (NCBI): domain Eukaryota; kingdom Metazoa; phylum Chordata; order Testudines; family Geoemydidae; genus Mauremys; species Mauremys reevesii. The sequence goes on along the minus strand of NC_052643.1, from coordinate 13,223,654 downwards.
CTGAATTACCTGCCCCAAAGCTGCAGGTTTACCTGAAAACAGCTCACAGAAGTGCACTTGTCTTTAGCACTCAGATGCCCATCTCCCAATGGGGTCTAAACCCAAATAAATCCGTTTTACTCTGTATAAAGCTTATGCAGGGTACACTCATAAATTGTTCTCCCTCTATGACACTGATATAGAGAGATGCACAGCTGTTTGCTCCCCCAGGTATTAACACATACTCTGAGTTAATCAATAAGTAAAATGTGATTGTATTAAATCCAGAAAGTAGGATTTAAGTGGTTCCAGGTAGTAACAGACAGAACAAAGTAAGTGACCAAGCAAAATAAAATAAAATGTGCAAATCTATGTCTAATTAAACTGAATACAGATAATCTCACCCTCAGAAATGCTGCAGTAAGTTTTTTTTTTTTTTTTTCCCCCCTCAGACTGGACCCCTTCCAGGCCTGGGCACAATTCTTTCCCCTGGTACAGCTCTTGTTCCAGCTCAGGTGGTAGCTAGGGGGTTCTTCATGATGACTCCTCTTTTTTGTTCACTTCCACCCCTTTATTTATCTTTTGCATAAGGCGGGAATCCTTTGTGTCTCTCTCTGGGTTTGCCCCACCCCACTGGAAAAGTACCAGATTAAAGATGGATTCCAGTTCATATGACATGATCACATGTCACTGTAAGACCCCAAACCTTCATTCCTCCCAGCCTGGCTCACAGGAAGGCCTGCTTGCAAACAGAGCCCCAGTCAATTGTCCTGGTTGATGGGAGCCATTAAGATTCCAAACCGCCATTAGTGGCCCAGACTTTGCATAATTACAATAGGCCCTCAGAATTGTATCTGGGACTAGAAATATGAAATATAAGAGTGGTACATTTATACAAATAGGATGACCACACTCAGTAGATTATAAACTTTGTAATGCCTTACAAGAGACCTATTGCATGAAGCATATTCCAGTTGCATTATATTCACTCATTACCATATTTTTTTATAAAACCATATAGACTGCACAACATCACACATCCCCGTCTCCATAATACTGCCATGCCTTCTAGGTGCCTTCCTGGCGCTAAACAGATTCCCGTTGGCATGTTATTTGGATCACTCGTGCTATGTGTCGCTTCCATATCGCTCTCGCTTTGGGTGATGGACGAGTCTGATGAGTAATATAGCTGGCTCCGAAGAACCGTTTTGTATTCAAACTGCTCCTTTTTGTGTCCATCTGTCTCCTGCCTGCTTGTTACTATGATCTATTCCCCTTCGGGACTGCGTGCTGCCTGCCAGGTCCACCGGTTTTCCTCCCTTCCCCCCCACCATTTGCACTGATGGCTAGTATTTACCCAAGAATTATATTAGGATTAGCCTTTGATAAATTAACCAATTACAGTCAAGCTTGTTGAAGCTGTGTTTAGCTTTTATGTCCCGTTACAAATGGAGAGAGACGGAGACCTCTGGCCTCTCAGTGAGAGGTGATAATCTGAGTTAGTATTAGCGCATCTACTTAATTAAAAGGCTTCTTAATCGTGTTTGTGTGAAGGGACTGGGGAAGGGGATTTAGATGGTTTAAGGGATTGGTAATAGGATATGAGCCCCTTTGCCTCTAGTTCAAGTGGAGCTCATGGCCAGAAATGGTCGGCATCTCGTCTGATCAGTGGCCCATGTGAAAGAAACGTCCTCGGTGCCATTTCTGGTTAATCCGAATTCCCTGTCGCTGGACAAAATGGTCCCGATGAAACGAGGCTGAAGGATGCTCTCTCACAGTCAAGGCACTGGGTGGGACTCGGAAAATCCCAGATTAATTCCTGTTTCTGCCACGCTTTGTGCCTCAGTTTCCCATCTGTTCAAGATGCTATTCAGACTGCTTTTCTCCCACCCTGGGTATTGTCTGTTGGGCCTGTAAGCTCTTTTGGGGCAGGGGCTCTCTTGCTGTGTGCGTACAGGGCTGAGCACAACAGGACTCTGTTCTCCTCCTTTTGAGCCTCGAAGCGCGACCACGCTATAAATACAATCCGGCAACGGGAGGAGTTTGCACAAGTGCCATTGTGAACAAAAAATGGAACAAGTTTTCAAGCCTTTTTGCCTCCTGCGTTCTCCAATTTATGTGTGGAGGCCTGGATAGCGTGGGCCGAGGGGCTGTTTCCTTACAGTAATAATAATAATAAATAAATCTACTCTATATTTTAAAACAAAAATATTGCTCCTATTTTTGCCCCTTTCTGTTGGAAATAAAGTTGGAGCAAAACCGGACCCGTTAATCTGAAATCCCCAAACATCAGGGGTTAGTTTGGAGCGGAAACTGGGTCCAAACTGCTTCTGGTGTGATTCTAAGTGTCCTTTCTCCAGCTATGGCCCCTTCCACCCAAGGGCTGCAAATCAGTTTACCAACATTAATGAATGAATTTAACCTCGCACCAGCCTGAGGGGGAAACCTGAGGCAGGGAGAAATTAAGTGACTCATTTAAGGCTGCACAGAATCCCCGTCAGAGCCAGGAATTGAACCCGGGTTATCTGATTCCCAGTTGTGTGCTTTAACTGTGGCTTTCTCCAACGCTAGCAAGGTTTTATAAAGATGGAAGTAGCCCTTGCTTCACCTGGCTCTACCAAAAAAAGGGTGGTGGTGATGGGGAATAGTCTGAAAGACATTGGCCTCCAAAACCTTGCAGAATGTGGAAACGTAAATACGATAAATCAGATTTGGTTAGGATAAGTCTCCAACTTCAAACGTCCTCCAGTGTCCGTCAACATAAGGTTCTGAGTTAGGAACAAGGGCACGTGATTGGCTCACTCTCAAAGGGCCTGATTCTGCAGGCGCAAAAGCCCATGGGAGTTTCATCCGCTGAGTTTGGTGGAACAGGACTGGACCCAGTGCGTCTTTTGTGTAACCCTAACATCCCTGTTATCCATATACACGAGGCTTCCTCCCGTTGATAGGAAGTGGAAAATGAGAAGCGGCAGCGTGGTGGTTATCTGCAGAATTTATACACCCCTGTAATGAGAATGGAATGTATAATAAGCCTCAGACACACCGGGCTGTGTCTAGCTGCCTGTTATTTGTGGTGAGAAGATTGATTGCTGTAGCTTTTCTTCAATTACCCATTTTCACATGAGTGTTCTACGTGGAGTCCTTTGCATCCTTCCCCGCTCCCCTGGCTGGCTGCCTGCCAGCAGCCTGTAGCTTCCGTGAATGCAGATGTCGGCATTAAAGGGGTTTTGTACGCAGTCGTTTATAGCAACATTGTTTTACAGAAGGTTTCAGGCCATTATGGACTATTGAGAGCGCACAGCCTGCGAAGCAAAAAATAAAAAAAAAAGCCCCGAATCTTTAGGGAGCCTCTGGATTTTTAAACTGGCTGCAATTTGTTTCTGCCTATATGAGGATTTTATGGCATTGTTGAGGAATGACCTTGACATTTATAATGGAAATGGGCCTAAATCACAAAACTCAGCCCCAGCTTGGGATTTCAGGTCTGCCTCCTAAAGTTCCCAGGTGTTCAGGCTGGGGCTTTTGTATAAAATAAGGGTTAGCCATGGAATTGGATCTGGACCCAGAGTCTGATTTTTTTTTCCCCAGTCTTCAGGTGGGGTCTGTGTAACAAACCAGGGCTGGGTGCATACAGCCGGGATCCAGTCTGAGTCTTCAGCACCTTGCACATGAGCGCTTGCCACGGGAACGGACAGAGAAATTCCTTGCGTTTGGGCCATGTGATTTTGTAGCCTTTGAATTTCCTTGTGAGCACGGGGGGCTGATTGAACCCGTGGTGGTAAAGTGGTCACCGAAGGCAGGGCGTTCTGCAAAGTCCCCCAGGGCATTCATGTGCATGTGTTTCCTAAGGGTTCCTGAAGGCCTGGGAGGATTCCAGGGATTTTGTTCAGTCCCAGTGACCTGCTAAAGGCCACAAGTTTCCTTAGGAAACTCAAAGGACGCTGCAGAGGTCTCAAAACACACTCCCTGCCCAGCAACGTCAGTCTTGCTTTGAGTCAGCTGCAGGTTTGTGGGTCTCAGAAGGGCTTTGCACAAAGCTCTACCAGTTTCAGTTTCATGTTCGGACCCAAAGTGATCCGGCTTTTGTGAACGATTGGCAAAGAGCCATCAGAATCCGATGCCAAGCAGTTCTCTCCCCCTCTAATCTATCTAGACATTCATAGGGTACCTATCGGGGGCATCTGAGCATCTTACGTCAGGGCATGGAAACCTGTATGAGTGTATCTAATTCTCCCTTTTTTTTCTCCCCCGCTATTGCAGCTGGTCCTGGCTGAAAGCTCCCACTCCGACACGGGCTCCCAGTGCACTGAAAGCCACACGGACCTCCCTCCTCCCATCGAGAGAACGGGTGGCATCGGAGACTCACGGCCTCCCTCGTTTCAGTAAGGCCAAGCTATGCTTTCTAATCCAGGGATGCAAAATACTCGCCTGGCTCTTCCCCCACCTCTCTGCCTTCCCCTTCCCCGGCTCTCAGCACCCAGGGTTAGGTGCTTCCCACATGTTTTATTTATTGTTTTGCTAATGCTGTGCTCATTGGGGAATCAAAGGGGGGATGGGAGGAAAAATATCGTCATTGAAATGAAGTTACCGTATTGCTTGTCATTTTGAAACCCACCGTGGGGGAGAGAAGGGGAGGAATGTAAATGCTTTGCCTGGCATGTGGATGACAACCTTCTATTACCGCGTGCCATATAATTATGTAGCTCACACGGGCAGCAGAACGTTATTATAATGAGCAGCAATTTGCATAAGGAATAATGCTCCCCGCCCCCATGCTATCACCCCGACTGTATGTAATGCAACGTACGTTGGTGGAATAGCAGCCTCGTTACCTGCAGCAGTACGTGCAGGGCCAGATCCTCTCAGTGTGAATCTAGAATGACTCCATTGACTTGCGTGGGGACTGAGAGAAGATCCGGACCATAGTCTTTTGTATGTTGTTTTCAAGTATCCAGCGACAGAGTCCTGTGGCACCTTATAGACTAAGGGGCGCTGTTGCGCGGCAGCTGGCCGCGCGCAGCAGCGCTTTGCGCGCGTAGTCAAGCGCCGCCAGCGCGCAGAAAAAACTCAAAGCGAGTCTCCTCCCCGTCTCCTCCCCCCTGAGGGGATAACGGCGCTGGGAGCGGCGCGGCGCTGGCTGGCTGGAGGGCTGATTACACTGGGCTTTAGAGCGCGCATTGCAGCGCTGCAGAGGGTGTGTTTTCACACCCTGCTGCAGCGCTGCAAATTTGTAAGTGTAGCCAAGCCCTAACAGACGTATTGGAGCATGAGCTTTCGTGGGTGAATACTCACTTCGTCAGATGGACTCTTTGTCACTTTTTGCAGATCCAGACTAACACAGTTACCCCTCTGATCCTTAAAGTATCCAGTGATCCTTCTGCTCTGTTCCAGGGAACAGCAAGTATTTTCCCCCAAAGGCTAGCTGTGCTTGAGAGCTGAGGTTCTGCCCTGTAGTTTTAGATTTGGGCCTGAACTGAAACCCTAGATCAGTGCAGTCCTGAATTTTGCTGCTGGTTCCTTTCCCTGTAATCCAGTGAATCCAACTCCCAAACCCAGATTCAAAACTGCCGCCCTGTGCACCAGTCCTTTGGGGTGGTTGGAATCCGGATCTGAATCTTGCCTCTCAGGCCCTTCACCATTTGTCAACAGAGTGAATTATTCTCACTTCTGACGTGAGTTAAACCGCTGGGAAATCCGACGCACGGAGACGTTAAGTGGCATTTTCCCCAGGGTCAAGTTAGTATCAGCATCAGAACTAGAAAGCAAAGTGCCAGACGCCCAGACCCATGTTCTAACCACTAGGCTACACTGCCTCCTGGAAGTGCGAATAGAACCCAGGAGTTCTGACTCCTCTGCCCCCCTTGCTCTGACCACCAGACCGCTCTGCCTCCCTTCAGAAAAACAGAAGCCATCGGTCTCTAGGGCTGTCAGCCCCAGGCTTATCTAGCTCAAAATTCAGTGCTGTTTCTCTTGCTATATTGACCAATCTGGCCTGATCAAGTGAACGACCCGCTGCGTGAAACCCTCGTGTTTGCCCATTTTATTCTCTTGGAAGCCAAGTGAGCTCTCAGTACCTCTGGCCTCTCCTTGTGCTTGGCAACCCAAATGCCCCGTGCTCGGTGCATAGATGCTGATGCCGGGACATCTCTCCGATTCGCTTCTTTGACAGGCTTTGTGCTGCAAGGCCCGAACGGCAGGCAGCCCCTGGCGCAGCGGGGTTAACAGCTGTTCCGTTTGTTCCGCTGCTGACTCTGCCCTTTGCATTTGGCTCCGCATTGGTGACATTAACAGGTCCCCAGTAAGGATGCGTCGGGAGCCGAACCCCAGTGCCAGTGAGCCAGTGACGCACTATTCAAAGAGGCAAACCCAGTGTCCTTTCCTGCTGTTCTCATGTTCCCTCCTCCTTCCCCCACCCCTGCTTTCTGGGATGTCTGATGCCTGGGAGAGCCGTTATCTGGGTGGAGGGGCTAAGCACCCAGCTGCATTCTGGAGGGGACCAGAAATCCCAGGGATACTCACCTTGCCTGCCTTTCTCGCAAGGGTTATGCTGCCCTCTTGTGACCAAGCTTTGCTTTCCTTGTGGGCGAGTAGCCTGTACAATTGCAGTCACATGACCTGCGAGCATAACTAGTTCTTTCTTCCTGACCTATATATAGAAATATGTGATGGGTTTCGAACGCTTGAACTGTACCTCTTAAAAACACCCCCGCAAACTCGCGGCACAGGGTCACACGTGCAGCATTCCCTGTTTTTACCCCCTGTGCTTTAAAGATGCCGTTTTATTCAGCTGTGCTCTTCTATTGCACATGCTGCCATCTGTCAAACTCCCAGGACTTTGTCAATGGGGCCTCATGCTTCCCAGCGCCCCTTGGAGGTAGGGGCTGAGATCCCCATTTCGCAGCTGGACAAACTGAGACACAACGAGGTGACGTGGCTTGCCCAAGGTCTGACGCGGTGAGTCAGGCAGAGAAGCCGGGAGGTCCTGGCTCCCAGGCTTTTGTTTAGTAGTTAGAACACTACTTGCTGTCGCTGCACACGGAGGCGTTGAGCCAGCTGTCTGAACAAACAGCAGCGTGGAGAAATCGGGGATGGAGAAGAAATGCAAGTGCTTGGCTTTTTTGGCCCAGTGGAGCAATGGCCTAATGAGGGTATGGTGGGGTGGGCGGCCATGGGAGTCTGTGAGGCGAGGGGAACTGCCAAGTGTGTGGCCCGTCATTGTGTACGCTTGCTCCTGCTGCCTGGGGTGCGGGCCCTGGCTGCGCTTGGCCTCAGCAGACCCGGGAGAATGCAGGAATGTTGGCCAGCTGCTGAGCAGAGGGTCCTGGGAAGCAAGATGGTGGGTTGGCTGGAAGTTGGCAGATGAGTTGTTTTAAAGCCCGAGTTCTTCCCCTGAAGTCTGATGAGAGGTTTGCGGTTCAGTTCCGTCGCAGCCTGTCATGGACAGATCTCTGCACTTGCACTCCGCCTGCTGGCCTGGGAGTCCCCTTTTGTCCCAGCCCCTGGAAGGGGAGGGCTTTTTAGGGTAGGAATTGCTCCCTCCCCCTTGATACCTATGTCAGTTCCTTTTTCTATTTCATAGTTGTAGATTTTAAGGCCAGCAGGGACTGGTCTGATCCTCTTGTTTGACTTCCTGCCTAGCACGGGCCAGAGAACCTCGCCCAGTAACCTCTGCATCAAGCCAAGAACTTCTGCTTAGCTAGGGCATATCTTGTAGAAAGACGTCCCATCTTGATTTCAAAAGCCTGCAAGTGACGGAGAACCCAACACACCCCTAGGTAAGTTGTCCCAATGGAGAATTATCCTCCCTGCTAAAGAGCTGTGCCTTATTTCTGGTCTGAACTTCTTTAGCGTCTGCTTCCAGCCACTTTCTGCTAGATTAAAGAGCCATCCGCTATCGGACATCTGCCCCGTGCAGCTACCTGTAGAGAGTGATAGTCACCTCTAACCTTCTCTTGGACTGAGGGACTGAGCTTCTGAAACCTCTCTCGATAAGGCGTGTTTTCCAGACCTTGAATCGTTTCTGGACCCTTTCCACTTTCTCAACGTTCTTCTTGAAGAGCGGACACAAGAACGGGACACAGTGTTCCGCTAATGGTCTCGCTAACACCGTATACCCTTGTCTGCCTACTGCTTGATCTCCCTCTGCTTATACAGCTGAGGATTGCATTCATTCACCCAGTTAGCTACAGCATTGCCCTGGGAACTCTCATGCAACTTGTGATCTGTCAGGGCCCCTGGGTCTTTTTTCAACGTCGGTGTGGTCCAGGATTCCTTCTCCCCCACCTTCAATCTTCTAAATGTGACCTGCATTCTTTGTTCTTTTCAGAGGTGTTTATTTTCATATAACCGCCACTGGCCCGATGTCTTTTGCTTCTCTTCTCCCTCCCTTTTCTGGTGATGGTTGTATTTATTAATTGCATCACCCAGGGGCCCCGATCGTAAGCTCTTTGGGGCACCGACTGTGTTTGTTCTGTGACTGTTCGGCACCCCACGGTGCTAGGTGCTGTACAGTCACAGAGAAAAGACAGTCAGTGCCCCCAAAGAGCTTAGCTGATGAGGAGATGGATTAATGGCGACAGACGGGTTGGCAGGCAACACAACAGTGAGATAGTACTGGTCAGAATGATAAACACACCAGCTGCCTCACCATTGCTGTAGGTTTTGAGTTTTTGGGGTTTTTTTTGGTCCTAGCCCAACCTTTTGGATTTATTTTTGGCTGGATTCAAAAAGGTTATTTTTTTTCCTGATGCTTTTCATTGTATTTGAATGCAGTTGCAATTGCTTGGCACCACGAGCAGCTCAGTGAGGGCACAAATAACACATTGCTTTTGTGTGGTGTTAACTCAACTGCCTGGAGGACGGTCCAGTGGTTAGAACTCTAGTCTGCAACTCAGGAGACCTGGGCTCAATTCCTTGTTCTGCCACAGACTTCCTGTGTGACCTTGGGCAAATCGCTTAATCTTTCTGTGCCGCAGGGCTTGTCTATACTACTGCTTAAATTGATGCAAGTTACGTCGCTCAGGGGTGTGAAAAAGCCACCTCCCTCAGCGGTGTAAGTTAGATCGACTTAGCGTGCTGTCCACACAGTGCTCTGTCTGTGGGAGACGCTCTCCCGCCAACATAACTTCCACCTCTCATTGAGGTGGAGTAATTATTCTGAGCATTCTCCTGTCAGCATAGTCTGTGTTCACCAAATGCACGACAGTACCCCTGCCCGGCTTCCCAGGGGGGCTGTGAGGAGCAACACGCTAAAGATTGTGAGGCGCTCGGATACTGTGGGAGCGGAGGCTATACAAATCTGATTAGAAAATGATCACTTCAGAGCTTTGCCCAGAACCTGGCACTGCAAGCTGGGGTCACTTACTCAGAGGGTGTAAATGGACATCGCTCCAGTCACATCAATGGAGCAATGCTGATTTACCCCAGTGGGGGGCCTGGCCCAGTATCCCTGCCCTCGCACATCCACGGCGTGCTCCTTTCACGTTGGCAAGTAAACCCGACAGCCCAGCAGCGAGAGAGAAAACCAGCAGAGCCACCGTTCCAAGGTAGAGATTTCTCAGGCAGCCTTTGAGTGTCCGATTGCCGGTGAGCTGTGCAGCGATGCATGCTAACTGCCTGCACTCACTAGATGGTGCTGCTGAGGTTGAATGATGAAGGCCTGGAAAACCAGCTGATGTCCACCTTTGTTTAGGGACGAATGGGAATCTTTCTTTCCCCCCACTCCTCTTCCCCCCTGTGATAAGTGGACCCAAAAGAGAAAAGCACGCCTGTTCAGGACAGCACTTCAGGTCATGGTTAAGTGCCTTTGGGACTAAGCACATGCTGAAGTCCTGTCCTGAATCGGGGCCTCTGCGTGTGATGGATACTTAAGCACAGCTCCTTCATCAAAGGGAAGTGTGTGGTGCACAGCTGCAGGAGGCGATTCCAGCAGGTCTGTCGTGTTGTGTTTTACAGGAGGTGCATGCCTGCATCAGCTTACGCCACAAGCAAAGGGACTCTGGTGTCGGGCAAGTCCCGGTTTGACCACACAGGTGTCACGTTGTTATAATTAATAGCCAGTTCCCAGACTAGCGTCCCGGGGGGATTGTGGCTCAGGACTGAAGCATGGTGGCACAGCTGTGGGTGTGCAGGACTGTAGCAGCAGGAGGAACTGTTGTTCATGACTAAAACACCTTGGCAAAGCGGCATTGGGGGCCCATTTACTCAGGTTTGGAAGGTGCTAGCATGGTCCCTTCTGAATTTCTACCCTGAGGAAAGTCCATAGAGATCTTGTTGGTTTCCTGCTCGCTTTCAGTTGTCCCCATGCGGGTTTGAGTGAGGAGGATTTGATGCAGCCTTTGATTGTTGTCCTGGGTTTCTCAATATGGAAAGAGAGGACTGCTCAGGCACCAGCCTTTCCCCTCAAAGAATTTAATTTTTACAGCTCCTGCGGAAAAAAATTAGCATCGGTGCCGAGCAGTGTGCTTGTGTCTCTTGTCCTGCACTTTCTGTTTGACGTGCCCAGCTCATTCTAGCAACAGAGATATGCACACATGTGAAACTGGCAGGGCATCTCCTGTGTTTCTTCAGCCTTAATGAGAAGCTGGGGGATTCCTTCCGCAGCATATGCTGCTTGAGCAGTTTCTGGCTGTCAAGGATCAGCTTTAAATTATGCACTGTTTTTACAGAGCTTGGTGTTTTGGTTGACTTGGTGCTGCTTTTGTCTCTCCTTCCCCCACCCCCCCGCGTATGTCCTGGTCTGTGGCATAACCGCTGAGATCTGAGAGGCACCTCTGTAGATTATTGCTAGTATTTCACATTAACCATCTTTCATCCCCTGGTCTGAAAGCACTGTGCACAGCTGGGTACACATAATCTCCCATGCACAGATTGAGAAACGGAGGCACAGAACAATTAAATCCCTTCTCTTGAGGTAGTGGCAGGACTGGGATAGAACTCGGATCTCCAGAGTCCCAATCCAATACTTTATCCACTGTACCTCATGGCTCCCTGTACTATGGTAGTTAGGAGCAAACTCAAACGGTGCAGAGTTTTCTGTTCCTCTAAGTATCAAATGTTAGGATGCTTCTCTGAGCCCCTTTGGTGCATGTAAATGTTGAACTGATGACCAAATTTCATTTGGGGACCTAATTCCCTTCCCCATTGGCCATATTGGTGGGGGCTAAAAGGCGTTTTTGCCTCCTCCTTGGAGCACTGAGCAGGAGTCATCTGTTGCTGGATGGGCGTATCCTTCATGTTCAGTTCCCTGTGATTCCTGGGAGAGAACACTGGGCTCAGACTGGTGGATTTCAGACATCCTTTCCTCTTGTTTTGGGTGGGAAATGGGCTTGTGATTTGAGCACAGGCAGAGTGTCCAGACCTGGGTTCTGTTCCTGATTGTCACAGACAAATCCTTTAACCTCACTTTGCCTCAGTTTCTCCCTCTGTAAAATGGGGATATACTTGCCTATCCCACATGGGGATTATTGGGCTTAACTAGTGTTTGCAAAATGTCTGAGAGCCTCAGCCGGAAGCTGCTATGGAGTGGCTGAGTAAGATTAACCTGTTCCATTTAATGGTTTTACCCCATTTCACCATCGTGTGGAACATAAAACAGAAACCCCTGGGAAAAGGAGGAAAATCAGTGTTAAGTAGGTGCCCATATAATTGACTTTTAGCCCTCTTTTAAGTCCTCTATACACTTATTACACATACGCTGTTCAGCTCCCTTGATGGTCTATAGTAGTTGTATAACAGTTTTGCCTTTTGAATCCATGTAGTCAATAGAGCACGTCATAGTGTCATTAACTGTATCCATTTTAGTGCATTCTCTGCATGCAGTTTATCCTCTCTTGACCTGCTGTTAGACTAGATCGATCTATTCAGTCTCTGATAGGGACAAAGTGGTGATGTTGGAACATGTATTGCTGAGGTGTAACTAGTGTGATTTTTGTAAAACTTTTTTTTTGTCCCTAAGACAAATATTTCATGTTACTGGACTGTCATTCGGCTCATTGGTGGCAACAACGGTGTTTTCTAGTGGTTCAGAGAAGGACCTGGGATGAGAGAGATCTGGGATGTATTTCTGGCTCTCTTTTGAGCCCATGTTTTAAAATATGGCCTCTGATTTTGGATGCCTCCATTCTTACATGCTCAACTTTAGACACACTGCATCAGGGCCTAATTTTCAGCAGTGATGACACCCTCCCCATCTCCTGTTGAGATCAATGGGAGCTGCATGTTTTCAGCACTGCTGGAATTCAGACCCTACCATAGGGTGTCAAAAATTGGACACCCCCCCCCCAAATTAGCAATTACTTTGTGCCTTATTTTATCTATTGGTGAAGCAAGGATGTTCCGTTTGAGATCCTTTGGTGAAAAGCACCTCAAAATGCTAATGCAGCAATCTGAGGGAAGCAAGGGGAGACCTGCCAGGTAGGGCCCTCCACCAAGACTCTGAAGACCTGGGTTCGATTTCCGGTTATGCCACGGACACCCTGTGAGACCTGGGCAAGTCTCTGGGGGTACAGCTACCCTTAGAGGTAATTTGTCTCCTCAAACCGGAGTTTTAGCTAGCACGGGTATGTCTCCTCGGCTGGAATTTACTACCAGCTCAAAGTGTAGACGTACCTTTTAGACTCTATGCCTCACTTCCCCATCTATGAGAGGCGGGTGATAGCACTTTCTTACCTCCCGGGATGTTGTGAGAATAAATCTGTTGATGGCTGTGTGGAGCTGGGATACTATTGCGATGATGGCCATAAAAGCAACTACCGAGAGACGCACATGAAATGTAACTCTCAGCTGCATAGCGTGTCTGCAAGCCGGGGCAGCTTGTTTGATGGGTGGGTATCTGAGGGGACCCTTTCTCAGTGAAGCCATTCCAGTCCCTAGCTACACAGTGGCGCATTGCTACATCAGATCCTGTTTAGTCGGCATTCTCTGGAGCTACAGGTCAATTTCCACAAATCAGTCCATTAAAATGAGCTATGGCCTCTGGGAGGCTTTTCTTATTGCCTTCCACATGAGTGCTCCGGTGCGGTTTATGAAACGTAAGAATGACAGGGCGCCATAAAACCCATTGAGCCTGAAGGGAGAAGTATGCAGCCAAGCTAATGCTGTTTGGGGAGACGCGGGGGCGGGGGGGTAAAGCACATCCCCTCTGCTCCGACCAGCTTCACTTTGGCATTTCCTCAGCAGTGGTCTTGAAACAGACGGTTGCTCGTAAACGGGGTTATATGCACAGTGCTCTGTATTGCAGCCCCAGTGACTGGCTAGCAAAGGCTGCAGTTTGGCACAGTGATTTAAACTAGGGGTGATGGGCAACCTTGCTCAGCTCTATTGAGGAGCAGCCCCCTGAAGGCTGGGAGTAGGGAGCCAGTATTGCTCCGTTTTGTCTAGATTCACAATGTGGCCTTAAGTCTTAGAGGCCGAATTCTTCCCTGACTTACAAGCCAACATTTCCACTGACAACCTGGGCACTGGCAAATTGCTGGAGTGGACAGGTGGCTCCTGGAGGCGCTGTCGCAGAAGAGGGAAGCGTAGGGCTCTCAGCTGCCCAGGGCTTTGGCTTAGTTAAATCCCAACTGGCCCCTTTTCCACTCTTCCCCTTGACGTTGTTCGCCCAACATAACCTGACTCCCCTGCTCTCTCCCTCGTGCCCTGAACCAGCAGGGAAAAGGCAGAACATGGCGGGGGGGGGCGGGGCAGAGTGTTGTCAGCCTGGAGTGACTGTGAGTCCCAGCATGCTCTAGCCTGTTTCCTTCATTCCTCTGTATCTCGGCAATGAATTCTGGGACTCGGGGTCTTCCTAGGCCGCAAGGCTGCCATAAAGGGGGCTGTGCTCAGTTGTGGTTTATGCCCTTTGGCAAGCGGCTAACTCCAAACGGGGTGTTGCTGTAAAGGTTGGGGGCCCATGCACCGTGTGACTGAGCCCTCAGGATGGTGAGCGACAGCGGAAGGTGCATGCAGCAGGTGAATTGTGTCTGTTTTGCAGCAGGGAGACTCATGGCTACCCTAGGGATACCTGAGAGGGACAGCGAGTGTCTAGCAGTCCTTTCAGAATGACCCAATAGCTACCTCTCCAGAGAAACACGCCACTGGACTGTCAGCATTACTGGAGTAGCTCAGACGCCCTTGTGGATGTCTCTTGGATCCTTGATCTGTGGAGAATATTGAGGGGCATTGGGAGAGGGCGGTTGTGTGTTCAGAGGTAGAAGTATATGTGAGAACTAACGACTCTTTCCTCAAGAGTCCCTGTGGTGTTTTCTCACCTGAGTTAGGCCGGACGGAGGTGCATTTGTGCTGCCTCCCTGATGCTCAGGCTCCCGGCAGGGCGCTGTGGAAACATGAACTGGAGTCTCCAGCTGCTGTGTGAATGTGTAACCAGTCAAAGCTGCCTTCCCGCTGGCCTCTCCAAAGCATGCCACGGATCTGCTAAGATTCACGTGGAAACAATCCCCTCTCTCATCCCAACATCAAGACCATTGGGACCACAATCTAAACTAGAGGGTCTGAGCCTGCTTTGTTCAATGAAAGCATGATGCTTTCTGGGCATTCCCAAGGCAGGGAGACCAATCTGTCCCCTCGTCCTCTAGCTCAGCTCCAGTGGGCCGTCACGGAGCAGTCTGTGGGAAGCTTGCACTGTGTTGTACCTGTCCTCTGTATTCAGTCTCGGGGGCTGCGAAGCCAGCACCCTTCCTGGACACTAAGCGCATCGGCAGGTTTGTTTTTAGTGAGGTGGTGTGTGACCCTTGACTGTCTTCTGCCCTCTTGTCTCTCACAGCCCGAATGCTGCCAGCAGTCGAGATGGACTGGACAACGAAACAGGAACGGAGTCGGTTGTTAGCCACAGGCGAGAGAGACACCGGCGGCGGAACAGGGAAGGCCATGAAGACGGTAAGCCCTGTGTCCCTTTTATCCATCTACGGCATCATTCTGGAGCCCCGGTGCGAACCCCCCAACCCCCGCCCACTGAGAGAGGTGGCTCTGGGTTCCTGTGCCTTTAAAAAAGATGGTAGCAGCAGTTCTCAAGCAGGGGTCCAAGGCCCCTGGGGGGCTGTGAACTCGTTTCAGAGGCTCCGCTGGCATTAGGCTCACTGGGGCCCAGGGCAGAAGGTCGAGGCCCCGTCACCCTGCCACCCGGGTTGCTACCCCCTTAACGCCAGCCCTGGCTTTTATATGCAGCAAACCAGTTGTTATGGAACAGGTGGGCTGTGGAGTTTCTATAGCATGGGGTGGGGAAAGGAAAAGGTTGAGGCCCCCTGTGATAAAGGACAGGGAAGCATGTTACCGAGCCGGGAGCTCCTGTACTTCCCTGTTAGCCCGAGCGCTCTCCAGTGAAGTGAAGGTGGGTGGGGGGAGAATCCTATTGCAAAATTTGCACAAATGGCTCCAGCGTTTAGAAGACGGGTCCCAGCTTTGCTTCTGCTTATTATTTATATTGCAGTGGAGACAAAGGGCATTTTAGAGCTGGTCAGAATTTTCCAGATTTCTGTTTTGGATGAAAATGCGTCTATTTCCCCACCCCCTTTGTCTCCTCATTTTGCCCCCTTTGTTTCAACCAGTTCTAGCACTTTTTTTAATACATATACAGAAAAAGCTGCTGGCACTAACTGCACCAGGTCTGTCATTGGCTCCCAGCCTCCCATTGGTGTTTCGCTGGGGTCGTGGGTGTGTCTGCACCATATTCTATTTAGGTAGCCTGGTGCAACTCCCAGCTCTTGGTTTATCTCGGGACACCGCCTTCAGTGCTCTCTTAGATTTCCCCCGAACTCCTTACCTGCCTCCAACCCCCGAGTGGCGTAACTGACGCATCTCATCAGACTTGATGCTGGTGCTGCCTCTGGACTCAGCCCAAGACATGGAAACCTGTGTATGCACAGCCCTGCCCGTTGTGTGAAGGAGTATGAAGTTCTGTGCGGCCGTGATGGGCGCCGTAAGTGCCAGCTGTAAAATCCCACATGACCACAGATTTTACACTTAGGGCCTGATCCAAAGGCCATTGAAGTCAATGGGGATCTTTCCATTGTCTTTAGTTGGGTTTGGATAAAGCCTGAGAGATGTAGTAAGGAAGCCATGGTTTACGTTGCCGTGGGTGTGCGTATCATGCGTGGCCACCGATTATGGGTTTGAAACATTTGCACATCCAAGGTAAGTGTGTAAACTGTAGAATTCCATCCTGTGGTCTCCACTCTACACACCTGAGTGAGCTTATTCATTCCTTGCCAGAGAAGCAATGTTTGGCATATCCAGGGTTAAGTGTTGTGGCTCATCAAGTGTAAAACTGTCCTGCCTCTGGAATATTTTGCTCTGACATCTCTGGAGCCTGTGTAGGTTTAACTCACAGCCCCACCTACCAAAGTATCTGCGAGTGCCCCCAAACACAAGACCAGAAGGGCATGAATACTGTGTCGGCAGCAGGTGTCTTTCTGTTTATTTAACCACCCAACGCGTCAGTGGCTCGGAGAATGAATGAGTGTCCCTCAAACGGCGGGTGGAGCAGAGAGCTGTCTTCACATGGTACTGACTGCAGATTCCTTTGGGAAACCACTGGAAAGGGGGGGAGCGTTCGAACCATGTTGGGTCAAAAGGTTGTTACTTGAAGAATGTTAAAAGGCGACGTGTGTTTAAAGCTGGTTTATTGTCTCCTTCCCTCCCAAACTCTTTAGAAACGACTGCGTTAAATATGCCAGTCTGAACTCGATAAGAAGGAAGTTTTAAGAGACAGGCCTCTTGGCCTCCTTTACCCCCACTCGCCTGCTCTGCGTCTCTTCTCGACGCTCCACTCCAAAGAAACAGAAGGTGTATGTGGAGTTTGACAATTCGCTGGAATCGCTCTTCGTTGTTTGCTGCTCTCTACTGCTGACCTGGCGGGCCTCTCATTTGAGGTCTGACTGGATCTGGGTCCCACCTGGCCCTGATCTGATGCAGGGCCTGCTGCCCTAGTGCTTTAGCCAGAGCTGCGTGAAACTCAGCAGAACCTCTCTGCCTGGAGCTCCTGTCGCTGATCGGGCCGGCTTCAGCCCCTGTGGATTGTGCCTCCCAAGTGTTGCTTTGAGATTGAGGTTCACGCTAGGCCAAAACCAGCTAGTGTCACCTGGCTCTCTAGGTCGAAATGTAGTTCCCTGTCTGTGTCTGTCTGTCCATCCCTTGCTCGTCACATGCTATGTGAATGCCTGGTGCTGTCTTCCCCTCCAGCTGTTTGGTTCCAGCACAGATACCTGCTAGGGTGGGAGGGGTTGGATGCAGTCAGGTCCTTTCCAGCAAAGGTTCAATCCTGCAAGCCGCTGGCCAGCTTCAGGGCTTGTTTGGCTCCTGGGTGGATCAGACCCTAAGGGCTGTTGGTCAAAGAGCTAAAAATACCCTGTGGGGCCCATGCCTGTCTGTTTTCAATGTATGTTGCCTTTTCCATTCATCCGTGCCTCTTTCTCACTCGCTAGCCCAGCGTAGGGGGAGCGCGTGTTTTAGGCCTTGGCTCCCGTGGGCAGATGTGTATTATTACAGCTGAGGCTGTAGTGGGAGAGGGAGCAGAGAGAGGGTATGTTTGTTCTCTGCTCAGCTCAGAGGATGTTTCCCCTTCCCCTGATCTCTGTGATCTGCAGTGAGCTGTTCCCCCATAGACACCCCTCTGTGCAGCATGCAGAGGTAGGTTGGCGGGGCTCCCAGCTGCTGTCTGGAGGGGACGTTTGCTAGACTTGTCAATGCCTGTTTAAATGTCTGGGTCAAAGTGGAGAAGAGCTGTGAGGAAGCTGGCGGCTTCGGTTTGGGAGGCTCTGGACAAATTGTTTGGTTTGTGGGCTTCAGTCCATACAGGGTTTGAAACCTGGAGGTTCAGATTCAGACAAGTCCCTCTCAGAACTCAAAGCAAATTCAACTCAAAGGTGGCTGGGAGGCTTGTTTCCAGATGCAGTGTAGACATACCCCTGATGAGTCTGTTTACCTGTGCCTGACTTTCTTGTCCACTGTAAGCTCCGTGGGGCAGAAGGGTCCTTGTTTGTCCAGTACTGAGAATCCCATCAGCATTTAACAAGGGGTGGTAATGCTGTGGTGAAAAGCCACGGGACCTTTAGTAACCACTGGTGGCTGCTAAAACCTCAGGTTCTTTCAGCTTATCTGAAAGGTCACACCGTCAGCAGCATAGCGCCCCCAAGAGCCCTGCTGGGACAAAGACTCACTCCTGACTGGGTGGGAAGTGCGTTACCTACTGAATTGCTTCCTACAGCACCCTGGGTTTTCCTAAACTGACCGACCCAAGTACTGACCTGTTTCAGTGCTACTCTAGTGTGCCAGACTTGGCAGGATCACACTGAGAAGCTGATGGCTGTGACTTCAGCTGCAGATGGTATTCTCGATCTCCTTTTCTACAGACCTTCCATGCAGTGTTGCGTCTGCCACGTGGCGGTGGAGCTGAGCCTCAGAGGAGGTGAGTGTTTATGGACTGTGCTCACTGGGCTGTCAGGTGCTTTCGGATCCTCCTGGATGGCAGGCACTATCTGTCTGGTCTGATCCCTTTCCTTGGAGGCTTCTCGTTAGGTTTGGAGTCAGGGTTGAATAAGGCAGAACAAGGAATTGGGTCTTGCGCCATCCAGATGATCCCATCTGTACACAGAGGCAGCACCTGTGCCATGTTCTGTTTATGTTCCCCTAGGTGCGCCGCATGTGAATAGCGTTCCATTTTCCTCACCGTTGCGTAGCCCTGGCCCTCTGAGATTGCGTGAGGCCGTTGTGTTTGCTGCATGGTTCCGGCCTTTAGCCTCTTCCCCCTTCAGTATCATTCATTTGCTGCCATGACAATCATTTGTTTTCTAGTTTGAGAATTGAAGTTTGCAAAGAGAGAGTGTCCTTTTTAATTAGGAGAAGTGCTAACCTCTGCTTCCCACCATTCTCTGGGAGATCCATAGATCCTGTCTAACAGGTGCTGGGAGGCATCTTGTCACCTTGTACACTGTGCTTTTTCGCCTGTGATTTGTAGGGAGCTAAACAAAGCCCTTTTGGGGGTGTTTTTGGATTGGTCACCGTTGTTTGACATAAAGTCACAGGTGGGAGATTTGTGATCAAACAGAGTAGCCCCGAGTTTGCTGGGCATTCCTTCTCTTGACAGTGGCAACCTCTTTATCAGGGGGCCCAGATTTTTTGGGGGGGCATAGGCGGGATTGGACCCATGGAGAAATGGAAAGTTCTGCTGCTGTTTTATTTACTTTTCCAATAAGGGAGCAGAATTTATAACGAACGCCGATAAGAATCAGAGGGGTAGCCATATTAGTCTGTATCCACAAGAATGAAGTGGGTCGCCATTGCTGGAATGGTGCCATAGGAACAAAAGAATAACTGTACTCCAGATCAGATGTGCTCCATCCACTCCAGTTCCTAGTCTCCAACAGTGGCGAGCACCATCTGGTTCAGGGGAAGGTCCCCGAGATTCTAGAAGAATAGACGGCCCACTAGTCAGGGGTTGGCTTATGCCCTGACGCATGAGGGTTTCCATCCTATTGAATGTTACTGGGGGTGTTCTGGTTATCTGGCTAGATCTCTAACCCTTTCCTGGTAATGGAGGGATGGGTCTGACACCGTATCTTGCATCCCACTGTTTCCTACCTTGGATGGCATTGGGACCTGAATTTTGTAACTGTGGCCCATCGCTGCACTTAATGGGGTTTACTTCACACACTGAGTTTTCCTATAACAACCCTTTGCACTTAAATGGGGTTTATGCATCTTCCCAGGGCGTTGTCTCCCTTAGCTCATTACTCATTAATCCTCCTGGAACCCTGAGGAGGCAAATTAGAGTGATCACCCCTGTTTGACTGAGGGCACAGAGGTGAGGCATTCGAGGAGCCTCCCCCACTGAAGGCTATGTGAGTTTTGCGGCAGACTTCAAAGGGAGCAGGATCAAACCTTCACTGGCTGGCCTAAGACAATCGTGTACGTCACTGAGTGTGCGTGTTTGAAATGCAGAAGTTCCTGGCTGCTGGCCCTGTGTTCTGACCGCTAGCCCACACCTTTCCCTATGCATGGAAACTCTCCTCCTTTCAGCCCTGTCTTGGTTCTGCCGATATTGCCAAAGGGCAGATCACTTATCCAGCTATGTAAATGGCTGTTCTGCACAGTGGTCTGTTCTGCTCCCTGTAGCACACTGGATGCATGAGCAAGGCCTTGGTGATGTGAAGGAATGTGCTTCAAACAAGAACAGTGCCTTATTTCCAATTGAAGGCAACCATCCGGGCTTGTCAGCTCATTACAGCTTCTTCCCTGGCATTTAAATAAGATTAAAAGGCAGATGTAATTTGCAATGATTCGTCTCACTGGGGGGAAAAAAAAAATCCAGCACGCCTCTGATTAGTGAGATTGATTTTGAAGCCCCTTCACAACGCAACTCGTATGTCAGCAGAGCCATCCTTTCCGTGAGCCTTCTGGCCATCTCTGCCTGCTGGAACGAAAGGATGAGGGTCCACAGCCAAATTCAGGGACAGGAGCTGTGTGTGTCACTCGTCGCTGCGAAATAATGGCCAAGCCCCTGCTCAGCTGCTATGGGAATCCGGCAATATACGAAGTCTTTGATCTGGCCATGTAGAGACTTGTTATAAGGAGACCAAAATTACAGCTCCAGTAATTCACTAGGACGTGGGGGAAGTGTCCTCTTTAGTGCTCTGAGGACCTTTTGGTTTTGTTCCAGGGGCGTTAATTACACTGCAGTGCAAAGCCCCACTTGTTTAAGCACATGTACAGTGCCATCCGCTCACCAAGCTACACTGAAAAAATGCCCCGTTATAGAATCGAGAGGTCATCTATCCAGTCCCCTGCACTCATGGCAGTTATCCAGACCATCCCTGTCAGGTGTCTCTCTAACCTGCTCTTAAAAATCCCTAATGATGGAGCAACACATTCCTTGTGTCCCTGTTCAGTGTGAACATTCAGTCAGTTCCCACGGTGATGCAAAACGATCAGCAGCAGCAGTTACTGGTAAATATGCTCTTTTTCACCTGCAAAGTGGACAGGTGCAACTCACCTCAGGCACTTTCTGTAACCCACAATTCTCCAGAACTGAAACCTGAACAGTCCCCAAGTGATTTTCAAAGAATATGATTCACTTCCCCAATGCTGAAATGCAGCCATCTCTGCTTCACAGAGCGTTACTGCACATTAACAGCAGTGCAAAAAGTAAGGTTGGAAGAATCTTCCCTGCAGCTGAACCTGCAAGGGGAATTTCTGCTAGGCAGCATGTAACAACCCAGGCTGGAATCGGGCCGTGATATAAAGATCATACCTTGCCTAATGATAGGTGCTGTTGGATCTTCAGTAATTGTTTTATGTTGCATTCAATTAATAGACATAAACAGATCCTCTGCCAGCAGAATTTCCCCTAGCACCACTGTGTAGCACAGTAACTCAAGGATCCCTAGCAAAACGTTAGGCAGCAGCTGTCACTTTGTTGACTTTCCATTGAAATTAGTGGGGCAGATGGGATGGAGTAGGAGTATTTATGCATATATACACCGGGTTCATGTGTGTGCAGAAGCAGAAAAGTGAACAAGAGGAAGAAACCCCTTTCGAAGTCCAGGGTTCTCAAGTGTCATAAATTTGGCCACAATAAATGTTGGGGATGCAGCCTAGTGCACTGGCCTAAAACTCAGGAAGTCTGCGCTCTAAGATGAGAGCTGCCACCACCACCCTGCTCTGTGACCTCAGGCAAAACACTTCCCTAGTCTGTGCCTCCGTTTCCCCCTCCCACGCTCTGGCTGTTCGGAGCAGGGATACTCTCTCGCTGTGTTTGGACAGCACCTAGCACTGTGGGGCCCCAGACCTCAACTGGTTCCTTGAGGCCCTACTGCAAGATAAATAATACTTTGTGAGTGCCCCGTTTGGGTTGTCGAAGGGGTGCACGCCGGTGTGTTTTTGCATGTGCACTGTGTGTCTCTGCTCCCATGCTCGCTGACAGCAACAATGGCAGAAATCAGCCAGGGAGGCAGTGTAAATAACAGGCGGCCTTTCTTTTCTTCCCATCCGTAAGGGTTAGAATCCTGAGCCGATCTCTGCTGCCTTGTCCTGCCATACGGCAATGGAGCCGCTACAGAATAATCTTCTGTCTTTCCTGAGCCAGGGGCTTTGATAATAGGAAGCTCAGTGCAATGTTCAAATAAAGAAAGGTCTTGTACAGACCAATCATTCGGGTGATTCGGGGGGGTGAGGGGGACGGGAATGAGCTGATCAGAAGCTGACAGGTTCAGTAGAACATGGGTGTGAGTCTCTGGGTAGAGGATGCAGAGGGTGAATTGAAAGGACATTTTCTAGTTGGCATTTACCATTTGTTTGCCAGTAGCACACAGAGCCCCAGCCACCATCCCCATTGTGCTAGGCGCTGGATGCGGACGTAGAAGTGAGAGACAGACGAGGACAGACAAAGGTTGTGTGTGTGGGGAGGGGGTTGGAAACGGAGAACAAGGAGGGGAAAGTTCTCACCCAAGATCACAAAGCAAAACAGGGACCAGAGCCAAGGTGTCCTGAGTCCTAGTCCAGTGCCTCATCCGCTAGGGCTGCTGCCTCTCTGATTATTGGTCAGGGTGTTTGTTCTAAACCCTCGGAGGCTGAAATCGCTTTCCTCGCAGTTTCATCCCCACTGCCATTTGCACAAACTGGTTCAGCATTGTGGAGCCGCTCAGAAAAATTAATGTATGAATAAAATAATCATGACCTTATAGCAGATCAGCATGTGAACAAGATGTGTGTGATGTGGAGAAAAAGCTTCTTATTATGCAGGACGTATCAAGTATGGATCTGCTGCAATATAGATGGGTATGAAGGCGTCAGTCCCTAGGAAACTCCAAGTAGTGCAGAACGCTGCAGCATGTCTCCTCAGCGACATGGGCTACTGAGAACACATCAGACTTGCCTTCTGTTTTCTACGCTGGCTTCCCACCGAATTTCAAGACCCTGGCCTGGGCCCAGGGTATTTAAAAGAGCCGAAAGCGCCGGGATGAAAATTATGGTTGGCCGTTTTGCTCCACTGGCACGAGGGAGCTCTCCACGATAAGGATATAGCTCAGGTCTGTGCACAAGACAGAGCTTTCACGGGTGCTGGCGTGAGTCCCTGGGGAAGTTCATTCCAGTGTCTAAGGGCCGTCACTCACCTTCCCACTGTTTGCTTCAAGTGCCAGGTGCGTTTCTTTAATCACCCTTCTGTAGCATAGATTTAGAGCAGCGTGCGGGAGCCTATGTGAAAAACATGCTACCAAAACAAGATTGTCTCCTGCACAAGCATCTTCCCCTGCCCCTCCCCATGGGGAGAGGATGAGAGAGCAAACCTGTGACCGATGCTACTCACATTACTTAGTGCACTACCGGAAGGTGCTCAGCTACTGCAGTGATGAGCACGATCTGAGAACCTGTATAGACTAGAATAGTACTGTGTTTACACTCATTTCTAATGTGTGGGTAGTTAAAAAGATTTTAAGGCCAGAAGGGGGCCACTATGATTATCTAAACTGGCCTCCTGCGTAATACAGGCCAGAAAATTTCACTTCATAGAGCTCAACAGCCTGTGGTTGAATTGCTTGGGTATTTTTATATAAATTGTGTATAGAAAGCTTCATTGAGAATATTAAAGCAGGTCATGATTGTACTGTAAGCTCCATGCAGTGCCTCATTGAAGTAATTGGAGTTCAGTGTGATTGCAAGGGGTCTGTCCTTGCAGAGAAGATTGTAAGATCAGGGCTTTAATACTTCAAAGACAGGAAAAGTCAAAGTTAAGGTTTCACACATAACCTTAACTCTGCCCTTTTGCCTAAAGCAACTGGGGCAGGCCAGAGTTTCCAGCCCTTTTGTCTGCCGTTGCTTCAAATACCAGTTGTGTTTCCTGGTCCTGTAACATTTTCATGTTTGTTTTCATTTCTCTTCTGTATCCTGCTCCTTGCAGAAGGCTAAGTAAGTCACCTTTTTCGTCGGACATTTTGGAGCAGAATTCTTGTGTCTATGTGCAGTCTTATGGAAATCTTCAGGAATGGATAGGCAAAATGTTTCTGGTACTTTAATGGAAAAGCTTAACTGGGTCTCCCCTGCCTGAATGATTGTCTCATAAGTGCATGACTGACCTTGCATAGAGTTTTCAAGAAAAATGTTAAGCCTTGCTTTGCATAAACTGAGAATTAGAAGAGAATTTGGTTACCACCTGATATATTCATTGTGCAAGCGATTACCAAAGATAGTAGAGGTTTGTAGTAGAGAGGAGTTTGTGATTTACTGAATCAGGGAGTGACTCTGGTAATGATACATCTGAGGTTGTTCCACTCCCTCCGGCTACTCTCTCACTTCTCATAAATGTTGTTGCTATTTGATAGCATAGAAATAATTAATGGCACCAGACATCATTGTGCCTGTATCTATTCTGATTAAAAAACAAATCCTTCATCAGTTATCAAAGAAATTGCGGTGCTGGGGAAAGTGATTTCTCCCAGGGAACCAGCTTAATTTTCAAAGGGTTCATTTTTAAACTGCGTAAAGTGATGTGCATTTAAAGAGGTGTGATGTTTGGAGGAGCAATCTCCTAGTTTTTCCCGCAGGCCTGATTGGTGCGTCAGATGAATTTCCATTGCAGTTTGTTTGAACAAAGGATGTCAGCAATAGAGCTGGGCCAGATGTTTTTACAGTGAATAGAAATTTCACCGAAAAATGCATTCCTCAGGGCTCTGAACGTGTTTGTGAATGTGGGTCAAATTCAGCAAATAGTTTTGGTCGGGATAAAAAACTGGGGAAAACCCCTGGAAATGTCATTTCCAAACAAAATGTCCAAAGGAACCGTTTTGAAATGAAATGTCCATTTGAACCGACACTTTGATTAGCAGACGTTGTTTGGAAAATGTTGACATTCCGAATGTTTTGTTTGACCTGAAGAAAAGTTTTTTTTCATTTCCTTTCATTCATCGAGAGAACCAAAAAAACCCCACCTCTCCTGGTTTGGTGCCAAACTGAATTTTTCAGATTTTTTTTTTAGTTTGCCCACTGAACTGTAAAAATCCGTTCTTCACTCAGCTCTCATCAGCAGGGCCCGCTCCCAGCCTGGCTGACCAGTCCTCCATGGGGTCAAGGAACATTGTGGAATGTGCTTGTTGACCCAGTCAGCAAGGCACTTAAGCGCACGCTTAACATTAAGCAAGTGCTTAAAGCCAAATAACATCAATAGGCCTTAAGCATGTTAAGTGCTTTGCTGAATCAGGGCCTCAGAGCGCACCCAGCACTGGATGCTGCCTGGGTTGTGTTTAAGTGCCCGGTGAAGTCAATTGGGGAAGCTTTATGTTGACTTCAGTGGACTTTGGTCTGGATTCAGGTGCTTGTAGAGGGGGTTGACTCCCTTTCCTTACTCACGCACTAGCATGATACATAGAAACAAGATCGTTAATTTCTGGGGGTCTCCAACCTTCCAATTTATCTTCCTCCCAACGTGCAATCTCAGTTAAGTAATTTTGAAAAGAATAATTCCCGTTAGTGAGCAACATACATCCTCGGATGTTGAATAACGTGATGCACACGCTAATCTCTGTCTACCGATCTCCCGGGTGTCTAATAAAAGGCTGGAAAGCAAAGAGCAGCATGCCCTCCTCAGAGGGATTGCACGATTCTTAGATTGTTGTGCTCCCAAACCAGAGAGTTACCCACCAAGCACAAGAGACGAGCGCATTTGTGCTGATGTAGATGTCATCTGTCGCTTGGGTGAGAGACAGTAAAGCCAACCTGCAGACACAGGTGTGCTTTGTAAAGCGGACCTAGGCAAAGTTACCTTTTGAATGTGATTTCCTCCTCTCCCCCACTCCCCCCAAAAATAGTGGCGGGGGAGAAGGGAAGGGGTGCTAAAGACACAGAAATAATTGGTGTGGGGGAACCAAGAGCCCCTTTGTATCAAACTGAGGCTTTATGTGAGTTAGGAAATGTCTTTCTCCTGATCACCTTTTGCTCTAATTAGTAGCAAATCTCTCTCTGGATTTGTCTGCAAATAAAATCACAGGCTGAATGAGCTGGAGCTGTCACTGGGGGAGAACCCTGACTCCCCTTGTTTCCTGCCCCCCACCCCTTAAAGCAACAGAAGTACTTGATACTAGGAAAAGTTGACCAAGTCCCATTAAATGAGAGGGGAGCCAGGCTCTTAATTAGAAGCGTGGGAGGTCTGCTTGGCACATGTTCTCGGGACCCCTCGCTGACTAGGATAAAGGGCCCACGTCCATTTCCCGAGGAGGAGCGAGAAAAGGGACTGTGGAACGTCTAATTAGGGAGGTAATTAAGGGACAAGTTTTCATGAGCGTTCAGAATGTTTTATAGCTGCTGCCGTTTTTTGACAAGTCTGCGTCCGTCAAGTGTCGGCGCTATTGTTTCAATGCCGAGTTTGCACTGCGGTGAACCGAACCATTGTATGGATAGATGAAAAAGCCTGGGTCAATGGCCTGTGCTTTGGGAGATGCCTGGCATGTACACTCAAGGCCCTGTGAACGTTCGGGAAGAGCGATTGTTCCGAATTTCCAGTAGCAGCTACAGTAGGTGTATTCTTAAGCCTTGGGGAGAGCAGTGTATCTGTATTCCCAGTGCCCTTTGTTCAGGCCAATTGTAACAGAAACGTAAACAACTGTAGTTTTCTAAAAAAGAGCTTCGCCCAACCATCTCTGGCTTCGTTTATTCTTCAAGAGCTCGCCATGCAGAAATCGGGCCTGGTCCATGGGTAATTAGAATCCAGATCAAATAGATTCCTGTGGGAAATATTTGTGTAGTTATTTCAAATGCTATTTGCTTCGATAGGACCAACAGTGTCCCAAGCTCTCTGAGGTACTATGCAGAAATCGGGCCTGGTCCATGGGTAATTAGAATCCAGATCAAATAGATTCCTGTGGGAAATATTTGTGTAGTTATTTCAAATGCTATTTGCTTCGATAGGACCAACAGTGTCCCAAGCTCTCTGAGGTACTAAGGACTTTACTGAAACAGTTGTATTGGGAAAAAGGGGCACCGGGAAAGTCTTCATTTGTAAATACCATCTGTCAGCTAGTTTTACACATTTAGATGCATATAATAGCAGGTGGGGTGTGTGTGTGTGTGTCTGTTTTTTCCAGAGATGCTGGGAACCTGCAGGTGTTAATTTCACTTGGAGCTACAGATGCTCAGGATCTCTGAAAATCCGACCCAGAGAACGTATTTGTGGCTGTAGCGTTCCTCTGCTGAGAAATATTGCCTAGCACTAAAAGCAGAGGGCTGGGTGTTGGGATTCCTGGCTTCTTCTAGTTCTCCTGCTGACTTTCTCTGTGACTTTGGGTATGTCCCTTCATTTGTCTGGGCTTCAGTTTATCCATCCGTAAAAGGGGGATAAAGACACTTGACTTGGGATATTGTATGAGATGTAATTGACGTTTGCAGAGTGCTCTACGATTTGCAGTTGAAAGGTGATATATGCAAATACTGAACCATGTAGGCAAATCTGTTAAGATACAGAAGGTGGATTGGAAAGGAATCTTGTGCTGTAACATTGGGAAAGGATATTTGTTAAAAGGGAAGTTACATTATCCTGCATCCAACTC
This sequence comes from Mauremys reevesii, assembly GCF_016161935.1. Lineage (NCBI taxonomy): Eukaryota > Metazoa > Chordata > Testudines > Geoemydidae > Mauremys > Mauremys reevesii. Next base: position 13,196,148 of record NC_052643.1, on the reverse strand, counting down.
ATTTTCCAGGGCAAGTTAAGACTAAGTCAGCACGGGGAAGCAACTGCTCATGAGCGATTGTGTTTCTCGGTACATTTCCTTTGACAAATAGATGTATTGGCTACTCCTGTTTGAAGGAAAAGCCATTAGGGGTAAGTGATTACGTTCCCATGCCAAACCAAACACTCACTGTATTGACACTGGAGGCAGTAATGCTCCAGGATCAGTCACACATATGTCCAAGGACTTCGTGTTGCCGAGTAGGTTTGTTTTCAGGTTTGCTTCATTTTTAACATGGAGGCAGCTTGCTGCTGCTTGGGTCTGTTCACAGCTGTCGTGAGTTGCCTTATGTGTAAAGGGGCATAAAGTCTTGCGCAGGCTACTCTCATGGGCTGCATGCTTGTCTGTGAGGGAAGGAGGGAACCCATGATTTCATCGTCCTCGTCAGAGTTTGTTTTATTGGTCTGTATCGCAGCAGCCACATCCCCATCGTGTTAGGTGCTGTGCAAACGCAAAACAGAGCCCTTCCCTGCCCTGAAGAGCTCCCAGTCTAAGCACAAGAGAAGAGATGGCAGGTGCCTACAACACACAGACAAGCAGGGAGCACAACATGGCTATGAGACACTAATACTCCCTCTTCTCCCCTTACCTGCCCAGTAACGACTGGTGTCCTGTGCTCACAGGCCTGGACCCAGCTGCTGGAGGGGAGATGGCATGCGTTGGAATGGATTTCAATGTCTGCCTATAATTGATGGAGGACCCCCTGGATAGCTAGAGCTCTGTCATCTCCTCTCTGAGGTTTAGGGTTAGTTGCGATTTCTGCCCGCCCTGCTGTTCTACACGGGGCTAATGGAGAACCCTTTATAACTTCCTAGTGCAGATGCCTCTGCTCTGCTGCCCCCTTTCAAGGCTTGTTTGATTCCACACTTTGAAGTGCTTTTGTCCCTCAGGGTGAGACCTTCTCCGCTGTTGATGAAAGCCAAGGAGAACGCACTTTAACCTCCGGAGCAATGTCTTCTCCTAATCGTCATGACAGATTGAAAGGTTCTTGTCTGATTGTTTCAATGGATTCTGCTTCCTCTAATGAAGCAATAGGAGCTCGGGGTCAAGGAGGATAGAAAGTCCCTGGCCATTAGTGGGTTAGGCATTGAATTCCCAGGTGGGTACTCTGTACAAAGGAGACAGAAACGGCAGGATGTGTTTGTGCTGGGAATGGCTGAGACAAAGGGATGTGATTCTTGTTTACATTTAGGGTTTGTCTACCTGGGAAAACTGTCCCAGTGATACAGGCAGCGTTATACCAGTATAAACCCCATGCGGACACTGGAGAGTGGTGGGGTTTTTTTTTGGTTTGGCTTAAACCCCTTCCCAGGGAACATAGTGAAACCAGAAAAAAATGCATTGTGGACATGCATGTGCATTAGAGATACTGGTGTAACTATAGCTATTTGCATTCACAACTTAGGGGATACTGAAAAACCTCCTGTGTAGAGAAGACCTAAAGTCCATTTATTCCACTCTGGCAGTGTAACGGTGCCTTAGCGTCAGAGGTGAAAGTAAGCTGGTACTGCCTGGTACGCCGTGCCGGACCAGACCGGCTTCCCCAGGCTGGCGATTTAAAGGGCCCGGGGCCCCCCTTTAAATCGCCAGAGCCCTGGGGAGAGGCAACAGGGCTCCATCAGCGATTTAAAGGACCCGGAGCTCCGCTGCGGTAGCAGCAGCCACAGCCCCGGGCCCTTTAAATCACCCCTGAGCCCCGGGGTTCCCAGCCGCCTCTGCAGCTGGTAGCTCTGGGGTGATTTAAAGGCCCTGCCTCTTGCGGTTGAGGCCATGCCCCTGCTCAGGACTCCGGCGTACCGGTAAGTCCTTTAACTTACTTTCACCCCTGCTTAGCGTGGGAGCATATTATACCTGCCCCCACTTTACGCAGCTTCAAAGGGGACGTGGTGTAAATGAGAATCAGGCCCCCGGGTAAAAGCCTGAAGATGAAACGCGTATTATCGTTTTGCCAAAACTAGCACGCAACAGATAGGAGGGAGGTGGGGCTGGGGGTGACTGATAAATGGCAGCAGGAAGCATGTTCTGTAGTAAACCAGTGATGGACAAACGACAAGCTTGGCGTTCTTGGTTTCGATGGAGTCACCCAGAGCGTGGATGCTTACCTGAACGATCAGTACCTCTCTGATCTGCAAACTCAGGCTGGAAGCCTCTCTCTGGAGCAGCCGTTCAACAGTTCCGTTTCCAGCCCCAGCCAAAGCCCGGCTGTGCACTGGCTGCTGCAAAAATGACAAGCCCCAAGGGGAAAAAATGTAACAAATGGTTACAGAGCTCAAAAGGGGTTCCTTACCGGCGTGGGCTTGGGAAGGGGGTGGCAATCAGAGGTTCTTAACTTATCCAGACAGGTTCATCCTTATAATTATTTTGTCTACATAGCATCATAAACACGCCTGGCACTTTAAAAGCCAGGGGCTGGAGTCTCAGCTGGTGCAAACCAATATCACTCACTGACGTGCCTGGAGCTGCGGCATTTTGTCCTAGCTGAGGATCTGGCCTCTGCATGGTTCCGTTTCCAGGGTGGGAGTTCAAAAGGGAATCTGAAGATGACAATTGCCTAGAAGATCCAGGCCTGTAGCCTCTCTTAGCTATTTAGCTGGGCACACTCTGCTCACCCGAGGAGGGGAAGCAAGCATGCCCTGCAAGGACACAACAGGCCTTTCATGGTTCCTCTCTCGTGTGTAATTACTTTCCATTGAGTTTGTCTTTGATAAAATACCTCTAACCTAACCTTTCTCTAGAGACCTGCGGGTGGGGCTAAGCAGGGGGGCCGTCTTTAGTCCTGGCCGACGGACTTGACCTTGTTTCCCTTCACAATTATTTTTTTCAAACAGACACTGGTCTGGGAACAAGCACACCGCTTGGCTGTCCAGCACGCCTGGATCAAGAGGCTGCCGTTGGTTTGAGACATCGCTGCCCGTTAACATAATCTGCTTTTTAACGAAGTGAATTCTGACTCTCAAGGGCTGTGGTGCTGATTAGCAGAACCACTTCGATCCCCCAACCCCAAATGGAACAGGCTTCAAACCCTTAGAACCTAGCGGATGAGTTACTCCTCTTGATCACCTCCCCTCAAAATGAGCCAGGCCTGCCTCGGTGCTCTGCTTTCCTTCCTCCTCCTCCCCCGCCACCCACCCCCCAGTGAAGCCAATGGTTCAGTCCCGTTTACCTGGATTGGCAGCATTTTTACACTCCCCATTTTACTTCACTTGCAGTTTTACGATAGCAAAGCAGGGAAGAAGCTGCACTGACAATAAACCATCATAACCTGCTGAGGAATGCCCTGGTTGGTTCCACCACAGTCGATGTTAGTAAATGTGTCTGCTATGTGGTGCGCTAGTTAAATGTTTTAATAGTTGCTATTTAGGCAATGCAGTAACAAGTATTGTACTGAGTCTTTATGCTCTGGCCTCTGTCGGCTCTGATTGGTCTTTCGAAGGAGCCTAAGATTGGGTGCCTGCCTCCTGAAAATCCCATTCCTAACTGGTGGATCTCTGCGTTTTCCCTGTTGGACTTGGATCCTTTGAGACCTACTCGTGAAAGTCACTGTATAAGAGCTAGGTAGTGTTTAATTCTTTAGCACTAGCTGGCACTTGCAGGTCTGGCTGGGTGCGCAGTGCCATGATGTTTTGGGAGTGCCAGCTCTGCCTTGTGCGTGAAATGTGTGGGCAGGTGAGATCACCTGTAGGGTTGGGGGTGCGGTTGTTGCTTCGTACTAGGACAAATTGGGCCCCCAAAGTCTATGGAATCATTTTAAATGGGTCCATGATTATTTATGATTATGGAGCTTTAAAAGGCCAGCAGCCGATTTGGGAGTGTACATGTTCCACTGAGCAAATTAATAAGAAGGGACTCAATCAATGTACATGGGGCAGATTGTCAGGTGCTGTAAGTTGACAGAGCTCCACTGAAGTCAAGCTGAGCTGAGGATCTGGCCCCTAATGTATCTTTATCTCAGAGTCGCAGGTTTCCAGAGCTCAGCGTTGCTAGCTTGTAGCTTAGCCACGTGCATCAGCCAAAGGGGCCAGTGAAAGAGGCTTTCTGGATCAGTTGAGCTCAAGAGGATTTCATTCATGCCCCACCTTCCTCTTGATGGCTCTTCACATGGAGGGAGCCCGGAGGGAGGGTGGCCTCTGCATCTCTTTGCGCCTTCTCTGCTCGACTCTTGTTTTCAGCGCAGCTCATCAGCAGTTGATTAAAGCAGTTGGAACCTCTGCTTTTTGGGGAAACGAATGGCAGGCCGCCTGCAAGTGAGCAATTGATTAGATAAATAACTTTTTAAATTTGCTTTCTCGCAGCGTTGCTCAGATAATCGCCCCTGACTCCACTTCCATGCTCAGTTCTAAACAGACACCAATTACCGGTTAGACATTTCTTTAATGCCTTGGTTCCTTGTTTCTTGCAGTAGGAACGTCTGAGCCGATGGCAATTGCAAAGTTGCACTAACCCGATGATAGACGTAGCTTTTGGCCCACGGAGCCACCCCTTCTGCCAATTGCTCCCTCCGAAATGTCCGCAGGCCGCAAGACTCAGTTGCAGCTATTAATTAAACAGCTCCCCAAGAGGAGGTGGTTTTTAGTAAGGAATGAAAGGCCAGAGGTAGGAGAGACCAAACTTGTGTTTGCATTTGGGATGGGGGGGGTGCTTAAGGCAGACTTTTAGCACCTCCAGATGCAGCAGCTGTGTAGTGCTGGGCCTGATGCTGCAGAACCGGAGCCCAAACATTTACCGGGTCTGCTGCCTCCTACTGGAGAGTCTTGGCAGCTCTTCTCTTTCAGGCCGCTTCTTGAGGGAGCCCTCCAAAGTGTGACGACGGAGGGACGGAATGGGCTCTGGAGGCTGGGAATGGGAGCGGGGGGGCTTTGGCTTCCGGGTCTCCAGTTCAAACTCAGCGAAGGTCAAGAAGTAACCCCGAATGACTTTGCCACGGGTAGTCCCTGAGGCCAAGGACTTAGCAAGACTTAAAAAGCGCTGGGACCCGGATAGGGAGAACAGGAATAGCTGGCGTCGCTATAGTCAGTGCTCACAAACTTTTCAGAAGGGATGGTAAAGCTCGTGATTCAGGGTTTAAGCCAATCTCTAGCTATTAGAGAGGAGGAGAAGGGCTAATGTAGGGGGCAGGTTATCCCGTATCTGCTACTGCCGTGTTCTGACGCCTGCCTCCGCAGCATCTGGTACCAGCTGCTGCCAGAGACAGGACGCTGGACTAGATGGACGGTGGGTCTGATATACTCTGGCAGTTCCTATCGCAGGAGCAGGCGTGATGGGGGCTACCAAGTGGCACCACTGCCCCTCCACGGCCTGGGATGGAAGATTCCTCCACTCCTTGCCCCTTGCTCTGGGCCAAGTCTAGCTACTTGGACGTGGCACAGAGGAAAGGCTCAGCCCTGGCGATAGGTATTGGCTGTTAGCCACAGGATGCAGCATTCTGATTTAGCTCTTTTCACCTTCCCTCGTAAGTCAGCCTCTCCAGTGCCCAGACTCTTTGCTCCTCTCTGACCTGCCTTTGTCACATCAGCGTCTTTCAGTGCCCAGAACTCAATGCAGCCTTCCAGGTGGTGTGCCCCCAGAGCCGCATAACGAGCAGCCACCCTTACCTCTCTCTGCGATGGATAAAGTCATGTCAGATAATATATATTACCCATCTAACCGATCCATCCCCTTGGGCTTGTGTATGACATTCGTTGCCATGGTACTTGAGGGCCTTGGAAGAATCCATGTGCCAAGTATAACTTTGGGGACAGTTTGTTAGTCCTGAATAGTGTAGGTGATGCATGCAGCCAGGATTCTGTTTCCCTGTGTGCTTCACCTTGATAGGTAAGAAGTCTGCCTGAGTTTTCCATATGCCCGACTTCTCCGTGGGGAGATGGGGCAGGAAGGGAATTCAGGGCAGTGGAAGATCTTGCAGAGAGACGTTCTTCTTTCTTTTTTTGGCGGTTTTCCTTAATCTACAACGAAAGCCACCGAGGCTGAACGGTACCTGCTGTGTTCTTTATGTATGGAGAACATCATGCTATGCAGCTAAGCATGTGAGTCAATAGCGACCATATGTGACTGGCCTTGGGGTGTTTCTCTTCGTTGAGGAGGAATCTCAGCGCTGCCAAGTAGTGCTTATCCTGTCCGTTGTTTTAGGAATGGTTGGAGCCTCTGCTTCCCTCCCCACCCCCTGCACTCCGAAGAAATTCCTTTGGTTTTTCCATTTCATCTTTGTCTGATTTCAGCCGAGTTAACACAAGACATCGCAAACTGAATCCCGGCAGCCTCTTTGTTGAGCTGATGCCATTTGCTGCCACCTTTATTCTGGCTCAACAAGCCTGAGGGATAATGGGCGGAATTATCTCTAGCTTCCTTCGCAGACGCGGTGGTGGGGGGTACAGAGGTAGTGGAGGAGAGTGTTTGCAAGCGTGTTAGGCTGCCGTGCTTTGTGCCGAGCTTACGCCATTGGAAGTAGAAACACGGTGTTTCTTTCCTCTTGTCAAAGCAGCACACGGCCTGTCGCTTTGATCAGGAGAACGTGCCTTCTCCCGAGAGACCCCTTTGTTGGCCGGCATATGTCGGCTGCTTGCTGGAGAGAAGTCTACCTGTCTTTCCAGCACTGCCCTTTGGGGACTCAGCGCTGAAGGACTATTCATCAGGGCCACAATGTGTGTGCCAGAGGCCCTAGGAAGAGAGTACATCACCGGAGCATTTGCATAGCTTCCCCCTCATTGGTTTGGCTCTCCGTGATGCAGCTGTGCCTACAGTGAAGGCAGAGTGACGGCTGACTATAGCGTCTCACTGATCCGCTGGCTCAGGTGTCTTTAGGCACGTTGAGGTTTGGTTGTGTGTGTGCATTTTAAAAAGGATTTCTTAGGAAGCCCAGGCTGAAGTTTGTTCTGCCCAGTCTAGCCAGCAGAAGTTGTGCTTTAAAGTAAGTATATATAGCAGCTTACTGAGCGTATTGCTGGAAGGAGCTTTAAAGTGAGTAGCTTTTGGTATATGCTGTTGGAGGACAAATTCAGGAGGTGGGTGAATATGTAGGATGGGTTTTAGAGGGGGGGCGTGAGAGAGAGGGAGAGATCTCGCTCTCCACCCTCTTGCTTTGGTGTTGTACAAACTCTGAAAAACATTTAATCCTACAATCCTTTATAGTTTAAAAAAAAAAACACCCAACAACTCAGTTGTGATGTCTTTGCAGAACAATACTGTCTTTCTCTAGTTAAGGATTATTGATCTCTGCTGTGGTAAAACTCCATGGGAAGGATTAAATAGTATTTCTGATCAAAGGCCATGATTTTGTCAAAAGTGAAAGTATATTTCCAAAACTCCTTTGCTATATGAGGTGCTAAAATGTTATAGTTTAAAAACAATGGGGGAGTTTTCAACAACATGTATCGTTTAGGTAAAAAGCTTTGTAAATTTTTTAAATGTTGGTATTAGGAAATATGTCTCTTAATGTAACCCCTGTAATATGAATAGAAAAATAAGGCAGAGGTGGGGGGGGTAGCGGGATAGGTATTTTCTTACATCTTTTAATTTTATTAAAAGAAGTGAGCTGCACACAGGGAAATCAGTAAGTTGCATGTCCTAGAAGAGTCACTGTGTTGGGTAGTAAGAGACCTAGACAATGTTACTGTAAATGGGGAAAAAAATAGTTTGAGGACATAAGATCACAGTTCTTAGAGTTGTGTTAGATCTGTTTCAATCTAGCATATGCAGTAATATAGAGCATATACAGTACCATATAGGAGCCTTTAGGTGCTATCATGCTACTATTAATAATTATGATACCAAGAATGTACATTATTTTTCTCTGTTGAACTAGCACCTCCATATTCCACTCCCCTCCCCAATTTCCTTTGCTCTGCTTCTGAAGGGTAATTTAAAAAAGAAAAGCAAACAAAGAAAAAGGGAGTTGGAGAGATTTGTGACAAAGCTGAGAGCTCTCTTTAAATGTCCTGTCCTCCCCGGGGTAGGAGATGTAGCTGTCTCTGTGTCCTAGTGACCAGTCAGCGAAGAAGGCAGTCATGGAATATGAAAACCTCCCTGGAATGAGGTGTAAGCACAGAGCCAAAGCTTGAAAGGAGCTGAGCCACTGCCACTCCAGTTGGAGTCTCTGGGAGCTGAGGAAGTTTATCTGATGATTTGAGCCTTAATTTTCTGAATGGAAACAGTTCCTCAGCAAACGCTGCCTCTTTACGGCTGGGCTGGAGCACCTGGTGGTAACGCCAGGGTGTATAGCTTGAGATAAAACACGAACAAACATCTTCGAAATCCGTCACACAGAAGGTTTTCTATGATTAATTGACTCCAGAGGAGGTGGCATTAAATAACTGATTTCTAGGACCTGATCCTGTAGATCTTATTCAAGCAAAGTTCCCACTGAAGTCAATAGTTATTTTGCCTAGAATGAAAGTGCGATCATGCTCAGGTGTCCTGATTCAGGAAACAACTTAAGCACACGTTGAAGTCTTGTTGAAGTCAATGGGGTATAAGGACACACTTAGCATGAGAAGTATTTAAGCACATGCTATGTCACTTCTTGAATCAGGGACATAACTTGTAGGATCTCAAAGTCTGTCAGGCTATATTTTGTGGTCCTTACACATTCCAAACTCCCGTTGACTTCACTGAAGGTTAATCTGGATTTACACTGGTGGGAGTGAGACTAGAATTTGCTCTATTTTACATTGTAAGCAATGCCTCCACTACTATAAACAGACAATATCCCTGACAGCAGTCTGTGTGTTTTATCCTTTGTCAACTAGAAGTCAGTGGAGTCACTGTAGATTTACACCAATGTAATTGACAGAATTTTGTCTGAGCAACCTGCCAATGCTCATGTTATATACTAATGTGTACATGAAACTGAACAAATTTATAAGAAGGGAATCCCCATACGTGTACTGTAAGGATACTATTTTTAACTATTGTTTATTGTTATTAATACAGGCAAAATGAATAAAGAATTTAAACAGCTATATTAAAATAGAAAAATCAGCCAGTGTAGTTAGGCCTGAACTGTATTTCTAAAATACATTAAAAATCAGAGACAATTTAAAAATAATAATCCCCAAATCATCATAATCTCCTGAAGCCTGAATATAGAGTAAAAAGTAATCATGCAAATTCCAAAGCTGTGCTTATGCATGGCTTATTTGGATAAAGAGGACTACAGCGTATATTCTAGGGATCCCATTAAAAATGTGTCTGTAAAAGGATTTGACTCTTCAGAGATGATCCATGAAAGAGAGAGTGCAAAGCATGTTCAGGGAACAGCCATGTGAAAAAACCCATGCAAATGATTTATGTTCTGTTTCTCCAGTCCCTTGAAGATACAGTGCTCACCAGATTGGCTGCCCTTCGGGCACAAGCATCCTTGGGATTATGTCATGGAGGAAGAGCATGCAGATTTTCCCCCACACCCCCATAATCTCTGAGTCTTCAGGCAAAGAATTCGCTTAATGCCCCAGCTGGAGCTCTGAACGCCACCTTCTTTTCAGGAGTAGAGATATTTTTAATGCACAGAGTCGGAGAATTTTGTGCCTCTGGATTTGGTTGCTTGAGTTGCACGGCGCGGCTGTCACGTGCATACTGCGGATTCCTTCACGGGCCCCGGGGTGGGCAGGGACATGGTCACGTCCACCTTTCTGGAATGTTTTGGGGGAAGCCGGCCACGGCAGGAGAGGCAGCAGCAGCAGAGGTGGCGACAGCAGCAGCAGCAACGTTCCCCTCCGAGACCCAGTCACAGTAGGAGACATTGCCACAAGTGGTGTCACCCCCTGACGAGACCCCTGGAACCAATCAGATGCTACCCAGAAGCTCAGCCCTGCGTGTATCACTGTAGGTATCAAGAGCCATCTTAACTGAGGCTTCCATGCGGTCACATTACAGCTCCCACGAGGTCATTTTATAGCCATGTGGTCTTTAGCCAGGGAAACCGAGGCAGTCTGTCTGTCAAATGGTGATAACACACACCTGCCTCCTGCAGCGTATTGGGGGTTTAAATGATTTCACGTTTGTAACGTCCTTTGGGGAGAGAGCCCCATGTGAGTGCTAAGTATTTGTATGTTCCCATCTGTATCCATCTGATGGAAAGAGCTCGTTTAACACGGGGTGGGGGGGAAGCAGTGCACCCACTAAAAATTCACATGTACTCTTGGCACAAACAAAACCCGCCCCAGCACCCTGCTATTAAACGTTTAGTGAACAGCGGTGAGAGGCCCATTCTCAGCATGCGAACGGTGGGCGGGGGAGAGGGGAGTGGCTCATCAAACTCAATTGGCAAGATTTTTACTCTGTAAGCCCTGAGCACTCTCATGGCATGTGCCTTGGATCTCCAAGGGCTTTGTAAACATCTCACGGTGGCTTGGGAAGCAGCGTCACCTCATTTTATGTACTGACAAACTGAGGCACAGAGAGATTGAGACTTGTCCAAGGTGTCACAGCCAAGCACTGACCGAGGCAGGAATAGAACCCAGGAGTCCTGACTCCCACTCCCCTGCTCCCAGCTGCTTTCCAGAGCTTTGTTTTCTTTCTTCCAACCCTATGATTTCACTGCAAGATTGAGTGGAAAGAGAATATGGGCCGTGAAAGGGAACACCTGGCATAGAGCGCGACTCTCTGATCACCAACGAAGTGACCAGGAAACTGAGGAAAGTTTAAGAACAAGTGCAAATGGATCCATGTTTAACCCTTTCACTGCTAACCACAGGTGCAGCGGCCGTATGGCACTTGCCTTCTGTGGTTTTTAAACACTGGTATTTCATTGGAAGGTCAGAGCTTTGAAGGAAAGTTGCCCAGTATACAGATAAGCCCTGTTAGGTGTGTGTCTGTCTCAGGTATGTGAAGCAGCACTCAGCCGGTTAAAATTCTGCCTGCTTTTAGAATGGTCCTCCATGTGAAAAGCCCCCCTTGAGAACTAAAGAGCATAGCAAATTGATGTGGGCCATTAATTCCTCATATGGCTGTGAACGGATGGAGTTTTTCTGGGATAAATTATTTACCTGAAAACGAATGGGGAAACGGTTTGAGTCTAAATATTACACGTGGGATTAGCTATCCTAGTCCGTTTGATTGGAATACAAGTCACAGCTTCAAGTTTATAGCCTCCAAAACGAGCAGGTACTTTAGGGAAATGTAAATCGTGGGATATTCTGAGATGCCGAAGCTAACCGCTCCTGTCGATATTTATTCAGAGTGCGAGATAATCGCAGTGAAGAATGTGCTCATGCTGTGTTGTAATCCTTCACAAATCTTTAGCCAGGCAATGCACAGGAAAATAAGAGCTTTTTCTTAGAGAAATACTGCTTAAAACCATATTATAGGAGTAGCCGAGAAGCCTGCGCCAGACCCTAGTGTTAGACAATGAGACACTGACAGCTTCAAAAAAAAAATCATATCAATATTAGTTTGAATTTTGAAGCAAATTTGCTATGAGCATTTGTTTTTGTTTCTGTGGATGTCCTGGTGAGTGAGTTTATTAGCATTGAGGTTTGTGGGATCAATGAATTCTGAGCAAGCGTTGCAAGAGTGTAAAAAGGAAGCAAATAAATATCAGGTGCAAGGATTCTCACCTGAAACCTGATTCTAAGAGCTGCGCTCCTCCAGTGAGAGAACAAAACCCTGCCACGTGACCTCTGTGACTAATCAAAATGCCTTGCATTTTGAATGGTGGATCTTTGCAAACCAAATGAGCCACTGGCCCAGAATTATCCATCAGCATTATTTGGCAAAGAATTCTGAATGACAAATTCAAGGATGATATAACCATCTGCTCACGGACAGTTTAGCCAGTGAATTTTTCTGTTCACAAACACTCCATTCTGAATGAGGAGCTGTGTGGTGAGGGAGGCCCGGTTGTGGAAATGAGTGCCCTTCCCAGCTGTGTGGGCTGAGAGAGTGCTTGGAGGTTGCAGGCGATAAATATCCCTCTTTAACCCTCCCATAAGTGAGGACACGTGGAGTTTTCAGCAGTGAAGAGAATGCAAGATGGAATTATACAGAGGAAAAGGGGACCCGCAGTGGTAAAAGCTCTTGGACCACCCACTCTGAATAGAATAAAGAATCTATGCTATCTAGTCACTGCCGGGGGCTTCCACAGTGAACATGGAGTAATGAGTGCCGGGGGCAGCCCAAACTTATGCACAGGGTCCTACAGCTGCAAAAATAGAGAACAGTTATGCAACCAGAGGGGAAGGGGGAACACGACAAATGCAACTGGCCTCGAAAGCTACATGCTTAATAATCAAAACTGAATATAAATAAGCTTTCTCCTTTTGGTGCAGCCTGTTGGCCAGATACATCACCCATTCACACCCCTGTACCTGAGATGAAATTCTGGCCCCGCAGCTTGTATGTGATCTTCGCGCTCCAGCCAATTGGAGCTGGGAAAGCTTTCCACAACGGGGGCTTGTTTTTAAGATCAGGGCTCTGTTTAATGTCAGCTCCACCAAATGAAATAGAAATGATCCGCTCCCATTGATGGGATTGGTTTTATAAGTTGCAACCGACGAATAGCAGAGGGAACTCGGGGAGGGCAACAAAAATAATAAAGGGGGTTTTGTCTAATGGGGAAGTATAAAGTGGGGCTCCTGGGGGTTAGTGTTTTGGACCTGCGCTGCTTCTAATTTACCTACAGCTCCTGTATGAACAATAGACATTTCAGATTCAGAAAGAACAAAGTGATTCAATCTGTCCATGGTAAAGTAGGAGGCAGCTAGTGAATCTGGAAAGCTGCAGCCAACCACAAAACTTCAGAGGGAGCAAGACTTTTCTCCCGTTTGTTGTCAGCAAATGATATGCAGTCAGCTCTCGCAAGCAGTTCTGCTCTGTCTTGGGTCTGCATTTGGTGAGGTGGCTTGGGAGGTCCCATGGCTTTGCTATAGGGTCTTCTTGTCTGGGTATTGACTCCACATTGCTATGATAGATTCTTTCTATTCCCGTAGAGCCGGAGGGGGCCTACTTGGAGATCAGAGACCCTTGTGCTAGGGGCTGTGCGCGCACATCAGGGAACCAGTCTCTGCACCCAATGGCTCAAGCTAGGATCTTTTGAATTTTGGGGCATTCTGTTGTTTAGCCCCAGTTTTCAGAGGTTTATATCTCTTAAAACACTGCTGAAGTGGATGGAGACTTAGACATTTTTTAGGGCTCAACATTAGGGTGGGTTTTGTTGAGCTACTCAGCTAAACAGTGTGACAGCACTACGCTGGGGTGAGCCAGAACACTGTGCAGTAGGGCTGGCAGAAATTTCCCCAGTGATTTGCAAAGCTAGAATAGGGAACATGCTCTGCCCTACAGAACTTAGTTTGAGATTATAGGAACCATGGAAAAGCCTGAACTGGATTGAAGAAGGACAAGGTTTACACAGACAAGACAACAGGGAGACCAGTTTTATTTTCCTCATCTACTGTAGCACCTAGGAGCCCCGGTCATGAACCAGGACCCTATTGGGCTGTGCAGACACAGGACAAAAAGATGGTCCCTGCCCCACAGAGCGTCCAGTAGAGTGGGTTTTACCTCCAGTGGCTGCGTTTCCGCCATATGCTAACGTGTGTGGCTTTGGGTAGTTCCGGGGCCTGGAGTCGGCAGCGGGAGTTGCTGTCCCTGGTCAGGAAATGGAGACTGTCCCTGAAATCCTTTCATTGCCCTCCTGGTCTCCTCGGCCCCTGACTGACCAGCCCACCTACTCTTCCTTTCTTCAACCCGCTCTCTTCTTTTCCTTCTCCCTCCCTTGGGGATACCAACAAGCTCAAGACACAATTGAGAGCTGGATCCCGGAGGTGGTTGGATCTGGGGTTGTGGTCTGGGTCTCTCCCTGCCTTAGGAGCATCCCTCTCCTCCTCTATTTGCCCATTTTTTAATATCCTCCCTCTGGGCCTGCTTCCCTTATGGAATTTCCCATCCCACTCAACAATTCCCACCAACCCATGCACAGGGAAGTGGGGAAGGAAGGGTGGTTTCATATTTAAGACACAAGACTGGGACTTGAGAGATGTGGGTTGTGTGCCCGGCTCTGCTGCAAATGTCCCTGTGAGACCAAGTCCTCCTCTGTGCCCCAGTTCCAATCTGTAACATGGGGATAATAGTCCTGCCTTTCTCCCACCTGTCGTCTGACATGTCAGTTTAGATTGTAAGCTATTTGAGGCAAGGACAGTTGCTCTGTGTGTGTGTGTGTGTGTACATACAGTGCCTTGCGCAATGTGGTCCCCATCTTAGTTGGGAAGTTGCCGCAATAATAATGCGAGAACCTGCTTCCTATCATTCCTTGTCAGGCTAACCATTAGACGGGGCCTCTCAAGCCTTTTCTGACCCCCCCACTCTGTCTTTCATGCAATCCCTGGCCAGTTCCTGGTAACCTGACTTTCCCGGGGATGGCGTTGGGGGTGTGAGGAGAAGCCGTTCTTTCGCTCCGAATGCTGCCATGTGTTCCAGTATTTTGGTTTGCACAATAAGGGTGCCCCATCCAGCACAGCTGATAAAATAAACTGGAAACCCGATGTTTATTGGCAAGTGCAGGAGTCCTCCTCTGAATGGGAATGGAGAATCCTTAGCAGCTGGTTCAGACAGAAACACAGCACGGAGATTCAGCTGACCCAGAATGATGGATTATGATAGATGAGTTTCCTTAATCCTAGTGTTTATCTGCGGTGTTTGCTGAAGACCCAGCTCCAGGCTGATTTGCAAATATCTGCTGGCGTTGTGACCACCTCCACTCTTGCGTTTCTCCGCCAGCTGCTGGATGTGTTCAGGTTCTGCTATTGCAATCACGTTGCTATTCATTTTCATGATTTTTCCTTCACCTCGTCCCCAGGAGTCTGCACAACAGCAAGGACAGGAGGTTTGAGTGCAAGGAGATCTTTGTGGATTCCTGGCCTAAGCCCCAGCATATGGGGTGGAGGTGAGAGGGGTATTGGTTATTATAACAGCTGCTGAACCCCAAGGCTGCGGTAGATTTTTTCCATCCTTCCCAACCCTAATGAGATCCCTTGCACAAAGACAGGGGCCATTTCTCTGTGTTTGTACAGCACAATGGGACCCTGATGCAGTCCTGTGAACTCTCAGTACTACAGCAACACAAACAATAAATAGTCATCAGAGCAGTTCTGACCATTTCAGCCTCATTGTTGGTTGAGCGCAGCAAAGCGTTCAAAGAGGAAGTATTAGCGCAAGAGATTATTAAATATTTCAGAATCTGATGGACCGTTCCTACCCTCTTTCCTGGCAGGGTACGTATTTATTTTATGTGGTCTTGTAACCAAAGTACAAACCCAAATCATGGATATTTTTTCCCCTCTCTACCAAAATTAAAAATGCAGTCCTGTTAAAAGGAACCAACAGGTATTCCACACCAACTGTGATCAGCACAGTAAAAATTGGGTCCAACCGTCTATTCCTAAACCCTTTTCCTCTTCCCCTCAACTTCAGCTCCCACATTGTGACAAATGTTTGTTGTCAATAGACACACCTTGCCTTAGTGAGGTGCTGCCTTGACCTGCCTGATTGGAAATGCTGCCTTGAGACCGCAAAGCTGTGAAGCTAATCTTATAAATCCATCTGCCTGGCTCCTCAGCTGTCAGGTAGTGTCAGGTTCAGCTTTTGTTAACCAGATGCGCATCGAATCCAGGTATGAAGCCAACACCAAAGAGGGACAAAGACTCGCTGTTTGCCCTGGGCCAGGTCATTTAGGCCCAGAACCTCAAAGGTGTTTAGTCTCCTAAATTCCATTGGAATTTGTGTGTCTAACTCCCTTAGGCTCCTTTGAAAATCCCATCCAGTGGAAGTTAGGCGCCTAACTGCCTTTGGAGATGTGCGCCCCGATTCAGCACAGACCTTGCACACGTGCTTAATGTTTAAGCCCCCATTGACTCCCGTGGGACCTGAGCACATGAGTAAAGTTAAGTTAATCGTGTTCGAGTGCTTTGCTGGATTGGGCTTTGCGGAATGAAGCTGCTCATGCTGTCCATTGTAGAGAGCTGAGAGAGCCTTGGATGCAAAGTGCTCCGTACTGTTATCCAGAGCAGACCTTAGGAGACAGAGTTGGGGGAAGAGCACCTGCAGAATGCGGAGAGGGAATGGGCACGTCGGATGGGTCTTTGATTGAGGGGCAAGAAACATCTGGGCGTGGAGAGGAATGTCAGGAAACGGGAAGCGAGCCCCAGCAGTTAAAGCTTCACGCATGGCTTTGTTCTCTTGTAAACGGATTAAGGCGCTTCTGTGTTCTTCAGCTCTCAGGTTCACTTCTCATCTCTTGTCTTACCAAGTCGCCAGAATCGGGGAGCTCTGATGGTGACTCCGATTGCCTGGCGAGTACTTTAAATCTCCCCTCAACAGAATAGGCTTCTTTCAGCAGTGAAGCCTTTGTGTTCTTCTGTTTTGTTTTGTTTTACCCTGCCCTCCGGGCCAGTAATGAAAACATTCCTTCCTGGACCTGAACAGGCTTGGGTAGGAGTCTGCCTTCTGCATTTGCACAAGGGAAGCAATAAAAGGTTCCTGCTTAGGAAGATGCACATGTTTTGGGTGATTTAAGATGGGATTTTTTTCAAAAGCCCCTAGGGGGAAATTAGCCACGCAAATTCCCATTGACTCTCAATGGGATTTGAGTATTTCTTGGGCCATGTCTACACACGTAAGTGCTGCAGCGGCGCAGTTGTACCAATGCAGCTGGGCCACTGCAGTGCATCTGGTGAAGACATGCTGTGCTGACAGGAGAGAGCTCTCCCATTGGCATAATAAAAACCCCTCCGTGAACCAGCCGTGTCAACGGGAGAAGCTCTCCTGCCGCCACAGTGCTGTGCACGGGAGTGCTGATGTTGGTATAACTTGGGTCACCAGCCTCAGTGATGCAACATAACTTTGCAGTTCTCTAGGCCCTCCCATCTGAAGGTCTCCAAGACTTTATGGACAATAATTAAGCTGCAAAACCCTCCTAGCAGGCGCTAAGTGGTTTATCATTCCCCAGTTCACAGATGGGGCAAACTGAAGCACAGAGAGATGAAGCAACGTTGATGCTGGGAACAGAACCCAGGCCACTAGGTTTTCCAGGCATCTGCTCTAGCCACTAGACTGCACTGTATCTGGATTTAAAACTATTCACTCATTCCCCAGGAAGGAGGCTGGTCATTAGCCCAAGCCAAGGACATTCTCTGTGGTTTTAATGGACAGTTTGGTAGCTGTATGAAACTGACTAATTTGATGGCCAGAACACCGTTTTCTCAGCTTTAGAATCAGGAAAGTTTTCTTCTTCTCCTTCTGTTTTGTCACGGATGACAGCCCCAGTGAAAGAAAAAAATGGCTCTTAAAGCTTGACTGAGATGCTGGGTTTGAACATTCAGGGAGTTTGTAGAACAGATGACTTGACTTTGGCTGACAAAGGTCAAAGTTGGCCGATTCCCCGTGAGAAGAAATAACACAGTTTAGTCTTTACTTCCTCAGTGACCATTCGAGAGACTGGTGTGTCTGTTTCTAGGCCACCTGCTTGATCGTTAGACTAGCTTTGCCTGAGCACTCCTATGGTCCAGGCTGGGAGGGGCAAAATTTGACTTCCCTTTATTTTCCCGTCTGTCTGTGTTGAGTCTGGGATATACAGGCTTAGTTGCTTGGTCCCTGAGTTTGGTTTGAAATCCAGAACTAGAAGGATATTTTCGGGGGGATTCCCACTGGATTTTTTTTATCTGATCATCTGTGGCACAATATACACACAAATTATTAGTTTCCAGCCTATTTAAGGGCTGGTCTACATGACGGGGGGGTGGGGGGGGAGGATCGATCTAAGTTACGCAACTTCAGCTATGTGAATAACGTATTCCAATTGTTTTTTTTATAATTATATGGTAAAAATGAACAAGTGAGCAATTTCTCAGTAACTGTGGCTGTGACACTTTTGTGGTTTTATGTCTGATTTTATAAGCAAGTAGTTTTTAAGTGAGGAGACCAATCAGACTCCTGAAAGGAGTACGGCAGTCTGGAAAGGTTGAGAGCCACTGCTCTGGATTCCAGTAGTGCCTAGAGGTCCCAACCAAGACCAGGGTCCCACTGTGCTGGGAGCTGTACAAGTCCCTGCTCTGAAGAACTTGCAGTGTAAATAGACAAGACAACGTACCATTGTCCAGTGATGCAGATGGAGAGTTGAAGCACTGAGAGATTAAATGCCAATAGTCCCAAGGTCACATGGAGAATCTGAGGCAGTGCCTGGAACTAAACACTGATCTCCCACCCGAGGTGTTAAACACAGGACCATCCTCGGCGGTCTCAACATAGTTCTGAGAGGACACGAGTCCAGTCTCAAAACCCATTATTAGAACTAGTTCACAATCCTAGTAGAGCATCAGGGCTCGGATGGACCAGGGCATCTGAACGATCCCCTCGTGCACCATAGGCTAGCTAGGAGGGATGCTGCTAGGTGTGATTCCCTGCAACCCAAGATTGAGTCACATTGGCCAGGAGTGGGGAACTCACCATGCTGCTTTCAGGTTGCACCCGCTCTGGCAATATAAAGACGACTTGGGTCTTCAGGGACTGCCAACATAGCCCCTTTCTCCACTGCTAAATTCACGTAAACTGGGCCAAGGTAGTGACGGAATGGGATTTGGAAATTATGCACCAGAAGGATCGGCCCGGTTACTATCACAGCACTTTGATTATCTAGCTTTACAGTCGGGAGGGCTTGAAATACAGAGAATAATAGTGCTTTGTAATTCTCGAGTACCTTTTGTCTGGAGATCTCAAAGTGCTATACAATTAATTCCCCTGGGAAGGAGGGAGGGAAGTAATCAGATGCCCATTTCCCAGATGAGTAAACCGAGGCAGCAAGGTTAAGGGTGGCAGATCTGGGACTAGAAACCAGCTCTCTCAACCCCTGGTCCTGTGACTATCTGCTAGTCCATGCTGCTTCTTGTAATTTTTCAAATAATCTTACTTCAAAACTTATGCAAAGTCTTAGGCTGTGAAAGTTTCTTCCTGGATATAATAATTGCCCCCTGGTTTGTATATTCCTGGCACCATCATTCTTTCGGTATGAAGCTTTTCCATTGTATAATCTGCTTGTACCTGGGAAGGCATTCCAAGGGTTAGAAAGCATGCTTTAAAAAGTCAGTCCTGCTTTGAAGTCTAGTTTGTTGATTTCTTGACCGGGTGCCTTATCAGAAACAGCCTTTCCGGCGTCTAGGACAAGAACTTTCTTGGCAAATTGTATCACTCTTAGGTCAAGGGTCTTTTAGTGACAGGTGACTGAGTGGAGAACAGAGAGAGGAAGTTTGTTTTGTAGAGGGATATCCTGAGTGCCTCTGTAGCCAGAGGTGAGCCACCGGTGCATTCAGGTAAATGGGGTACGCTTTCGGAGGGAAGATGTACAGGGAAGTCCTTGCACTCTGATTGCATACTCAGAGCTGTGTTAGCAGAAGAAAATGTGCCAATATATTTTATGCATATGGAAAGGCCAAGACAATGAGGCTGCGACGTAGTTGTGCTGCCCAGGTTGTGGGGAACCTGACTGGGTGTGGGGGGGTGGAACCTGACTGGGCGTGGGGGAACGTACGGATTTGTGTCTGAGAGAGAAGTTGGTAGCACTGTGCAGACCGGGGCAGTGCACATTTTCCCCTGCTGCTTAAGCGCCAAACCCCCGGCACCCCTGTGCTATGTGCTGCTCTGCCAACGAACCTCAGTCCTGACTTGCAGCACTTGCTGCTCTTTCAGCGCTGGGCTCCCCACAGAGCTCTGCTGATGCACCTCAGTCCTGACCTGCCCTAACCCCTGTACGACTCTCCCTGTGAACGCTAAACCTGGTCTGTGAATGAGCCAGAGGGGGGTAGATGGGGGAAGGATTTGTCAGCTGTTGACTAAAATCCAAACACTGAGTGGTTCTGTTTTCAAGATGGGCCCTTTTCCCAGAGTGTTGGGAATTGGTTGTTTAGTGTCAGTCTCATGCTCCCATCCCTGGCGCCTTCATGCCACTGCAGTCGTTTGTCACCCTCTCTCCGCCTCAGGCCTGATTTCCTGCTGTTCTCTCCGCAGTCCCTAGGCTCAATGGGCACCCCAAGCTGGACAGGCACCGCGAGCACCCGCCCGGCTACGACAGCTCTTCCACCATGATGAGCAGCGAGCTGGAGTCCAGCAGCTTCATTGACTCTGATGATGACGATAACACAAGCAGGTAGGGAGCCGGTGTGGGGAATTGATGCTGAGCAATTAGGATAGATTTACTGTGTTGCTTTTAATTGTGTAGGACCGGACTGTGACCCTAGCTATGCACCGGGCTAAGGGAGCGTAAGGCATCCCTTACACACACTGTCCTCATCACCATTTGCAGCTTGGAGTGGGGGGTGGGGGAGGAAAAGCAGCCTCTGTGGGGCAGCTTCTGCAGAGGTGGGCAGCGGGCAGAGTTCGGGAGCAGATGGAGCCTCCATATCACCTACCCACATGTGCTGCCAGCCAGTGCAGCTGAGCGGGTACAGAGGAGAAACCTGGTCTGCAGTAGGTGTAGGACTGATGCAAATCACATCCCCTGCCTGGAGCAAGGAGAGGGACCCAGGGGCCAGACTGACTGAGTCACAATCTGGTTCCCAGTTTTCTCCTGGAGAAGCCTGCCAACAAGCTGCCCCATACTCTGGGTTCATGGCAAAGCCCCTGTTGAACACTGTGAATTTACCAGGCTCTTTACCTGGAGTAAGACTCCCTCCCTACCCCCTGTGGGTTTGCAGTGGAAGACAAAGACCAGTCACGGGACAGCCATTCGAGTGAGGGAGGGTGGGGAGGCCCAGGGCAGGAAGGTTTTCTGGATTACATGGGTTGTTGGGCAATTAAAGGAGGAGACGGGAGAGTTTGCAAGTCAAGAGGCCAACAAGAAGTATTATCGTGTCCTTTAAAACCCCAGCATTTGCCTCTCCCCCAGTGCTGTGGCACCTTCTTATCATAGGGCAAAACTACAGTGGACGTTGAGTCTGAAATGGCGCCTGCTCTATATTGACTGCTCAGTCGATTGGTAGACAGGACCAGCTGCTTAATTGGGAGTCACTTAATCAGGGAGTCTGCTTCGCTGCAATTCCCTGGGAACCCATTTGAGACCAATTGGGACATTAATCCCATTTAGTGGGGATGCATGGCTGGGAGTATCTGTCAGGAGGAGAATTCCCTTCTCTGCACAGCTTCCTAAGATGGTCTGATCTGCCAAAGCCTAAATACTCCACTGTCTGAATACACTGCGGCCCTTCTTGAAACCAAATGGAGGACCTCTGGGGATGCATCCATGGGGGATTTATTTGCTCTTTACTTTGATCTGAGCACTGGCCTACTGATTACTCCTTACCGTTCATCTCTGGATACTAGAGATGGGACCCAGTTGAGAAGTTTGGACCGAGAGCCAAATTGCCCTGTAGCTGAAGGTGAGTGTTCCAATTAAGGAACAACTCTAATTCCTGGACATCCCATGCCTGTAACAGCTATCCTGCTCTGTGTCCTCAGAGCAAGGACGGCTACAGTTTGAAATCCAAACATTGTGCAGACCTCAAGTACCAGATGGTTTTTTTTGGCTTGTTATTAGTTGCAAAACACTCCATAGCAATGATGTGAATATTGTAATGTAATATCTTCCAAGTAAGTAGACATTAATTAATGCTGAATTACATATTCCATGATCCCGATGAGCAGTAGAGGAATTCATCCCAAATAACGCTATTACAAAGAAGGCCTGTTTTGCCAAATATCTATACAGCATTTTAATTAATCTTTCCCGGAGCCAGGGCACTGGGAGTAGTTGGGAAATACTGCTGGATGTTTTCAAAATGATCTTCCATCTCAAAGCACTCTCGCTTTGTCTCTGGTTATGTTTGCCTTTCCTTAAAGGGTTTGTAGGATGACAAGGCGTTCGTATTCTAATTCTGTATATTTTTTATGATTTTACCACTCCATTGCTGCACGATTTAAAACAAAACTCACCATTGCTTTTGCAAGACCAGCTTCTTGTTCCCTCTCCTGGTTTCCCAGTGCAAGTAGCTATAAATGCTGCATCTAGAGCTGTGCTGACGTCCTCTGGAGATGCTGAGCTGAAAAAGCCCATTCCAGGTCTCTGGTACTCCAAGGAGGCCTCTCGTAAAACCACGAAAGACACAACTTGATATTCCTGTTGTTTCTAAGGTGAAAAGCAAACAAAAGAGGAGCCCAACTCAGCAAGGTATTTAAACACATGCCTCATTTTAAGCACATGAATAGCCCATTGAATTCAGAGGAATTATTTGCAGGCTTGCAGCTAGTCAGATGCTTAAGTGCCTTGCTGAACTGAGGCCTCAGTTATTTTTAATTTGCTAAAATCCCCCCTAATTGCAGCTCCATTTGACACATGTAAAGGGCGAGGTTTTTCGGATGGGTAATGCAGAATGCCCATTTGTCCATGCACATGCATGCTCGTTTGGGCTACCGGGTCACCTGTTGACAGTCTGGCCGATTTTGCTTTGACCTGAAAAATATGTGCTTGCAAGACACAGTCTGGGTGAAAAACGCCCAGCCAAAACTGATAATTTCACATGCAAATGGAAATTCCTTGTGCAAATATGAGCTGTGGGCATGGATCGCCAACATGCGGAAATGCAGGGACCAATCCTCAAGTATTTTACGCACACGAGTAAGCCCATCAGCCTTCCCTGTGCCTAAATGATTTGCAGAATCCAGCCCTTTGCCTGTAACCTTCATCCATTCTAAGCTTTCCTAAAACCTTTAGGGTTCCCAAGAGAGCCTTGCAGCTCATTTTGTTTCTTGTAAATAAATGAATTATTTCCATGGCAGCAAGATATGCAGTGGGGCAGGATTAGCACAGTCAGGGTGGCTACTGAAGCACAGCGTGCTCGACCCAGCTAAATCCTGTCCTATATTTTAATAAAGAAAACTCTCTGCACCTGACCCAAGACGAGAGAGAAATTCTTAGAAGCTGCTGCCAAGGGCCCTTTCCTTTCTAGGCGAGGGCAGAAGTTCTTGGCATACAAAGCAGCTGCCAGACTAGCGCCTCAGGAAGAGCAGCGTAATGGAATGCGCCAAGGTATGTTGTTCTATAACAAAGACGATGTTCACAAGCCGATGAGAGATTCCGCTGGTGGGGGGAGAATTTTCTTCACTGGCAAACACGGCCTGATAGAAAACCAAACGCGCTCCAGAGCTGCTGGGGATGGGGGCCCGGGGAAAGGGCGAAAGGGGGTAAGTTTGTTTAATGGCGTTGATAAACTCTCGTATTGGAGGCCGAGTTGAGAGTAGGGAGTGAGCAGGTGAGGGGGACAACACGGAGAGAAGAATCCAAATGTAAAGGATTTTATGGTGGTAACAACGAGGAAGAGGTGAACTTTCTGTGGTACTTCTGTGTGAGTATTTGATTGATTTTAACTTGGAGCGGTGCAGCAGAGTTGGTTAATTTCCAATCCAGTGAGAGCTGTGATGCGTTTTAGTGAGGGGGGGCTTTGTTTCAGTGAGTGGATGTCTCAAGGCAGTACAGTTCCCCAATTCGACACCATCTTTTAGGTTTGTTTTCTTAACCAGAATCCTGTTACACCAAGATTCATGTATCATCTGTGCCTTATATGGTAGGAGACTTTTTCTTTTTTTTAATAGTGCTGGCATATCTTTGTCTCAGGTTCTCTACAGACAGTAGCAATTTCACTCTCTTTTATGGTTCAGGGAGTTTCAGACTTTGATCTTCTGATTCATTTTGGTGTTTTTCTTCTGGGATGTGGGAAAAAGATACGAAAAACTGTTTGTTTTCTTTAAAAAATGCCTTTAAAGCAATGTGATATAATGGGGTATAGTACACAAGTCATTAAGCAGCGTAAAATTAGTGGCGTTTGCAGGTAATGGGTGATATATTGAGTACAGAGCTGCTGGAGAGTCATCCATTCAATAAAGAGGTACTGTTCTAAAGTCTGTCTTCCTTCCCCCTAAGACCGTAAATAGTTGGAAAACAAAAGGCTATTAGGAAGCTAGGTTTTTGACAGCAGCCTATAATTATTATTAATAAGAACTCTTAGCTCTAATGTGGTCAAAATCGTGCGTGGCGAGAATTCCAACTGCACTGACTTCAGATGTGCCGAAGTCTATTGCATGAAAGAACCAAATGAAAGAACGTTTTCTGAAGCGCTTTTCGCAAACTATGTCTATCGTTACCATTTCTCCCCCCCCCCCCCGTCCTCTTTGGAGAAAGCAGATTGCATTGATTATCCTCATTTTATAACCTCTGGGTAGAGTTTTAATAGCTTTTCGGTTCTGAGGAGTGCAAAAGGAGTTTTGGCCAGTGGTTGCAGCAGGAGACTGAGAGTCAGGACTCCTGGGTTCTATTCCTGGCGTGGCACTGACACCTGGTGACCTGGGGCAAGTCACGCTCTTTGTCCAATTGTAAAATGGCAGTAGTCATTCCTACCCGCCTCCCAGGGATGCTGTAAGGATTAAGTAATTAATTCTTGTAAAGCACTTGTGAAATACTGGACGTGAAAAGTGCTACAGAAATGCAAATTAGTATGACTGGCTATGTAATTGTAATATATATTTTCTTTATTGATGAAACATGGAGTAAGCAGCAGTTCTGTTGAGGACACAGGTATGAAAAAGTTGGCGAGAAGAACTTAAGAGATGGCTAAAATGTTATGGCAACGTGCAAGAGGAAATAAGTTTGATTCCTTTGATTTTTTCCCTAATTACTTTTTTTTAAAGAAATTGCAGAGACTGTGGAGCCTGATATTTACAAACATGCTTTTACATCATCTAGGAGTCTTGCCAAGACCGACTGCTTTCCTTGTACTTGCACCCAAGGTTATTAAGACAGCTTAAAACCTTGCCCAGCTTCCCACAAGAAGGGATCAAGAATTAATTGAATTAAATGCGTACACGTTTGTAGCATTCTTCAGGATAAATTTCTCTTCTTTCATTTCTTTCGCATACATTTTGCAAGTACCATTTCAACACCCTTCATCTGTGATGGAAGGATGCCAGAAAGCAAGCCCAGGGAAGTGTGTCTTAAGGCTGAAGATGTGGTCCTGAATTTTGAAAGACAAAGAGTGAAAGAGCCAATTTGGATCGCATTAAAACTGCCCCAAATCATGGACTGTATTTTAGAACCAAATATGAACTGAGATCTTTTGTGGGTCTGATGCCACCCCAACTCCTGGTTTCTGATGCAGAGTAAAACCAGAAATATTGCAGACCAAAAGAACATGACTCCTCTTAGTCTGATACCAGCTGGAAACAAAAGTGCCAGAAATCCTTCAAGAAAGTCTGTTCTGTGGGATATCCAGTTCCGTTTTTACAGATCGACAGTGTCCAGCATTTGGAGAGGTGCATATCCTAATGGAACCCAGATTCCCACATGAGGCCCACGTCTCCCTATGCAGACTAGTATCATTTGATCCAGGATTGCTGAGGTACATGGGGAGGGTAAAGGTGTGTATCCTTTTGAAGATGCTGAGTGTGCAGTTGACGGTGGAATCAGCCTGCAGGTGATGCTAAAATGTTCTGACTGCCGTCACCCGCACACATATGCAAGTATCTTTCTTCAGTTTGCCTATTTTCTGTCTAATCCCTCTATCTAGGCTCATCCCTATAGTCGCTCTGTCATATAGTGTACGTTCTCTGGGACACGGACTGTCTTCTTTGTTTGTCTAGAGAGTGCCTAAATCAGTGGGGCCCTGGGCTCTACCATAATGCAAGTAAATAATAACAGAGTGCCTAGCTCCTGTGGCATAGAGAGTAGGACACATGGGTGGTGGTATTGGCCAGATCAGATACCACCTCCGCAGCACTTTCGAGCCAATTGGATGCTTTGAGTGAATGTCTGGAATTTCCTGAGGGTTACAGAACCATCTTTCTGAATCATTAAGCAGATTGTCTCCCTTTCCCTTCAGTTTGTAAGAATCGGTTTCTTACGCTTTTAATAACCACACTCTGCTCTGACATGGTCTCCGTTGAGAAGGTATAATTTACCCTATGCCTTCAGAATTCCTTCGATATAATTATGAAAGGTAAGCAAGTCAGAAGGGGTAAGGTACATTATTCTTTAAGAAATCAGTAATAAAGGATGTATAAGATGGTGGTTGGTGGAAGAACCTCTAAGAAGATCTGACAGTTTGGGTGGAATAATGACCCAGAGTTTGGATGCTAGTTCTCAGACCTCTTTGAATCTGTAGAACCTCTAAGTCTCATGGGAAACAGGCTTTCTCTCCAGATTTCTGCTATTTCTTCCTTCTGTTCTGTTCACTTTCTTGTAGTATTTTTGCACTTCTACTTCTGTAACACTAGCAACATGTCTGATGTGACTGCCATCTAGTGGCTGGGTCACTAGAAAATAACAGCCTGCTACTAGCCACCAGCTAAGCTTTAATGGTAGAAGTCTAGCTTGTGACCTGGAAGACCCAAGTGCAAACCATGCTAATGACTCCTTACACTTCCAGCCCTGGCCAGAGCCCAGAATTGCAGAAGGAGCAGAGAAAATAGGAGGAAAAGTTAAGCCAACTACAAATTGGTGAGAATATTTTAGCCAAACTCTCTTGACCATCCCTTGCATCAGACCAGTGTCTAAAATGCATCCATCTTGCTGGTATTTTAGCAATGGACCATTACAAGTTACAATCAGGACATCTTTAATTGGTTTCAGAGCAATTAGGAACGTAGCTAATTTTACCCTTGTATATATCAAAGCTATCTTTGAAACACTGAGTCCCTGACTTGATGGGGGATTAAAACGTCACTTCTAAGTGCTCACAAAGTCAGAGAGCAGCTGCATTTTCCAGCCAGATTTACTGCAGACAAATATTTTTAGTCCAGCCTGCCAGAGAGAATCCAATTGAACCCCTGGTATAATTGCTCTTTGTGTTTCTAAGCAGCACCGTGTTGATGTGCCTCAGAGCAGGAGGGGAGGAATTGGCACAACCTGTCAGCATGGGCAGCTCGGGAGGTTTGTTTACTGGAAGTGCCTGGTGATAACGAGAATATTGACAGGGAGAGAGTGGGCTGGAAGATGCTTCTATGTCAGAAATGTTGGAAGCAACACTAGGTCCCTGCCAAGGCTACTTGAGGCAAAACTGGGCTAGGGGGCCTTGAAGGTGTCTGATGTTTCTGCCCACTGGTCCTGCAATTTCCTGTCCAGACAAAACCTTTGTCTGCGAGGCGAAGGAAGAGCTCTCTGCTCCTGGGAGGAGTCCCTCCCTAATCTGACATCTCAGGCGTGGCATGGCATGTGCGTTTTGTCAACATCTCTAACCTAGAGCCCGCCGTTTACAATGGGAAACAGCAGCCAGTGGCTTGCTTGGCGTGGCACTGTGAAACCAAACAAATGATATGGTGAGCTGCCTGGGACGTGTCCTGCGATCTGTGTGTCCGTTGCAAACCAGAATCCCCCTCCTTAGGAGTTGTCTAGAGCGGCGTTTCTCAACGACCGGCCCGTGGACCGGCGCCAGTCCCTGAGATCTCCCTGACACGGTCCAGGGAGGCAGCAAGCCAGTCCCTGGTTAAAAAAGGTTGAGAAACACTGGTCTAGAGCAGCACCTTCTAAACTACTGCATGCTTCGGTTGATCGTTACAGATGCTGAGAATCAACTACATGATGCAAAGCTGCCGGGAATTATTTAAAGCTGTTATAATCAGAAAAAGATGACAGTATAAAAATTGCCGTGTGTTTCATTCTTTCTCTCTCATGGCCCAACCCAGCTGCATGAAAGTCAACAGAAAGATTAATGTGTGCTTCACCATGAGTCATGCTGGACTTCACCCCTTCCCCAGGGCTCACAGCATGGAATGAAATCTTGGCACAGGGTTAGTTTGCCTACTGAAGCACTGAAGTCCTACTCTTATCAGCGTAAGAAAGGCACTTGCCTCTCACTCGGCAGCCTTCCCAGGAATCTTGCTGTTTGACTTGCGTCCAAGCAGGAAAGTTTCCCCAGAATCTCTCTTCAAGTAGCAGGCAGGTTCATTGGACTCAAGCAAACTCACTTCACTGGACTTCAAGCCCACCTGATTGTTGTGGGTTGGAGAATTCAGCTCAGTCTTGAACACACTTAGGTTCATGCTCTACTAAGGAGAGATTCTGGGAGGAAAGAGGAGAAGAGTGAAAATCCAATCGGGGAAAAATATTGGTGGCAAAATGGACATTATGTGAAATTGAGCCCTGTGCAGAGCAGCCAACAAGATCTAGGCACCCCGGAAGCCATACCGTACCATATGTGGAGTGCTTAGGTAGGATTTAAGTGGTGTGTGGGCTTTGCCAGTAATGGAGGCACTTGAAATCACTAGTTGCTTTTGAAAATGTAGGCTGTTGCCACTCCAAATGGAACTGCCCTGCTGGTTGGGGGGAAGCATGTGCTTGATGTTGACAAGCTTTGAATTAGTTTTGTGAACTCAGAGGATAAATCGAGAGATTCACAAACCTTCCAGCTCCATGAGGTTCCCGTCCCCAATAGTCACTCGCAGAGTATACACGAGTTGGATACTCCCGGCGTGTGGGGATTCTCATGACAACAGGCCCCTTCATGAGATTTCCAGGGTTTGTCCTCTCTTGTGGTTTCCAGCATTTTGAATGTGGCCAGAATCTTGTAGATCAGAGCCAGGTAGACATGGGAAAAACAGGTCCAGGGTCCCTGTTGCTCGGGTATGTGAAGCAGGGACTTGCGTCTGCCCATTTGCTCTTGAAGCGGCTATGTTGTGCTGGTTAAAGATATAGCATCATCTTTGTCTCTCTTAACCATTTGTAGAGTAACAAATAGAGAGGAAGGATGTTCTTGTGGTTACCCACCAGACTGGGATTTGTGAGATCCGGGTTCTGTCCTTGACTCTGCCACAGATTGCTTGTGTGACCTTGGACAAGTCACTTCATGTCTTCGGGTCTCAGTTCCTCATCTGTAAAATGGGGATGATACAACTTCCCTACCTCACCGAGCAGTTCTGAAGAAAAATGCATGAATGGATGTGACACTCGGCGATTACAGTGCCTTCGAAAATCATAGAAACAAAAATAAATAAATCGCTCCGTGGCAACGTAACTTTCTCCATCCCACGGACTGAGGAGCCATCGGAACAAGCATAACTATTTGAGAAAGTTATTCTCTTAGCTATGAGGCCCCCATTAAGTTCCTAGTCACATGGGATTCCAGTTGCATGGAGGAATAGCGGCATGCTGACAAGGATCTTTCTTTCTCCCTCCAGGGCTCTCAGAATGTAGCATCACGTGATTCTCCAGGGTTCTCTGTACTGGAGCCTTTCAGAGCAGAGATTAAAATAATTGCTTGGCCTACAGCTGTCTTTATTGTGTGCATTTTTCTTCATTGGCTAATGGGGTCAGGACCACCACAAAGTACTAGGCAATGCTGGGTATCCGTGACCTTGGGTGGTTAAATCAGAAGGATTTGTGTTTCCAAGTTGGGGGCTGAATTCCCTCTTGCTCCCGGAGAGGAGGAAGATAGTAAATTATTCTCATTAATCCATGTTGTAATTTAGCCTGTAACCTCCTTGTCACAGTTAATCTACTGCCCTGTGCATGCTGCTAGGCAAAGACCAAGATCGAACACACTGGGGTGAGCGGCAGTTCAAGGAGGGAGGGAGGAGCATCGTGAACCAATTGCTGGGGCCTACATTTCTTGCTCCCTCCTGGATCTTCAGGCATCGGCCGTTTGTGGCAGAGTAGAGAGTTGAAAATGGCCTCACTTTTATGCAGCTGAATTGTGCTTTGAATTCTCCCCAGGCTGAGTAGCTCCACAGAGCAAAGTACTTCGTCCCGGCTCATACGGAAGCATAAACGCAGGAGGAGAAAACAAAGGATGCGCCAGATTGACAGGGTAAGGTTGGGGTGGGTCGTGTTTCTGATGAGCGCAATGTGTGGTAGAAGGAGGTTATGGGACTGGCCAACAACCTACTGAAGCTAGTGGAAAGATTCCTGTCCACTCCTATAGGCTTTGAAACAGGTCCTCAACCTAGGAATCTTGAAGTATTATCACAGCTTGTTGTTTTTCTTCAGACCTCTGCCTTTGATGCTGAGTGACCCTGCTTCTTGCCCCATCTTCTCTCTGCCACGTGCTCCCATGGGACCGCCTCAGTCAGGACACGGTCTTCAGTAAGAGGAAGGGCCAATGGCAAGGTTACTATAGTATTGGGTATTTGGCCTGCATCATCCTCTCCTATTGACCTGAATGGGAGCAGAGGATGCTCAGCTCTTAGGAAAAACTCAGCAACTTGCAAGGATTGTGTCTCACTCCATTCTGGGACACTGCTGCAATAGCTGCACCGGAGTGACTCTGAGGATGTATTATAATTTAATCAGGCACTTGTTTGCTTCTCATAAAAAATATATATATATACCCGGGGGCTTTAAAGAAACAGAATATGTTAAGCTCTTATTGCTAGAACTGGGCTAACAGAAGAGCTATTCTCAAACATGTTTGTTGAACCTTGATAGTGTTTCGATTTAGCCATGTGTGTCCCGTTTTCTGTTTGCCTTTCTGCAAACTTTTATGGGGTCATGTTTTATTTGCACGGATGGTTGGGAAGGAGCTTTGATCCATGGGAATACCAGGACTCGCATGCAAATGCACATCTATGCGACAAGAGTACTTTCTTTAGGTCATCTGATCCGAAACTGTACCACATGACTTCGCATGCACCGTTCAAATAGAGAATCCCTGCTATTGAGTATTGCTATGAGCCCCTTTCAAACAACCATTGGGTGAAATACATTTGTTGAAGAATTATGAATAAGGAATCAATTTCAATAAATCATGATGGGTTCCTAGGTGGTTCCAATACAGAAGAAAGGTCCAAATCTGATCCGTTGGTTGCTCCCAATGAATTGCTCCCAGTTAGTTATTTTCATTGCTAGATTTTGAACCATTTGAAAGCTGGGATTCTGATGAAGCCTCTCTTTTATTTTTCCAGTCATCCTCATTCAGCAGTATTACGGATTCAACCATGTCCCTGAATATCATCACTGTCACGCTCAATATGGGTAAGCTGATGTTGTAGCATCGTTGTTTATTTTTATTCTTAATTCTGTTTGTCGAGTGCTGTAAATGTTCATTGTTTACTATTAAGGTCAAGACTTAGCATGATACAATAGCTGAGCTACTTAAATTAGGGCCTGATCCAAAGTTCTTTAGAAGTCAATGAAAAGATTCCTGTTGACTTAAAGGGGCATAAATTTTGAGAGCTGTCCAGACTGCCAAATGAAGCAGGTGGGTCTCAGTCCAGTTCAGAGTGGATGTGTGTCCATATAACATAATCCACACCATAACTGTCTCAGATTTTTGATCTTCATGGCAGATACAGCAGGATAAGCCATGACTGTGGTCATTGGAGATGGAATTCTCCTCTCACTCCTAGAAGTGGGGTAAGAAGGAAGGTAGCTTGGTGATGGGGGCTTATGTTGCTGCCACCCATGTTGTCCACATTGTTTGGATAAATAGACACTTTCAGACTTGTCAGTCCAACCCCTTTCACCAGCCCTGAATTCCTGCTGCCCCAGTGATGTATGGAAAAACAAACACGACCTGATGCTATTAAGTGTGTTATTTCTAGACGCAGACAGGTCTTTTCGGTACAGTTCCTCTTGCTTATTTTCTTTAAAATGTGCAAATTTTCAACAAGTCATATGGAAAACATAATCCAAGATCAACAACCTCTCCCTGCTTGGATGAATATGCCAGGTACATATGCCCAGCTCAGCTTAGCCTCTTGGTCTGAATGTCTACAATGCTTCTGTTGATAATGTGGTGGTGGTGAGAAATTTGGAAGACACCTGTCTCTCTTAAGGCCATAGAGTAATGCTCTGCCAGCTTTCAGTGGCCTTCCATCACCTCACTTGCTTTTTCTTCCCCCCTCTGCCTATCTAGAAAAGTATAATTTCCTGGGGATCAGCATCGTAGGACAGAGCAACGACCGAGGAGATGGTGGCATTTACATTGGCTCTATCATGAAAGGAGGAGCCGTGGCAGCAGACGGCCGAATTGAACCAGGAGACATGCTTCTACAGGTTGGTCCCTGCCCCCAAAATTATGCCGCTTGCTGAGATATTACTGGCTTCAGCTCGGCCTTTCCACCAGCTTCCCTCGTTCCAGAACCCGTGAGTGAAATTCACCCTTGTGCAAAGAAGTTTTAGCTTGCACAAGGTCTACCTACTACATAAGTCTCTAAATCGTTGCCGTTTAACTTGAGCTCCCCCTGCTGGATGGCTGACCAACTCTACAGCAATGAAAAATCTCTTCAGTTTCTCCACCAAATGAAAACAAAGTTAAGACAAATTAAAGTTGGGGCCTCGCTCATAGTGCTTGACAATGCCCTCTTCATGGCCGTTGGCATGGGACAGGCTAACACTAGCCTAAGTAAAACATCCTTTTCCCTTCAGTGACAACCTCTGACCATCATTGTCTTTTGTGACATGTTCCAGGTGAATGAGGTCAACTTTGAGAACATGAGCAATGATGACGCAGTGCGGGTTTTACGGGAAATAGTCTCCAAGCCTGGGTGAGTGTGTCACCAGATCCCTGTCTTCCCCCGTCTCCCGAAATATTGGTATTGGGCGAAGTTCAGCAGTTCAGTCTGGATAAGCACAGTTCACTGGATGCTTATCCTGACTATCTGAACCACTTGGAGTAGGTCAGTCTCTGGCTGCTAGTATACCAGCTAAAACCAACACCGACTGGTAGCTGTCTTGCTGATTCATTCCCTTTGGGGATCCTAGGGCAAAAGACTCCTCAGAATGTGATTGTTCTATCTGGCCATCCCTGAGGAGGAACAAATTAGTTCACCGCGATCGAGTATCATTCTCCCGGTTCTACAGGGAAAGAGAACTGCCTCATCCCTATTTATTTTCTCTTTTTTCAGACCTATCAGCCTAACGGTGGCCAAGTGCTGGGACCCCACACCTAGGAGTTATTTCACTATCCCCAGGGGTAAGTGAGCAGCCAGTATAACAGTGCTAAGTTGCAAGGTTTTCAAAATCCATGGCACAAAGACCTCAAGGGTCAAGGCATTTCCAGCTACCCTGTCATCTTAGAAAGTTTCCCCCCCCCACCACCACAACCCTTTGCAAACAGATCAGGAGATCTAGTTCTAAGTGGTGGGTGGGGGGACGCAGGGGTTCTTTCTTTCTTGACTTCAGTTAGCTTTGGGTCTGGGTCGGGTTTCACAGTATAATATGAGAAGACTCCTGCTACAATCACAGGAACCTGATCATCTTGGATGTACCCCTCCAAATCTAACCCAACCGTCCCTGCTTAGTGCCCTGGATGAAGGCAAAAGTCCCTGATAGGACACCCAAGGAGACAATTCCTTCTGGTCCCCCACACTAGTGATCATAGCCCTGTGCACATGAATGACAAGGACCCAAGATACTGACAGTGTCCAAATAATTGTCTCTTATCCCCACTAACCATCCGTTGAATCCTGCTGAGGTGGATTCTGCCAGAAATCTGATTGGTTTCTTTCTTTTTTGTTTGCTGTTCCAGCTGAACCAGTGAGGCCGATTGACCCTGCAGCATGGATCTCTCATACCACAGCCATGACGGGAGCGTACCCCCGTTACGGTATGAGCCCCTCCATGAGCACCATCACATCTACCAGCTCCTCACTAACAAGCTCAATTCACGATTCGGAAAGTAAGTCGCACTGCGGCCAGCACAGGGCAGGTGTCTTCTGCTCAGGGCCGGCAGTGTAGAGCTGCACAAAAAGCAAAGCAAGACACAAACAAACACGACAACCACAAGAAAACATTTAAATTTTTAATGTTAACGTGTGGGGAGCATAAAACTTTCTGAAGGTTAACACAGTGGTAGCACAGTGTAGGAGGAGCAAGGTTTTGCACTTAGATTTTGCACCATAAATTAGAAGGGCTTCCCCCACGTCTTCCAATCAAATGGAAGGGCAGAGCTCCATCCTAATGTATCAGTCCCTTACAGAGCCAGAAGCCGTTTTCCCCCCCAGGTGGATAACCTTGCAGATCAGGAACTGGGGCATTATGTTTGGAAACTTTTTTAATTGCTACCAAAGAGCCTTCACAGTGTTTTTAATATGGTTTAATTGGGTTGCCATTTCTTTTGGGAACTTTATTAAATTTAAAAAACCAAACAAATGAAAATCAAAACCCGGTGACTTTTATCCCGCAAGAGGAAATGAAGGGTCAGATTCTCTCCTCCACTGGTCTGGTCTGTTGTGACAATTCCTAAGTTCTCCTGTCTGCCTAGTGCGAAAGTTATGATGGTTTCTTATCTTGGAAACGTTAGAACTGAAGAAATAAGTCTTACCTTGTTCTCTAGTGAGTGTGCAGGGCACAATGCAGCATTTGATTTAAAACACATGGCACTGAGGCAAGACAAATACATGCAGCGGGTGGCTGGTCAGCGCCTCACCTCTGAGGCCCCAATTTAGGAAAGCATCCCTGTTTGAGACCGCAGTTAAGCATGTGCTGAAGAGACTTCAGCGTGGTGCTTAAGTCCATCCCTATTTAGGGCAGCACTTACAGACTAGCTGAAGTATTTTCCCGGATGAATGAACGAAGAATAGAGAGACCGGAAACTAAACACATTCTGCAAGACTGGTTCACGACTTCTTCCAAAATGTTGCCATCTAGCATCCTGCTTTGAGCTGCGGCTGCTAACTGGTCCTGTTGGTGCTCACAGGGCAATCTTAGCCGACTTAGCTAAACGCACCGGACACGCTTCCCTATTGCCCTGTGAACAGCAAAATTAAACAGCACTTTTGCCTCCATCAGGATCAAATTCTTGTCTCGTTCTTACTCGTCAAGTGGCAAAGCCTCGGTGTGTGTCCCCAAGCTTTTCTTCCCCCAGCGATTCCTCTGAGGCAGGCAGGACAGCTGCTGTACTTTGTTGGCTGGCATAATTTTTTCAAAAGAAGAACAACTAGGAAGGAGCAATGCAAACTGGATGCTTTTGGTGGCTATTCATGATAGCATGTCCCTGTTTAGAAAATTTGGGCCAAGATTTTCAATGGTGACCAGCAATTTTGGGGTCTGTTTGAAATACCTTAAAGATGGCTTGGTTTCAGAGTGCTCCCCCCTTTCTAAAAATCAGGCCCTTTTACGGTGCCTCAGCGTAACATCCAAAAACTGAAATGCCTCAAATGACTAGTCACTTCTGAAAGGGTTGGCTTATCTGAGTAGGTTAAAAGAAGGGGTGAGAATTGATGGATCCAGCTGTATTGCTCACACACATCTCCTTTAATCTTTGTTTTGCACTGAAAATATTCTCGGCTGCACAGAGTAATAAAAAAAAGAGATTGACTCTGTTAACTAACCGTGACACTGCCAATTATAGTTCAGGTGTTATTTCCACTCCGAGATTTGTTTTGCAATGAAATAATCTAAACTAGACCCTCTAAGGAACTTTACCCCTTAAAAAGTGCTTGTTTCTTTCCTACAGATATCCTGTATGGAAAAACCCTTAATACAGAATGAACCTTCTGTAGAATCTTTAACCCAATCTGTAGCAAGGATATAGTTCCCCACAGATTCTGTAAGTTGCCTTAAAATTTCTGTAGGGAGGATCTCATTCTCTGTTAAGGCTCCAATTCAGCGATCACTGAAGCCAGCTTGCATAACTCACGATCTTAATGTTAGGCAAGCGCTTAAGTACATTGCTGAATTGGGGGCCTAAAATCTATAGGTTGCTTAATGTCATTTCTGTAACCCCTTAGAGAAACCCTATTGGTTTCATGGCTAATACGTTGTATTGGATTTTTCCATAGGGGCAAAACAACAACAATCATCATCATAATGAATAAAGTAGATCTTCATTGCTCATTTAAAGGCCTTTGGTTTAATGATCAATGACAGAATCTTTCCTGGACAAATGTTTGGCTGAAGTATTAAATTCCTGGAGTTGTCTGTGCGTTGGTGGTGCCTTTATATTTAAAAATACCAGCAGGTCCTGCCAGACCATGTAGGTGCTTGCTCGCTCTCTGATTTCCTAAGCGGACAGTGGCTAGAATTACAGCCTCACCTTGAAACTCTGAAAGGGGAGTTACCTCTTTTCTCTGCATCTCCCTAGACAGGAGGCGGCACCAACAAAAGGGGGCAAAATATTATCAGCAGTCAAAGGCAAGTGAACCACTTATCCCACCATGGCTTTATCTAGAGATGCATTTTTTTCAGTCTTATACATACTAAAGATTACTGGAGTCTAATATGTCTGCTGATTGCTGTCAAACAATGAGAGTCTGTTACTCTGTTTACATTCCTCTTGAACCATTAATGTATCGGGTGCCTTGCTACACAGCACAGCGATTTGGAAATGAGGAAGGTGGACACCCTCTTCATCATGCTTCTGAAATGCAGGTTGCTTGGGAGTGAAACCAGTTTTCTGCAGATAGCTTTTCATTTCTTGTGGCGTGGGGTGTCCCCTTTTCCTAACGCGAGCAGGAGGAAAAACTGAAATCAGAACAAAATGGCTCCGTTTCCACATCTGTAAAGTTGTTATCCTGACGCACATCAGAGGTGTGTCTGGGGGATTCTTCATTCATAGTTCTGATGCTTTTTGCATAGCTGCTGGAACCTGGGGGCGGGGAGGAGGTGCTGCCACACCCGCTGGCTTGAAGTGGTTTCCATCATAGGCAGGGCTTACAGTTTGGTTCAATGGCTCTCAGCACCCCTCATTATACAAATTGTTCCAGCACACCCGGCTCTTTGGGATCCTCAGATGGCAGGCGCGATAGAAGGGTAACATTTTATTACAAACAAGGCCAACAGGACTAGCAGTGAGGTTGGTCGCAAACTGCACTGCCATTCATTTGATTTTCCCCTTCGGTCTCCTCCACTTGGAGCCAGTCTGATGCACAGTAGGGGTGGCACGCCCAGATCTCAGGAGTGGGTCAGGAGGAAGAGAGGATCTCACCCATTAACCTCTCAGCCAAGTACGGCAGAAGCTGAGAGAGAGCATGCCTCTAAACCCAGAATGGAATAAACAAACAGGGCTTTCCAGCCTTGCACTTCCCCGTCCAAGAGCCTCCTAGATTCTCTCAGGGTTACGTTGCCGATACTCCCAGCAAACATAAACATCAGTTTTACTGTTTTGGCTGTAAACGTGGAAGCAGCCAGTTAATGGAGCAGCATTAGCTGAGTGCAAGTCTGTGTCGAGGTTCCTGCGTTTCAGCACTGCAGTATGTCTCCTGATTTACTCTGTTTATATATGGGGCTGGGACAACGTAAACAGGTTGAAAGACTCCTCTTTTCTTCCAGCCCACCCCCTTTACCTGCTTGCCTGTTCCTAACATCAGACATATTGGTGCAGCCAGTGTTACATCAACACTGGTGCCTAAAGCACCTGAGATTTGGAGGTCCTCAGGTGAAACCCACAGCACAGCAGGGCATGGGTTTCTTATTTGGGTTTGGTTTTGTTATCTCTTTATTTCTTCAGGCTTGTTCTCAAACACAGGACTCCTCAGGGACCTGACTACTCAATTGCTGTTAAATCAGACTTTTTTCATACCAGATAGAGCCAGTTTTCCATATTAATTATTACTGAAAAAAGTACTTTGTTCTAGAATAATTTTCAGCTTATTCCAGAGCAACAATCTCTTTCAATAGCCTCTGATTTTCTCTGTTGGGCCAGCTGCCTTCAGGCAGTACAAGCGCCAATGCTGGTTTATCTGTTAAAGGCAGAGCACCTTTTCCCCACTCCGTTTTCAGAAGGGGAGCTTGCTTACTGCCCGTCCGGGTCTTCTAAGATCACCCTAGATATATTTATGTGTAAAAGTACTCCAGTTTTCTTCGGCGCTAGCCCCTGAGCATTTCAAAATCCCTCTTGGCAGCTATTGAGTTTCGGAGTCTGATCCAAAATCCACTGAAATCAATGGGAGTTTTTTTCCATTGACTTGAATGGAGTTTGGATCAAACCCTCAGACCGTTACTTGCTTTTTGAAAAGGGGTATCCTGCCCAGAGCTACTTGTTCCTTCTGCGTGGGCCTTTCTCTTCAGCAAATATTGTACATGCACGTGCACTAGAATGAAGGTGCAAAATAAAGATGGCATGAGGTGTGGTACAACTGTCCTGATGTGTATATACCCTTATCCGTAATCTCCAAAAGTGGAGAGGTGAAATTGACAGGTAAAGGTGCCACTCAGAACCAATCTAAAGCAACGGGCTAATGCAGTGATACTCAGACTAGGGCTCAGAAGCTGCAAGTGGCTCTTTGCAGCACATGATATTAAAACACTGTGTGATTTAGTTATTAACTGATCTAAGTTATTAACCAGTCAGGATACTTTTCCTATGTTATTAACCAATTGTAGAACACTTGGTCAGTCATTTTGCTGTGAGAATAATTATATATAATTCTCACAGCAAAATGACTATATAATTTTCTCTCTCTCTCATATACTCGAGAGAGAGAGAGAGAGAGAGAGAATGAAACAATAGATTTACACTACTGTGGCTCCTTTGGGGAACGTTGATCACTAATTTGGCTCCTGAACCGCTAGGATCTGAGGATCAGTGGGCTAATGCATCTGATTCAAAAGATGGTCGGCATTTCTGCCTGTTCTAATGCTCGTGTATTCACCACCCCCCTCAGTCATGTTGTCAGGTCAAGGGTTACTTGATGAAGGTCAGTCCCGAAGTGGATGCATTTTCTTTGATGTAACTGAGAGTTTTCAGATTTGGACAGCAACCAGCAAACTACAGCCTACTGATCCAGCATCCTTCTGCTTCCAGTGGTTTCTTAAAAGCATAATATTGATGTGGAGACAGACCATGAAAATCAAGTTTATTGCTCCCCACATATTTAAATCCGACATTCTTTTTTTTTTAAAGTTGCTTTTTGTTACTAACTGAACTAACTTAAAGCAAAAGCAAAATCTTAGTGTTGCTCAGATGGCATGAGAGTTTAGAAGCCTCGTGTGTATATGGCATGTGATGATCTATTTCAAGTGTGTAGATGTGCATGTATCAAGATCAGTGGTTTGAGTTTCTGCTGTTTTGTATTTTTGTTTTTTACCAAAAGTGTGAGGGTGGCTGACGCAAAGAGAAATTGGTTCCGTTGCTCTCCTAGAAAGGTGCGGGGGGCTCACGACTTGCTATGTTTCTGCCGGAGATGGGCCTGAGCTATGTGATGGATATGAATTTTCCTGAGCTGGGAGGACGGGAGGCAAAGTTAACATAATGAGTATGGTGGGCAGCCCATTAAAAATACATGACCAGCTGTGAAGTTGGGAATTGGATCCAGAGTTTGACGGCGTTTGGGGTTCAGACCGGTCTCTAATTACTATGATCTATAGTGAGCATCACTCTTATGGAAGGAAAGGTCCTAGGAGTTGCTGGTTGAGGTAACTAAGGAGAATAGCCCTCCCATACGAGGGTCGGGGGGGGGGCAGGCTTAACCCTGCCCAGCCAGCACAGCAGATCTGGCAGGCACTTACCGTTGGGTTTTATGATGGAAATGGATCAGCAAAACAAATCACTCTTGTTTCTAGCTGAACACTCGGGTCCGGGGCGGGGTGGTGAAATGAGAGAAGCAGCAATGACTGATCAGTGCTGACACATCTAGAATTGGCCTTTCCAAATACTCTGCAAGAGAGGTCCCCCGAGTGTGGGGAAGGGGGTGTTCTCATTGGGTTGTGTTACTTTCCCTGGTTTGTAAGGCTGCGTACCACTAAACAAGTCATTTGGAAGGCATCCACCAGCCCAGCGCTTGTTAATGATACAGGCTGTCTTCTGGTTTCCCGATTCATTTCCCTCCTCCCTTTGATGCCGGGACCGTGCCCATTGACATCAATAGGAGCTGCAGATGCATTGATAGCAGAATAGATTCACCCTCTTCTTTCCCTGGCAGGGCCACCATTCATGGTGATTAACCCGGAGGTCTAGGTAGAAGCAAAACGTGCTTGTTCCCAACGTTGTCTGTTGTACAACCGCCATGTGACCTGTGGTGGGTTGAATGTGGCGGGAGTGTTGCCTGAAGTCCCTCTGCGCTGCAAATTAAATGGGAAATTGCAGATGATTGGATCAGCCTCAGGAGCTCCCCCTAGTGAAACGGGTGGTAGTGACTTGTAACTGGCTGGAGAAGCCAACACCTGTAGGATGCTTGCAACTCAGTGACGAAACTGTTCACGCCAAGCAGCATCTTTACAGAACTGGTGTGAATCCTGTACGTTGGTGCCATTGCTGAGGGCAAGACGGGGGGAATCTTGTGGCTGTGTCTTGCCTCTGCTTTGGAAAGCTGTGTCTTGAAAGGTGCAATCCAAACGGTGAGCTGAAACTGTGACTCTCTGCAGAGGTGGCTGAGCTCCGAGAAGCATCTAACCTCTCTTCCTTTCAGAATTGGAAGAATCTCCCTTGACTGTGAAGAGTGACATGG
The DNA here is from genome assembly GCF_016161935.1 of Mauremys reevesii. Lineage (NCBI taxonomy): Eukaryota > Metazoa > Chordata > Testudines > Geoemydidae > Mauremys > Mauremys reevesii. Next base: position 13,155,831 of record NC_052643.1, on the reverse strand, counting down.
CTACTATTGTCAAGGTTATGCAGTTACCTGACTCAGGCCTGGAAATCCGGGACAGAATGTGGTTAAAAATTACCATCTCCAATGCAGTGATAGGTAAGCAGGTCCCCCGAGGGCTGTGCAGATCACCTAGTGGCTTGTTAGGAACGGGCTGGGGAAGCTGCCTTTTAGAGCCACAAGCCACACAAGCCTTTTCTTGTGTGTATCTGTGAAAGAATCTATTTGTGAAAAGGGGGAACGAATGGCTTGAGTTTGAACTTGTGTGGGCTAGGACTGTACAAGCTTCCCCTACCCATTGTCCCACTGCACCTGAACCCACTGCTGTTCCCATCCTGTGCCTCCCTGCAGCTGTGGAATGCATCTCAGTCCAGGATAGCAGCGCCCCCTGCTGCTCCAAACCTGCACGTTCACACAGCTCTGTCAAGGCATCTCAGTCGTGACCTGAACCACCCCAGCTAGTCCCCTCTTGAAGGGAGACGGCCAAGTGACCCAGCTGGTGTTTTCATGCTGCATGCAAATGTGCACTGAGCTCTAAGCAACCTAAGTTACTTTTACTTGTAATCTAAGCAGGACATTAGACAGCCTGGAGTTGCCACCCCTCCTGGCCCCCCATATCTGTTGAACTCCTGTCACTGTCTGAATAAACATTGTATCATTTCAGAGTGTCTTAATTCCTTCTCATATGCACTATGTTAAAAAAAAAATCCATGTATGATTTTTTTTCCCCAGCATTTAAATGAATAGGTGCTCCACCTGGATGCAGGCTTGTTTTTCACTTTCTGGCTTAAATTGCTGGTGGTTAGCGCTGTTAGACAGCTGCTCCATCCCACCCCAGAGGTGGATGCATTTCAGTGGTGGGCCAAATGATCTGCAGGTGAACGGTGCTATGAAATTATGATATTCTGAAGCTTTCCAGGGCAGGGCCTGACCTGTCTCTTTTTTTTGACAGTGCCTAGCACAACGCTGCTCCTGAGCTGGTTGAGGCCTATAGGCATTATTGCATTATGATAGATAATAGGAGTTTGAATGTTGTCTTGCCAGCTAAAAATAACATTGGGATGTTTCTCCTCTTTCTCCATTCCCCGCTCCCATTGCAGGGGCAGATGTGGTTGACTGGCTTTACACGCACGTGGAGGGCTTCAAGGACAGACGGGAGGCTAGAAAATACGCCAGCAGCATGTTAAAACACGGCTACCTCAGGCACACTGTGAACAAAATCACCTTCTCAGAGCAGTGCTATTATGTCTTCGGGGACCTCTGCAGCAGTAAGTCCCTCAGCCGTGAAGGGCAAAGCTGCGTGTGTGCTGGATGCCAGCTCCTCTGTTCTGGCAGGAAGTGCAGGACAGCCGCCTGTGGGATTTCACAGGCACATTTCCACACATGTGCCCCCTCGTCCTGTCCCCCCGCCACGAGTCACATGATTGTTAGCCAATATTTTCCCCTAGGAGAAGCAACTGAGTTATCTCAGGGAGGGGATGGCTCAGTGGTTTGAGCATTGGCCTGCTAAACCCAGGGTTGTGAGTTCAATCCTTGAGGGGGCCATTTAGGGATTTGGGGTAAAAATCTATCTGGGGCTTGGTCCTGCTTTGAGCAGGGGGTTGGACTAGATACCTCCTGAGGTCCCTTCCAACCCTGAGATTCTATGATTCTATCGTGCCAGAAGCTGGGAATGGGCAACAGGGGCTGGATCCCTTGATGATGCCCTGCTCCGTTCATTCTCTCTGGGCCACCTGGCATTGGCTACTGTTGGAAGACAGGATACTGGGCTAGACGGACGTTTGGTCCGACCCACTGTGGCTGTTCTTATGTTCCTATCTGGATAGGAAGGGTGGTCTAGTGAAATAGGACAGTGGACTGGGACTCAGAAAATCTGTGTTCCAGTCCTGACTCTGCCACACTCCTGTGTGCCCTCGGGTCTCAGTTCCTCATCTGTAAAATGGGGCTAGTATTACCCTGCTTTAGGGGGATGCTGTGAGGGGCTCAAACACTACGGTGATGAGGGCTGTATAAGCATGATCTGACATCGAATAATGATTTCATGCCCTGACACCAGCGTGATCAGCAGAGGCATTCCGTCTGGCCCTCCTTTTGTCTAAATGGGACTAGGCTGCCAGGCATTCTCCACTGACCCCTCTTGCTCTGGAATTCGTTCTTCAGGTCACTTCAGGGGCCCCCAGCGTGGCAGGGTGTTAGCACCTCTCTTTCAGTAATGGCTGTGCCCTCGCCGCGCCCCTCAGCGTTCGGAACAGATCCCACTGGCACAGAAGGGTGCTGAAGCACAGCGGGGGTGGAAGCTACATCTGCACTTGGAGCTCGGGGGTGATTCCAGGCTCGGGGAGAGCTGCTAGCTCGCATCAGGCTGTGCGCTAAAAATAGCAGCGTCGCCGCACTAGTGCGCAGGCAGCGGGAGCAGCAGCACGGGCCAGCTGCCCTGAGCACATTTTCCCACCCCCCACCTCCGTGCCTAAGCAGCTTTATTGCTGGGGCGGCTGGCCTGAGCTGTCCATGCTGCCATGGCTACACTGCTCATTTTAGCGCACTCGCGCAGCGCGAACTAGTGCAAGGGCGAGTGTGCACGCCGGGACTCACACCCCTAGCTCCAAGTGTAGCTGGCAGCCTGGACTTGCCCAGAGTCACACAGGGAGTTTGAGGCAGAGTCAGGCATTGAGCCCGAATCTCCTGAGTCCCAGTCTAGTGCCTTAAGCATAAGGCCACAATCCTTCCTTAGTCTGCCAGAGACTGGCTTCGTTAACCTAGTATCGGGGGGGGAGCCATGTTAGTCTGAATCTGTAAAAGCAGCAAAGAGTCCTGTGGCACCTTATAGACTAACAGACGAAGTGGGTATTCACCCACGAAAGCTCATGCTGCAAAACGTCTGTTAGTCTATAAGGTGCCACAGGATTCTTCGCTGCTTCGTTAACCTAGTGGTTCTGCTGCAAGGCCCATCTCTCCGCTGAGATGCTTCCTATAAACCTTAGAATATCTTTGCGGGTGGCTGGTAGCAATAGGCAAATGGTAGACGGTTTGGGGCGTCGAATCAGAGCAGTGTAGGTGTTTTTGCACTCGCAGTTGCACACGCCCACTTGAAACTATCCATCATAGGTGCCGACTCTGTGGGTGCTCCCGGGCTGGAGCACCCACGGGGAAAAATTAGTTGGTGCTCTGCACCCGCTGGCAGACAAGCTCCTCTCACCCCCACCTGCTCCTCCCCCTTCTCTTCCCCCCGAGCGCGCCGCGTCCCCGCTCCTCTGCCTGCCACCCAGTGCTTCCTGCCACCAAACGGCTGTTTGGCAGCACTTAGGACTTTCCAGGAGGGAGGGGGAGGAGCAGGGACCCAGCGCGCTCAGGGGAGGAGGCGGGGCAGGGACTTTGGGGAATGGGGGCGGGGCGAGGGCGGGACTAGAAGGGGTCGAGCACCCACCGAGAACAGTGGAAGTCGGCGCCTGTGATATCTGTCCCTCCATATTCAATATTCATGCCTACTTCACCCTGGGCAATAGCTTCATTGAACTGCTGAGGTAAAGTCCCAGGTAAAGCCACTAGCTGTCGTTCTAGAGGGTGACGATGGTATGTGGGGCTCAGGGGCTTGGGCAGAGCACTGTCCTCACCTTTTCTTTCTTCCTCCAGATATGGCTGCCTTGAACCTTAACAACGGTTCTAGCGGAGCCTCTGATCAGGACACTCTTGCTCCCCTTCCACATCCTGCTGCACCTTGGCCGTTAGGTCAGGGGTACCCCTACCAGTACCCACTCCCCCCTCCATGCTTCCCACCAGCATACCAGGACCCAGGCTTCAGCTACGGAAGTGGCAGTGCGGGTAGCCAGCAAAGCGAAGGTAAGCCTGTGAGTAGCGCACGCGCTGTCCCAGCTCCCGTTATCCCGGGCCGTTTGCTTGAGTTTCCCTAGTCCTGTCTGTGCTCCCCTTCCTCGTGGTTTTGTATGCTCCATGCATGGGATGTGCAGCCACTGTGCTGAATCCAAACTCCCTTTGCAGACGCAGGGGAGAGGCGGGCTGGCCTTTCAGCACCGCAGTGAAAGTGCTCGTTACATTTTAGTTGAGCCAGCACAATATTCCATCCGGGTACTTCGCTAGAGCTCAGCACACAGAGCAAGAACCACGGGGGAGCTAGATACAGGGCTGTCTGTCGTGTCCAATGTGGCACAGGCATAGCACTGATAAATCACTCCTCATCCCAGGAAAGAGCTACATAGATAACAGCTTGCCGACTAATCAGAAGGCCACCGTGAGAGGTGAAGGGCCTGGTTTTCACAGGTGCGAGGCGCTGATTTCGGTGGCGTGCTCGACGTCCCTGAAAATCAGGCCATTAGCGGTTTGCTTGAAGCCACGTGCCAGAACTGAGAGTCAAGGACAGAAGTGGGATTCCAAACTGCCTGCTCCTGGCTTCCACTTCCGTACTGAGTGCACAAGGCCATTCACCTCCTCTTGTGTGAAATAAGCAGAAAGAGTGCTGTCTGGAGCAGCCAGCCAAATGCACTGCAACCCTGAAACGCCATTCCGCGGGGAGCACAATGGCTTTTGCTCTGATGCATGTTGCATGGGCTGCTTGAATGTACCACCTTCTTTCCAGCCCTAGGATCACCCTGCTACTTCATTCTGAGCATAGTAAATAAAACATGATTCTGTGGTGTGACTGTCCAGTGGGGGCCCCCTGCAATTTCTTAAATACACTGCTTCTGGTGTGTGAATATCCCCCTTGGAAACATTGCCAGTAACCAAAAAGCAAGGCTCAGAAGGAGTCTCCAAGCTTGGGTATGAATCATATTACCAAGATAAACAGCCCCTGCAGTCCCTCCAGACTTAACCCAACCTCCTTCGTTATGCAAACCCAGGCTGGAAATCCCACGAGAACTCTTGTGAGATTTCCAGCACTTGCCCTTCCCACTTCAGCTGAAAACAAGTATGTGTGGGAGGGAAACCAAAAAAGTTCAGATCTTTAGGAAAAAATCCACATCAGGTCTGTTCTGTCACTGGGGGGTGGGGGGCACTGATTTTTCCTCAGGGGGTTCACCAGTCACTGTGAACAACAGAATATTAGCTCTTTGCTGCTGGAATAGGAAAGGCACAATCTTTTTGTCCATGAATCCCGGGTTACCAGCTAGGAGAGTTTCATTAAAGGCGACGGGAGGGTTTCATTTTGAACGGTTCAACACTTTTTTCTTCCTTGTTCTACTTTTGGAAACTACACCGCTGTGTTGTTTCTTGTTTTGTAATTGTGTTATTCCCTTGTTTTGTTCTGAGCAAGCATTAGACTGAAGGATTCAGAAAGGAATGGCTGACACTAGGGGATTGGTAAGCTTCAAACGCCTCCATAATAACAACAAATTCATAGCATGATCATTTAGACTCTTGTGATCCAAATGTTGAGCTGTTCCCTCCCCCCTTGTTTTATTTTTAATTGTCAGAGGCACTTTGCCTGTCCCAGGACATCCTGTTTGTAATACCGTGGCATTAGCGGAGTGAGCAGTCTGATTGCACAGCGGTACAACAGCTACCAGGGAATGGCATCAGAATTCTCCCTGCCAACGTGCAGACTTCCAAATGGTGCCCTGAGCGCCTTTGATCAGCCTTTTGACTCTCCCATCTGGATCCTGTTTTTATTAGTCCAATAAGCTGCTTCTAGAGGTGGCTGCCAATGCTCTCCTGGCATACACCTGGTGGAAGGCCTGTGGGTGCCAGCCATGCACCTTAGTTGTTGGGGGTGCTGGACCAGGCAGCTGGATCTGGTCACACTGGGCATTCAGACGTCTGAAAGCTGACATGACTGACGGACACGTAAAGTGAGCAGCCATTGAGGGTGTAGCAATAACTCCACTAGTCAAAAAGAGACAGTGGCTCTGGTAGGTTGGTAGGGACCCCCAGGGATATCCCAGGATTGCAGTGGCCGGGGAGCCCAAGGGTGTCTGTGCAGATCTGGCGACTGTCCACGTCACACAATTGGTACCTCGTTAGTAGTCATCAGAGCAGCCAAGGATACTGGATTTTGTTCTCCTCTCCTGGATTCGTGTGGAGGAGTATTGGAAGGGCAATGAGAGGAAGCTTGCCCTGTTCTGGGGAGGACGTAGCTCTTAGTAAATAGAGGGCTTAGTTCTCCCAAGCTGTCAGTTCAGCTCCTTTCACCTGCACCAAACTGAATGTGCTGCTACCTTCAGCAGTGACTATGCTGATGAGGTAAGTCAGCCTAGGTTCTGGGGCCTGATTTCGAATAACTCCTCTCACAGACACCTTAACTTTGATGTACACCTCCAGCTTGAATCTAAGAACATTACTGCAGACTCGGCATTGCATGCCCAGCATACCGATCTCTCCATCCATGGGAATTCCTGCTTGAAAACTTACGCTATTTTCCTGGGACGCGTTAGCGAAAAAGGAGATTTCTCTAGTGCTTAAAGGGTTGCCACAATGTGGGGGGGGACCTCTTGCTGGGAAAAAAAGGCCCACTGCATTGGAATTTCTTCCTATCAAGGTGCTTCTTGATTTTGCAAAGCAGTTACCAAAGAGCCCTGCCTTAAGATTTGTGTTTGGGTGGAGATGGGCACTGTGCCAGTCACTCCTAGATGAATTATAATCAGTGCCTTGTAAGAAAACTCTATCTGTGTCATGCTGGCGTCGATCTTGCCTGGAGTGAGGGCTGGAACAGTCATCTTGCTAATTCCCAATTATGCTCTGATGCGTGTTTGTTTTTTTTATTGGCTCATTAGGAGATGTTTGATAATGAAACTCAAAGGGCTTAGCTAACCAATCCTTACAACACCCCCTGGAAGGTAGGGGAGTAAATATAATCACCTCCATTCATGGATGGAGAAACTGAAGCCCAGAGCAGTTAGGTGTCTTGCCTAAAGCAAGCAGGGGAATTGGTGGGGATTAGGAATAGAATTAATCAGTTGCAGGTTCCTAGTCTTGCGGTCAAACCGCTCGCCCACACTGCATCTTGGGTATTTCACATTCTGCTTTGGTCCTCAACCCCTCTGCATACTGCAGGAGGCTTTGAGCTTTCTACTACACATGCCAGGCCTGCCTAGCTTTTTAACTCCATCTCTTTTATTTTGCCTTTTCTCAATATAATCTCATCAGTGGAAGGAGAGCCGCGACTAGCAATAGGAGCACCTGTGATTCTCTCTTCTCTCCCTCCTGTCGCATTAACCATCAGTGCTGTGATGACTTGAGTAGCAAGCACTTGTTCAAATTCAGAATCTGGCCCATGATTACGAGGCAGAGGAGTTTGTGTGTGAATGGAACCTCAAACTAAGGGCTTTGGTTTAAGCGGAGCAATTAGTTCCTTGTTGAATGATGGCTTGGAAAGTTAGGATTTTTTTTTAAAAGAGAGAGAGATTTAACTTGGAAATATCTACCTCAGTATCCATCCCATGCTCATCCTTATGATACCTGAGCACCTCCTGCAGCTGCTCACACGGGGCCTTGCCCCAAACCCAGTGAAGTCAATAGCTCACACTCGCATACTGTGGCTACTTGCACACAACCTCACAGGCATTATTTTTCAGCCTCTGTGGGGAACATCTTCTAGACTCGGCATTTGCATGATCCACGGCAATCTCCATGTAACAACTCTACACTCCGGCTTTTGAAGGCCGTTACAACCACAAAACACCTCAGTGATGGGCTTCGTAGGAATCTGCCTTTGGGTCAGGCCCTGATGCCATGGAAGCCAACAGAATGACTTCCGTAGACTTGGGTTTGGAGCAGGGACATCATTTGAATCTGCTTTGTTTACCAAAGACTGATACAGGAAAGACCAGATGTTTTGAAGAAGAGGTTCCGTGGGAGGATAACCCATCCCTGTGCCAGGGTTCCTGGCATCCACACATTGAGTCAGTCATACTGTTAGAAGGAACCGATTTTGTGTTTAAAAACAGAACCTCCCCTCCCCTCCATTTTGTCTTTTCCCTCTCTACGTGCCGGGGGGGGGGGGCATGGAAGCAGCGGGGCTTCAGGCTGTCGTTCTAGGCTAGCCGATGCTTTTCCCATGCTGGCTCCGGAGGGAGGGTTCGATCGATGTGTGTCCTTGCATGCCACAACTTCCTCAGCTTTGTTCTACCGGGTGTCGTCGCCAAATTCTGGAGTCATCCATAGCCTGTTGTGCTTGACGTGGGCCGGAGTTGGTCATTGTCATTGTTGCCACTGTGGGTTTTGATGCCGGGGGATTTCAGGAAATGTTGATGAATGTGGAGGGGAGGAAACGTGACTGACTGACCCTCCCGTTCTGTTCCTGTTGCTCGCCGTCCACAGGAAGCAAGAGCAGCGGCTCTAACCGGAGCAACAGTGAGAACAGCCGGAGGGCTCTGGGCAGGGAGAAGGACCGCAAGTCAGCCGGAAGCGGCAGCGAATCCGACCACACCGCCCGCAGCGGGGGCGGAGCCAGCGTAGTGCGCCGCGAACGGCCCGTCAGCCAGCTCAGCCACCGGAGTCACGTCTCTGCCACCCACAGCGAGAGAAGCCACCACAGCCACCATTCATATGGGCCTCCGGGGGTCCCACCCCTCTACAACCTGCCAAAGCTAGGCCCCAAAGTCTACGGGACGAGTGGACCCCCCGGCGGACCTCCCGTGAGAGAACTGAGTTCCGTTCCTCCAGAGCTGACGGGGAGCCGGCAGTCCTTCCAGAAGGCGATGGGCAACCCTTGTGAATTCTTTGTTGACATCATGTGAGAGGAAGTGCCTTCAGACTCTGTTTTGGGGGGAGGGAGGGGCTTGTTTTCATTGATGTTGGGGTTTGGGTTTTGGGGGGTGGGGTCATTGCCAAACACTTTAAGAAAGAAAGCTTGGCTGTATTGCATGTAACACCTTCCTGAATCTCAGTCATGTGTTGCAAAAAACAAACAAAATCACCTGGGATTCTTAAATATCAGCAAATCAATGGCATCTTTTCTTTCCTCCTTTTTTTTCCCTTTCTCCCCATGTTTTTTAATGTGGTTGACTGGTGTATATTCACAGCTTAACGAGCTTTGGTAATTGTGGCACCTACTTTCAGTGCAATTAGTGTGTCGTCTTGGCTGATTCAAGAGTATTATTTCATATGACTTCTAAGTTTCCAGTGATGCATTATTAGCACCTTTTATTTTTCTCTCTCTCTCTGTCTTACCAGAAACACTGGCTACTATGACTGATTTCCCTGTCATACATCTGGTATATCGCAAACAGCAACACAAGCAGCCCTGACGCCCGAAAGTGTGTGGGCTGTATGTAAGAGGGACAGGCAGAGAGCGAAATTCCCAGCAGTAGGCAAAGATCTGATTCAATGTAGAATCCTTCTTTCCTCTGCTGAGTAGGGAGTGGAATTGTCTTTCATTTTGACATCATCCTATCACAATCGTGACACCCCTGATGATGAGGCATGTCCATTTTTGTCTGGTCATAACATGCACTTAATTGCTGTTGTAAAGGTTGTTCCTGCAGCAATGGGACAGTTGCCGCTATCTGGTTATGCAAGGCATAGATGCAGCTTTTCCCAATTTAAAGAGGGGATGTTCATCCTATTCCTGCCCACATCAGTGGCTTTGCTGGTAATTGTGGCTGCTCTTTTTCCTCTTGGTTGCTGAATAAGATCTTTCTGGCATCCCCCTTCCCAACTTCACCTCTGCTGTGAATTGGAACCCTGGGGTTGGCCCTGCAGTGTTACCAAGTGGGCGTGTTCTGAAGGCCGACAGGGCTAGAGGTTAGTAACAGTAGTAAGGGGAATGCTTTTATGCACAGCTCAGAAATGCTTGAATGGATTCATCTTTCTACCTAACACACAGTGAAACCTGTGCTAAGGGTCCCACTTCCAACAGGCAGCTTTTTCTTAAGCATCCGCTGTCACACATCTCCAAGGATTTCAGTCCTGTGGTGTTGGAAAATGTTGTTAAAATCCACCTTTATTAGTCAGCTCTTCCTGATGAATTTGAGGATAGGTGCTTAAATCACACTTCACTGTATAGAAAAGATTTTTTCCCCAATATGACAGTCCCTGCTGCTATATTCCTTGCATTATTGTTGGCTTCAGTGCCTAGCAGGCATGCAGAAGAGGTGTATAGCTGTATACTGCTGGGATTTCATGTTCTCTTTTAATCCTACTGCAGCACTGACTTCCCAAGCAGTCTGTTTATCACATCGCACACCCTGAGGTGGCTGCCACAGCTTTTTCTTTTACTTTTTCTTAGTGGAATTAGAAAAAGACAAAGGGTAAAATTTGCAAAAGTAGCTAAATGACTTAGGATCGTAGGGCTCCTTTTCAAAAGTGACTTAGGCACAGAGCAGCCTGCGAGTCAGTGGGTCTTAGGGCGTGTCTAAATGAACAGTGAGTGCATGGCAAGCAGGGGCGTAAAGCTGCAACAGTCCCTGTGGATCCCGCTGCCGTACCCACAAGGTTCCCTAGAATACACTGACATACAGCTGTTTGAAACAGCCATTCACTTCATCAGTGCACATTAGTGCACAGTGGCAGGATCCACGCGGACAGTTAGTGTGCTGGAGCACTGTAGATTTTACACCCCACCTTGCCACACACCAACTCTCCATTTAAGCCCCTAAATCCCTTTTGCCTAACTCACCCATTGGCTAGCATCACCCAGCTCTGTTTCTGGAAGCACAGCTTTCACTATGATTCATCTGGAATCCCAGACTGTACTGGCTAAGTAGCAAAGTTGCCGGTGACCAATATAAAATTGCACGATCCTTTTAGAACCTGGAGCTGTTCGGCAACATTCTTTTCATTTTTCACCTAGGCATGACACAAATACTAATCTCCCTCAAATTCATTTTTTTTTAAATCAAACTTTAAAGCAATCAGAGAAATCAGGGTAAATCATCCCTGACTTTTGCTGTATCTCAAGGAGGCACTGTTTAAAAAAAAAAAAAAGTCTGTGACTTTACTGACAATCTCTGGTGGTTCTGCTTTTAAACCAGTTTTTTACTTCTCTGCTCATGTGGTGGTGTTTTTTTTTTCTGGCTCACTTTATCTTAAAGCAAAAGTTATGGGATCAGGGAAAAAGATTGTAGTGTTAATCTGGTAGGGTATACAGAAGGGGGAGTGAGTGCAGGCTGGGGGTTCACCCAAGGAGGCTGAAGTGTTTTATTTCCTTGTACGTCTTTTCAAGAATTGCAGTTACACACTTGCTGTATTTTTTTTTCTTTTTGTTGTTGTTGTGGTAAGTGCTATTGGCAGAAAAACTGCTCTGTGTCGTGTTGCCCTTTGCTGCTGTGTTGAAATGATTGTGTTCTGTATTTCCGTGTGCATGGGTGACTCTGGAGTCAGGCTGACACAGTCCATAGCGGAGGTGTGGGAAGGTGCTCATCTGCTGAAGCAACAGGCTGCCAAGTCTGGCTTGGACTGTGGGTTAGAAATTAACCTGGTTCTATCCAAACTGGCTGCAGCTGAGATCAGACTCCCAGTTCAGGCAAAGCATGCGCTGCTCTGTGCGCGATGGCAAGTTATTAAACAGTGAACAGCATTTAGAATCTTCTGGTCCCTGAAGAGCCATAGGAGACTCTAAGTGCCCATTCTATGAATAGTGCAATACATCACGCTTACAGTAGAATACATAGGGCTTGATTCCCCTCTCCCTTCCGCAAGAGGAACATACAGGAACTCCACTGAAATCTAGCGAGAGGCCAGGCTGAGTGAGCGGGGAGCCAGGCGCAGGCAGTTTGTCACTTATTCGTGAGTGGGTGGAGGGAGAGCTCCAAAATCCTGCTGATGCCTTTAAATATGTCCAAGTTTATCTTTGCAGCCTAGGGGTGTTTTGGGGCTAACTTGGCAAGCATATACTGCCAGATGGAGTGCTTCCTCCCGAGAGACGTGCCCTTGACATCCACGAGGCAGTTGTAAGTGGCAAAGAGTTGAAGGATCAGGCCCTTAAAGAGCATGTAGTTTCTTAGCAGAGCCCAGGTTAGTTTGCTCCTTTTAAGGTCGGGGAGCTGGCAGTGGTCTGGCTCTAGAATGTATCTTGACTTGTCGTCCTCCCACTGCAATGAAAAGGAATGGGCACGTGAAGGGTGTGATGCTGAACGGGTTAAAATGACAAGCTGGCCTCATAACAGGAGCCTTAAATAGTATTTGAATTTGGGGGGGTGGGAGGAAGGGAAAGGGGGGAATTATCAAAATCTGCCTGTGCTCTGCAGCTAGACTTGCACTATTTATTCATTCCTGTCAACAGCACCAATAAGGACAAATAGGTGTGTTTTGTGGCTTAGAGATAACATGTGCGCCAAGGCTTTGGGATGACGCCTCCTACTGGAATGTCAGGGTAATGTATTAACCCAACTCTCTAAAGAGTAAGATTTTGGTGAATGGTTTATGAGCGTCTTAAAGGCACTGCTGATGTCTTTGACCTCCTGTTAACACATTTTCTTTTCAGAGGTAATAGTCCCTGGACACTTTATCCAAAGGTATATTGGATGGCAAACAATGCACAGGCGCCGACTTTTGATATTTTCGTTGTTTTTTGTCAAATTGACAGTCCCATCTTGAGACTGACAGCTGATGAGTTGATGTAATTGTTTTTGTTTTGCATTTAACTGGATTGTAATAAGATTGACTTTAAAAAATCATTCTAATCAGTGATTAGAAATACATGTAAAGAATTTATGTACAGTAGGGGGGGGAAATGTTAAATGATTTTAAATAATGAAAACCCAGACTATCACCTATTCTAGAATTGGTTCTACTCCGAGAGTAACCTTTTACTAGCATGGACTGCACTGTTCCTGTTAAATGTCTATTGCATAATTGAATTCTTTTTTGTAGATATTGTATTAAAACCCAAGTGTCTGTATAGTTAATATATAGCTGCTTATGTGTAAATGCTATTTTAAACACTAAAAAAGCTTTTAATTTTATGTGACAACTGCACCCAGTGTCTTCCCTTTATTGATAAGGTTACTTTGCACTTCTATAGCACTTGCCTTGCAGGGATCTCAAGGCATGCATTATGTCGGACAGCTCCCCCTTTGAGAGAGGTAAGTATCATGTCTAGTTGATAGGAGGAAGTGCGGTCTGTGGGTTACAGCAGGGAACTGGGATTCAGAGTTCTACGGCCTGTCGCCCTTTCTCCGGATGCTCAGATACTGATTAGGCAGAGGTGCTGGAACTAGGGGTGCTTGAAGTGGCTTCCATTGTAAGCAGGGTTTACATTTTGGTTCAATGGCTCTCAGCACCCCTACTATACAAATTGTTCCAGCCCCCCTGTGATAAGGTGTATGAGTCAAGGGAACTGAGGTCGGTAAACGGAGACACAGATAGTTAAATGAGTTGCCTAAGAGGTGGGAATAGAATCCCGAGGTCTGATTGTCCCCATGCAGGATGATGAGTGAAAGGAGAGGTTCCCAGGAATTACTGGCAGTGCTCAGTGCTTCTGGCAACCATGCCCTGACCTTGTCATCAATGCATTTGTGCAGAAAGCATGCTCCTCTCTTTAAAAGAGAGGCTAGAGTAATTAGCCTATCTCCTCCTTCTCTCTGAGCCTGCCTCTGGAAAGGGAGTAGGCAGAGCTTGTGGGAGCACAAGTATAATGTAGAGGGTGTGATATTTTGCACTGTATGGACCAGGGTGTTGTGAGTCCTGGGCCTAGGTTGGAACAAGCTGTCTGAGCTGCAAACCCAAGAAGCGAGTAAGAAATCTCTCCCTCTGTCCCCTGGAGCTGCTTGAACCCACTAACGGTCCTGTGACTAGACTCACTTGTTCTGGACTCTGCACGTCTGCCCCAGCTGAGATGGAGACTAGGATCCTGCCAGACCCCAGATTGCAGGTGAGTCTAACGAGGAAACCCCAGCAAAATGCATTTGATAAACAGCATAAAGAAATTTGCCCTCTCAAGCCTGAATGGGCCTGGCACAGGGATTCTCCCTAGGGCTTGATGGGGACCAAATCTCCCTCCTAGGTTGGCAAGAGCCAGCAGAATGGGCGGTTGCTCTCTGTCATCAGGGGCCCCTAGAAAGACCCCTGAACACCCCTCGGGCCTATCATGGATAGTACTGCTCTGTAGCAGATATGGACTGGAGACCCCTTCTCTGGGCTGTGTGCAGAAGAACTTCCCCAGCTCTCCTACCTTTCAAGGCCTACGTGTCGGCTTGGCGGGAGCTGAGGGGAAGTTGGCGAAATGCTGGATGCTAATCACAATTTAGAGCACAGTCCAGAGCTGCTCAGATGCAAGTGAGAGGAAAACTGGGCCCAGCATTTCTCAGATCTTGCAGATCTAGGTTGTGCAGCCTGCACTCACTCAGCGGTCTAACGAGGGAGTTAGATTATTGATGCCAGCCTGGGTCCCAGAACAGGTGACTCCACTTGGCTGTAAAAAGAAGGGGTCAGTTTAATCTCCACTGACCTCAATAGAGTCTCACCAAAGAATGTGGCTCTGTATCTTTCCTGTTTTGAAAATGCTGATAGAAAATGACATAAACTGCTGTGTGGTCATGAAATCACCACTTGGGTCCTCTCACATGTGACAATACATCCTTGAGTACAGTCTCTGGCAATGGGGACTTCAAGCCAGATCCTGATACCTTGGCTTGCGCTGAATAGCGCCTTACTCCACAAGAAATCCTATTCACACAGATTTCCATACACACGTGTGCACAGGCTCCTACCTCCAAAAGAACTTCAGTATGCAGGGAGTTAAATGCAGAGGAAGAATTGTGCATGGGATGCATTGCAAAAGTCCTGTTTCTCTAATGTTCAGCCTATCACACAGATTAGTGTCTGCTTATGTCTAGTCGTCATGTGCATTCAATTGATGGGATAATTTTCATGCAGCTCTGTGACCGGCTGATAAAGCCGCACTGATTAAAAATGGAGGTAAAGACCAAACACTTTGGGCCAATTTTGAAGGGGGGAGGGGGAAATAAAATAGGGAGATGTCAGGGAAAAAAAGCTTCTTGCTTTCAAAAAGTTCTGCCTTGGGTACTTCTGAGGGGAACCCACAGGAGGCACCTTCAGACGGAACTGTTGCATTTTAATGTAGATTCAGAGGCCCACATATTGATCTAGTGGTGTAAATAAGGAGTGAATCCATATTAAGTCAATGGACTTACATGGGTGTAAAATTGATATAAAAGAGAGTGGAATCAGGATCTGGGTGTGTTACAATGTGATAAAATGATGCTTTTTTACCATCCCCCCCCAAAAGAATGTGATTGTTCTTGCTACACAAAGGCCCCGTTAAAAACGTATTTCATTTTTATTCATAATCTAGGTTCTAATTTCAGTAAAGATGGATCCCGCTTTGATGGTCCTTAAAAAAAAAAAATCCACCCACAAACTTGGGCCCGAGAAACCAAGAGATTTCCCCCTGAAATAATGCACTGCTTTTCTTTTCAGCACAGCAAGCAATGCACTTTGAGTAGGGAATGAAATGGAATGCACACAGTGTGGTTCATTTCTGTGACTTATTGGCACTGAACTGCGCCTTCGTTAGGGCAGAGCACGGGGAAGGGAACGGGTAGCTTTGCAAGGCAGGCTGTGCCTACGCTCAAAAATGCGTCAGCTCCACCGTTGAAGCGTTGTAGTGATGGGAGGGGTTCTCCCCTCCCATCACTACAACGCTTCAACGGTGGAGCTGTCGCATTTTTGAGAGGTGGTAGCTAAGTATGGAAGAATGGTGTTAGGGGTTGGTTTAACTACGTCACTCCGGGGGGGTGGATTTTTCACACCCCTGCGTGACGCAGCTGGCTCGACCTAACTTTACAATGTGGACCAGCCCCTGGGATGCTTTGGTCGTGAGCACTTGAGGAGTTCTGGGAGCTGAGTGCTATTGTCTGTGTGTGTATGTTCCAAGCAAAACACTGTCTGTATTTTATCTGTGATGGGGCTTTCTCCTGAGAGTCACTGCGCGTGTAGATGGAAGGGCCATGGGCCGACCCAGAGTGACACTGCAACCCCTTGTAGCAGGTCCTAACACCGGGAACGGGGAGCCAGGCCTAGCGTCTGCTGCTGTGAGGGGACTGTGGAGTGGCCTCTTTCTTCAGCCCCGTCTGTTCCCCTCACCTTTCAGCAGCCCCACTACTAGTCTCTTTTATATGTTGAGGTAGCAAAGAAGATGTTGTTTGGTGGCCTTTCCATGACTTCTGGAAAGTCACCTCTGCTGTGAAATGTACTAAAAATCTCCATGCTGAGATCATAGCTTTAGTTATAACTGTGGCTTTCAGACTGTAAGCTCTTTGGGGGCAGGGACTGTCTGTCTAGTCTTTGTCCGTGCAGCACCTAGCACAGTGAGGTCCTGGTCCCGGAGCTCCTAGACGTTAATGCAATGGAATAAATATCAGCCTCAGCCTGCAGGCCTTCCACACATGGAGCTTCCACTGAAACACCTGCAAACCCAGGGCCTGCTGGTTATCACTAATAGTAGACCGGGGCAGGCAAACTTTTTGGCCTGAGGGCCACATCGGATTTCCAGAATTGAACAGAGGGCCAGTTAGGGGAGGCTGTGTCTCCCCAAACAGCCAGGCGTGGCTCAGCCCCTGACCCCTATCTGACTTCCCCTGCTTCTTGCCCCCGACAGCCCTACCCGGACCCCTCCCCAACTGCCCCCTGCCACTCCATCTAACCTCCCTCTCCTTTCTGACTGCCCCCCAGGACCCCTGCCCCCATTCAACCCCCCTGTTCCCTGCCCTCTGACTGCCCCGACCCCTAGCCACACCCCCACCCCCTGACCACCACCCTGAACTCCCCTGCCCTCTTACCGCCGTGCCTGGAGCGCCACCCAGAGCACCAGGTCAGGCCGCGGCTCTGCAGCTGCGCCGCCCAGAGTATTGCGCCGGTGGCGGGCTGAGCTGGGGCTGCGGGGGAGAGGGAGGTTCGGGGCTAGCCTGCTGGGCCAGGAGCTCAGGCCGGTCTCGCGGGCTGTAATGTAGTTTGCCCCCCTCTGTAGTATACACTTAATAATATACTCATGGGAAGCAGCATGGCCTTTTGCCTAGGGAGATCCTAGGTTTCAAAAAGATTTGGACAACTATATGGACAATGAAAACATCAATTGACACTAGATAGGGTTTTTAAAAAATGGAGGAGCTGTAAACCCTCATGTTTCAGAGCATTAACCAGCCCTGAAGGAACTTCTATGAGCTAGTTATTCCATAATTTTCCATTATAGGGTTTCCTACCCCTTCCTCTGAAACAGCTGCTATTTATCACTGTTAATGGCAGGTTGCTGAATTAGACAAGCCGCTGCTCTGCCTTGATCTGACATTTCCTGAGCCTGTTTCATGAACAGGTGAGGGGTTTTTTACATGTAGTTCATAATTTGCAACAAGGATGTTGCTATTTTATTCCAATGCAAACGGTCCCACTGGGTGAGGAGTGGGTCTCTTGGCCAATCCTTTGCATGTTTGCAGAGACTGTGGGAGCATTTTGCTCTGACTTGGGAGGGCAAGATTTGCATTTTCTATTTTCAGTTCATTTCCATGTTCTTTGCAAAGGCAGCTTGGCAAAAAATAAACTAGAGCCAATTTTAGATGATTAATATGTCCCTTGTATTGGGCCAGATATTTCCCCTTATACTTGGTTTCTACAAGTCTCAGTACAAATGTATGCAGTGGTAGATATAGATATAAATAAGGAATAGCACACTCTTTCCCGTATACCGAAGGATCCTGGGGAAGGTATAAATGGTAAGAGGAAAGCTTGTCACCAGAATGCTCAGGTGGGATTCCAGCATTAATTTATATCAGTTATGGGGAGAAAAATTATACTCTCTTGTTTCCTTTCTCCCCATTTCAGGTCTGACCTACTCTTGTTCTTTTCTCCCGTATCTTTCCCCTCCCAGGTCCTCACCCTCCTTCTATGCATTCCTCAAGGTGAAATCAAGGGCACGCAAAAATTGCCCCAACCCAAGGCCACGTTAGCTATTTTCAAGGAACCTGAGGGTCACAGCTAACTTCGAGCAGATTGTAACCATCCTCCTCTTTAAGGCAAAAGAGCAGCACAAAGAAATGATAGATCCCAGCCTGCAAAATTCTATATTGGTCTGAGATGGATCTGGGAGTCTCTGTGGGTTTTGGTGGCCACTTTGGCCTGCCGCTGATTTAGATGGTGAAATGATTCCGTTCACTGTAACTTCTACAAAGTAAATCCAAGGCTGCGGAATGTCTTGGTTTTATTCCTTTTTAATAAACACAAAACGTGTAGAAATACATGCAGTCCTGTTACGCTAGCCTGGAGTTACAAACCCTGTGTGTTGCAAAGCACGCTTGTGCGCTAGGAACAGAGCAAACAGATATACCAAGAAGCACCCAGGAGCATGGAAGCCAGAAGCAAACTCCAGCCTTTAAACCAGTTACTGGGACTAGAGGAACTGATCCTTGAATACGATTCTACTTGGTTCTCACCCTAGCAGCAATGCAGAGGCATTTCAGTGGGTTCTCTCTCCCCCATCCATGCTGCCTGTGGTGCATATTTGAGAGGAGTAATAAAGGATCTGTAGATACGTACTCAGCAATTCCTGGGCCGTAACTATTTTTTCCCCTACTGTTGAGTTGGAATCGGAAATTCACCCAACTGAAACTCGAGGGGTGCTGAGCATCTGCTTCTTCCATGAGAGCAAGTCCTCTCCTCCCCCACCCCATGCTATCCCTTCTTTCTGTGGCCCCTCCTGCATTTTCATACTCCGGTCAGGACCGGAAATGGCTATACAGAAATAGCACGGGAGAAGCAGGTTGGCTTTTATTTCTGCCCTGACTAGAAGCAGGAAAACCTGGAAATCTTTTGAGGGAGCTGGGCCTGGTGAGGTTCCTACAGCTCAGCTGTGTAGATCCGACAGGAACAGATGCTGCAGAGAAGCATCCGAACCTTTGAATGGAACCTGTAACATTGCTGACTTTTGCGGGGGCACCGATTGAGCAATGACTCCCTCTGCTTATTGGCCCAAGAGGATATGGGACCTACTGCTATTGTCGCCTGGGGCATAGTCCTTTAGTTCAAGCATCAGAACCCTATGATTTTTTTATTATTATTATTTTGAGCTGGAAAGGATCTAGCCTTCAGTCTACCAGGTAGGGCTGTATGTATATTTTATACAGTAATTGTGTCTTGTGACTGCAGCTCGTGGATTCATTACAAACCAAACCATCCTCGCTGATATTTAAAGCCTTTCACAGCAGCCTAGAACAGGTCTGGTTAGTGGGAGTCTTTCTCATGAGGCCCTTCCTTGGTGTAACTGGAAATAAGCCAACGTGTTCCACTCGGGCTTAAACAAGAGGATGTAGCATTTAGGGATGTAGAAGGAGGTCAGGAGCCCCAGCGTGCACAGCAGCCCACCGCAGATCTCCGCGGCGGGCTGCTGCGTGGGCTGCACCGTGCTGTAGGTGGCGATGAAAGCGATCCAAGTAACGAAGTAGGCCAGCATGCTAAACGTTATCCCCCGGGCCATGTTGTACTTCTTGGCAGGGGTCTGCACCATGAAAGTGCAGAGGAAACAGATGAATGCCAGGCCGCCGTTGTAGCCATGGATCATAACGTAGGCGAACCAGGACTGAATCCTACAACGGATCAGAACCTGGGAGTGCAGCAGTTTGTAATCCCTCACCGGGAAGGCTGGAACCGAGTAGATGTACCAAAAACAGAGCATGCTCTCAACCAGGCAGGTGACAGCGACAACGAGCCAGGCCCTCTTCTGGGTCACCCAGAGCAGGAAGCCTTTGGGACAGCTTGTGAACTCCGTCAGCAAGACGATCTCCAGCGACTTGACTAAGAAGGTGGAGAAGCAAGCGCAGAGGCACAGGGTGTAGAGAGGCTGCTGGAGCATACAGCTGGCAGTGCTGGGCTTCCCTATTTGGAGGCACAAGCTGAGGCACATCAGCAAGAGGAAGAGCAGGGCAAAGATGCTCCTGGCACCCCCGGACGCCTGCACCAGCGGCGTGTTGAGGTTCTTAAGGAAGAGCACTGCTGACAGGCCGGTCAGCACCATGGTGAAGAGCATCAGGACCAGCAAGCCGATGATGAGCGGCTCGTCCCAGAAGAAGTACCTCTCGCTGCGGTCGTAACACTTGGTGCTTCGAATAGGTGACCACTGATGTTCTGGACAGTCAGTGCAAAACAAGTCCTCTGAAAACCAGCAATGAGGAGGGGACGTGAGGCTGGGCCCGGCTTTGCACGCCGTTGCTCTGGGCCACAGGCAGCTCGTGACGATGGGTCACAGGCACGGGTGAACAGAGCAGCCAATGCGGTTCCTACAATCCCCAGTTTCAAAGTGCCATCCCCAGAATATGCAAGCATCTTCAGGGTCCCCAGAGCCTGTGATTAGCCAATCTCCTCCCCTGTCTGCCCCCAAATGAGCCCTGTATTTTCTGCTCTGCTCCCTCCCCCAGGCAGGAGCCCCTGCTTCCAAAAGACCCTTCAGTTGTGTCACAATGATCATTTTCACCTTCTCACAAAACTTAAAAAAAAAATCCCGTCCAGTCACATGGGCTCACTCCCACTGCTTTGGCCCTGCATTGGCTGTCACCTGAGCTCGTCAGAAGGATGCTGGACAAAGCACTGGAGAATATATCAAAGGGAACAATCCTGCACTGGCCAGTAGCAGGGGCAGACCAATAGGCGAGTGAAAGATGCTCCCCCACGCCACTCGAGCTGTGTACAGGGGCTGCAAAGGTGTCACAAGGCACTGGGGGGAAATTCCCTCACCATGAGGCTGGCATAACCAACCCTGGCCTATTCACAACTGTAGGGGGTACACTAGGAGCAGGCCAAGGGCAGGAGCACACGTCTGCAGCACATGCCACTGCAGAAACCTGGAGCTGTGACTCGGCCCTTTGGAGGCTGCTGTAAATTGGAGCAACCCTGGGGCTGCTCTAACTTATGGTGGGAGCAGCACTGGCCCAGGATCAGGCCAGGCAAAGATGGCTTCAAGTCACCTTTGTCCCTCCTCCCCATGGTCTGCATCTTGTGCACCAGGCCTCGCAGAGGAACAGCACAGAATTGGACACCAATTTTCCTTAGAGGCTCTAGGAAGTTGTGTGGCCCTAAAGTCAGTGGCCAGCTGGGATAGGGGTTATTCAGACAGTTGCTTTTCCCAAGCCTCACCTTTGCTTCTCTCGTAGGTGTTTTCTTCACAGTCGATACAGTCATAACAGCAGAGGTGGAATCCCTTCACTCTCTTAATCTGCCCGGGTTCACACCGCCAAAAACACGTGGATACAGGCTTCTGGAAGATGAACAAAGCCACAGACATGCAGCAGCAGCAGCAGCAGCAGCAGCTATTTGACGATGATACTGTAACACACAGGCTGAGTATGGGCACCACTGCCCCTTATTGGATAGGACCAGAGCTGTGTGTCTGAGTCCCTATACTGCTAAGGAGGACTCTTCTTTAGCTCACACAGCTGAGGTCTATTTGTGAGCAGGAAGAACTGCTGTAGCCATAAAGTCTTGAGTGGCCACAGCAAGCAAGCTGGGTGAATAGGTAGATGCAGCTTTGTTACCATGTTGTTGTGATTTAGCAGCACCTCTACCCTCACTCTTTACCTTGCTATCCATGGTGTGAAACCGAATCTGGGACGTGTTGATGTGTAAGGACTCCTGGTAGTCTCCCACGGGTATATACTGGAGGTTGCCTTTCTGCCAGCTCCAGAACATGATGTCGAAGCCCTGGTTCATGCTATGGAACTGGTCCATGTGGAATGATTGGTTATCAAGGGTGAACTGAAGCTCTTTCATGATGTCCAGCAGCTGCAGAGAAAAGGGGAGAATGCGCGATGGGAGGCGGAGAGACTTTTTGCCAAACGCTCTCCAGTATCGGGTACTTCTGGACAGCGATCGCTGGGTGTGATTGCGGCCTGACCTGACGTAGCTTTAATCTAGCTAGCTCAGTACAGCTGCGGCCGCTAGAGCTTCAGCCCAGGCTACCCCCACAAGTAATTGCCCAGGGTTTGGGGTGGGTTTGTGCCACCCAGGCTGAAGCTTGCTGCTGTGGAACTCAAGTTCCATCAGTTAAAGCCTAACTTGGGTATGTCTGCTCAAGCTGCAACCACACCCCATGACTGCCGTGTACAGGGTTTGTCTACACTGCAGGGTGAGCCCAGGGTTCAAACTCAGGCTCAAGGCTAACCTGCCCCCACTTCCGTCTACACACAAATCACACTAACCCAGGACTCAGATCCAAGGTCCTAGGGCTCCATGAGGATGGAGCTAGGCCCCAGGGTTCAAGCCCTATTGCTTTGCAATATAAACACCACCGCATTTGACTCATGCCCTGGAAGGCCGCCAACAGTATCCCACAATCCCATGGGCCGACTTTCTTTGTCCTCTGGACGGTCTAGTTCGGTGAACAGTCATTTTCCCACGCTGCCCCACGAACAAAGGGCTAGAACGGGCCACGTTTTGGGAGGGCACTAGGAAGTCTAGGATATGGCAGGTTGGCCTCAGGCCTGCATAATGCAGTGGAGATGCTGGAGCTCAGGTTCAATGATTCCTACCTGGGGTTACGAATGAGTGTAGATGCTCAAGCCCTAGGTTAACAAACCCAGGGTCTGCTGGCTCAAGTTCTACTAATCCTGGGTTTACATTGCAGGGGAGACAGACCCACTCTGAGTGTGTCAGTGGGCTGGGTATGAATGTCTCATTTTCTGATTGAAATCACTTGTCACCCGCGCAGGCTAAGATAGCAGCCATCAGCTCTCAGGCTTCTGGGCATCAGCTGGTAACTGCCGGGCTCAGGAAGGAATCTCCCCTCTTTTTAAAGCATTGACCTAGCATTATCCATGGGGTGGAACTGACTTTATTGCAGTATGGGGTTGTGTTAATAAATACGTGGTTCGTACACAGAGCTGTTCATTTGTAAATCTCAAAGTATCGCTATCCCGGTTTTACAGCTGCGGAAATGGGGGCGCACAGAGGGCAAGTAACGTGCCTGGAAGTCACCCAGAAGGTCCAGGGCAGAGTCAGGAATAGAATCCGCGTCTCCTGACTCCCAGACCACCGGACCACATTATGGCCATTGCCAGAGGCAGGAAACGGGACCTGAAGAGCCACTGGCATGATGATCTGCTATGGCGGATCTGATGTCTGAGAAAAGGAGTTGGTCAGTGTGGCTCAGGTGACGGGCTCATGTTGGGAGGCAGCGAGGGGGATTAATCTTAGCATTTGGAAAAGGACCAATGGGGGGCAGCGGGTCGGAGTGGAAAAGCTGCTGCTGAGAGTCCGGCCCTCGCTCACCTGCCAGGACTTGACAGTTGCTTTTGGGCACCCTTCCTCCGTGCACCCCAGCGCCTGGTGCAGCGTATGGGCCACGCTGTACACGGCGATGTACACCGCGTAGGTCTGCTGGTTCTCTAGCAAGTGAGAGACGTCATGCAGGGAGACATTGTCGCATTGCCTGCACTGCGGGCCGAGCACAGCGGAGTTGGCATCGTGGCTGTACTCCCAGGAAGCCTGGCAGAAACTCTCCTGCTGGATGGATGCGAAGAGGTCAGCAACGTAGTCTTTAAAGCCAGGTACAATGCCTCCCTTGATGGTAAAGCCAATGACAGTCCCAATGGTCTGGATGTTAGGGATGGAGGTGACTATGTCAGACATCACCCAGGCTTCAGTGGCAATCCAGACCTTCTGGCTGAAGCCATGACTGATCCACTGTTCCAGCAGGGCCTTCACGGGCCTGTCCACGGAGAAGAGAACAATTACATTCACCTGAGTCTCATTGATGTACTTGATTATTGTCTCCAGTTTCTTGTGATCTTGTGGGACTGATGGGTCAGCAGGAATCAATGCCTCGTAGGCTATGCAGATGCCCTGGGCTGTGGCCAAGCTGGAGAAGGTGCCCAGGCCTTCACGGCCATATTCATTTTCGCTCCCGATGGCCGCAATCCAGTTCCATCCAAACTTGTCGAGTAGCTGCACCAGGGCTTTCGACTGGCTCTTATCACTGGGAACGGACCGGAAAAAGGATGGGTAATACTCCTCTTGGCTGAGTTTCTCACTGCTGGCTCCATAGCTGACCTGGAAATGGGGAAGAGAGCAGTGTGTCCGGATACATCTGCACTGGACTGGAGATATGCAGTGTGGTTGTAGCCATGTCTGTCCCAAGATATTAGAGAGAGAAGGTTGGGGAGGTAATATCTTTGATTGGACCAACTTCTGTTGGTGAGAGAGAAACTTCCAAGCCACAGAGAGCTCAGCTTGTCTCTTTCACCAACAGAAGTTGGTCCAATCAAAGATATTACCTCAGCCACCTTGTCTGGACTGGAGACATAATTTCCATTTTGGGCAGACAGACCCGTGCTAGCTCTGATTGATCTAGCATGCTAAAAACAGCAGTGTAGACATGGAGGTGCAGGCTGTGGGCTGCGCTGTCCACCCTGAATACATACCTAGGATGTCGGCTGGGATTGTACTCAGGGAGGCCAGCCATCCTGCCGCCTGCGCTGCTGTTTATAGTTCTCTAGCTTGTACAGAGCGTACGTCCGCCCACGCTGGAAATTACATCTCCAGCTCCAGTGTAGATGTACCCTGTGAGAGCAAAGCTGGTCCGGGAGAGCGCGTAGAGCCAGAACCACCACCACCAACTCCAGCCTGTCTCCCAGGCCCATTACAGCTGATAGTGCTGGGTGCCTAAAAGACAGGTTCAGGGTAAAGGCATAAGAAGGAAAGAAGTTGAGTGACTGGGGGACTGCAGGTATAAGGGTGAAAATTAGTGACTTTCCCCGGTATATAAACAGCCACGGCTGGTCATTTCCTCGCTCTGCATTTTCACCCGTCCACCTGTTTAAAGGGGATCTGTTATCAAGGAACTGAGCTGCCCTCTGTAGGCAAAGGGCCTGGGGCCGAGCCCCCTTGATTCCACTGATAGGAATCTAGGGTGCTCAGCACCTCCCAGGCTGAGGCCCAAACGCTACCCAGAGAGCAGCGTTTAGCCCTATTAGATCAACAGCAGCAACTTGTACAGCGAGGCGGCTTGAGTCTCCAGAGCTCTCTGCTGGCACCAGCCAGGGAGCTCGCGGGTGATCAGGAAACACACAACCCCCCTGTCTGTCTTTGAGAGCCCTCCGTCAGCACAGCGTCTGAGCCCCACAGTCGTCAGCGCATTTATCCCCACGCCTCAGGTAGGCCCCATTTTACAGATACAGGCCAGAGAGACTAAGTAACTCACCGATGTCTGTGGTCTCCCAAGGCCCAGGCTAACGCTCTAACCACTAGACAATTCTTCCTGTCACCCTCATTGGTCCAAACCGCTATAATGGAAAAGCCGTGATTCTCCAAAGACTTACCTGCGGGATTAGAAAGAAGCTGAAGAGCTTGGCTGTAATCAGAGCGAGGTCTGACAGGTAAGGCCCGATCACCGCTGTTACTCGGGTCTGGTAGTCGGTGTAGCTGCACAGGACTCTGATCCCAGCGCTGCCCTCCCTGGTCAGGAATAACAAGCTGGGCTGTATGACCACCACTGGCTCTAAGCAGCTGTCGTAGATTTCATAGCCCAGTTTTATTCCCGGGAGGAGGGAAGTGGAGTTGTTGATTTTATCGATGGCAAACTTCATCCCTAGAGCCCAGATCAGGCCAGAAGCATATAACCTGCAGGTAGGGGAAACAGCAAAGCAGAGACCTAGAACTACATGAAGCCAGACTGATCGGTGCCGTTGCATTAGGGATGAATTTATTCTAGGCTCTTTGAGCTGTCGGCAGCCGTGCGTTAGCACAGATGTGCAGAATGGTATAGCTGAGCCTGCCGCTAGCAAATCCGGGTTCTACTTAACTATCAGCAGAGATTGACTGTAACCAGGACCATTGTAAGATCTCCAAGCACTAATGAATTCAGCTTTGCAGTCCCATTGGGTGGTAGGTAAATATATTATCTGCATTTCACAGGTGAGGAAACTGAAGTACCGAGTGGGTAATTGATTCATCCTGTGTCACACAGGAAGTCTGTGGCAGAGATTGGATTCGAACCCAGTGCCCTTGACTTCCTACAAATTAACCACCAGACCATTGTGTGTGGAGTGTGCTGTTGACTTCAGTTCTGTCCTTTGCAGCGGTCAGACGGTGGATGGGACACAAGGGTCTGTTTTCCACTCTTTGCAAATGGAAGTGTGTACACATATTGCCATTGCGGTCTGGGATGGTTGGCAGCCTATATCGTCCCTGTAAATGTGACTATTTGGTGAATCTGACAAAGAAATATCAATCACAAGTCCACAGGTAAGAGCTAGTGTGCAAGAGAAATGAATTCTCTCGCTTGTGCAGAGACCTGCCTACAGCATTCAGCTACAGAGTAATGACTATTGTATGACTGTACGCTGTGAAATGTGGCTGATTGCTCTCTGGAGTTGGTGTATGGAGTTCCCCACCATGTTTGATCTGTGTGAGGTTGGCTTCCTCTGAGGCTGGCTTTTTCTGGGAGTTGACTCAAAGTAAAAAGTAATCCAGAATGGCCAGATTTCACCCCAAAGCCTGAAGCCATGAACTGCGCCCAGGTTGGCTTGTATCTCTGCATGTGGGCTTGTTGAATCTTCTCCAAATTCAAGTGTCACCAGGGTGAGGCTTTAACACAGCAGGCACTGTACTGAAGAAGACTCTCACTTTCCTTTCAGCTATCTTTTCATGTAGGTACTCTCAGGACTCAGCATGTTCTTAACTCTTTCTGATTTGAATTGATTGCCTGTTTGGCTTGTCTTTCCTTGCATGGGCAGGACTGAGCGCCATATTTGGGTCGGTTGGGAATTTTTTCAGGTCAGATTCAGAGCCAGATTGGTGGTGGTGGTTTTTTGCCCTCTGCTCTCTGTGCAGGGGCCCGGGTCACTTGCAGGTTTAAAGTAGCGTAAATGGTGAATTCTCTGTAACTTGACATCTTCAGACCCTGATTTGAGAGGACGACACCACCAGCAGGTTAGGTAGGTTATTTAGGAGTGTGGCTGTGAGGGTTTTTATCGCCTGCAATGTGCAGAGGTCAGATGAAATGATCACGATGGTCCCTTCTGGCCTTAAAGTCTAGGTGCTTAAATGCTTTGCTGAGCAGGGATGGGAATGTGTCGGTGCACAGGGCCCGATCATGCAAGGTGCTGACCGTCCTCAGCTTGTGCTGAATGGGGTGAGAGTGGAGGGTGCTCATTGCCTATCTGGGATCTTATTATCCTTGTTTGTGAGCTTCCCAGCGGGTTACAGATACAATAAGAACCCGTCATGATCTGTCAGAGACCAGTGCACACTTACAGCTCTGTCTAAACCCACAACATATTGACACAGGGTGACCAGACAGCTAATGTGAAAAATCAGGACAGGGGGTGGGGGGGTAATAGGAGCCTATATAAGAAAAAGACCCTAAAATCGGGACATCTGGTCACCCTGTATTGAAACCATCATCGCAGACATGGTAGAATCCTTTCAGCGTTAACAGCCAAACAGGCCGGCACCATTAAAATCTCTGAGCAAAATGTGTATGGAGGGAGGCGGTGGCATCTGATGCTGGAGTGAGTAACATCAGCAGGAGAGTGCCAAAGATTTCCCATTCCAGCACCTGCCATCGCCATGGCAATGCTCTCAGCGCCCCATCACGCCCGGTACCATAGCACTCTTTCTTCCTAACTGGCCTTGAACGTCATCCTAAGTGACTAAGACATCGGATTGTTTGCTACATAAAAGCCCATCACCCCCCGCCCCTGGGGGTGACCAAAGTCACTCTATGCCAATTAGGATGATATCCTTGACAGATCCCTTCTTACCTTTCACACACGACGATGCTGGGCTCCAGTCGCTCGCTCAGGTTCATGGTATTCATTCCAAACGGGAATAAGCCTCCCAGGATATAATCACCCGGCTTTTTAAACTGAGCCGACATGCATGTGCGTCCATGGGCTGCGGAGCAGCCCAAGCTCAGGTAGAGCAGCAGGACTCTAGCCATGGCTTTGCTGTTTCAGAGCTAATGCTTCCCAGGAAATTTAAAAAGGCCACAGGGAACTGGAGGGGAATGAGAGAATCTTGCAGTGGCAGGTCCCAAACAAGTCTTGTCAAATAGAATTAAAAGAGGTGAGAATGACGCGGCTGAATTTGTTTAGCAAAATTCATTAAATAACTAACTCTGTGTTTGGTCCCCCAGTAGTCAAATATCCAGCAATGACCTATATGTGTGGGCTCTTCTGCAACCCGGGGGCTTGATCCTGGCTCCCTTCACTCAGGGAGTGGCATGTATTCAGGCATGGAGTCTCATTGACTTCAGTAGGAAGAGTCTGTGTTTGCTTGAGGGAGGTGTGCAGGATCATGCCCCAGGCCCTGGAGACGATCCAATTTGACTAAAGTTGCTTTACATGAGCTCTTTCACGGAGTGAAATTTGCAAAATCTGTCTCCTGTTTGCAAATTTCCCTGACACCTGGATTTGTGTGTCACCATCTATCAACAACAGCTCTTGATTACTGCAAATCACCTTACCCAGAGTGCCTCTGTGCGGATGTCGTGTTTTATACCCTGGCCTGCTTGAAGCTCGGTGGTGAGAGTGCTCTGCACTTTGCAGGATCTGGCCTTTTAGTAGAGTAAATGTTTGCTTTCCTCAAACAGTGCCCGCTGCACTTTGTTTTCTGTTTGGGTAACACAGCCAGATACCACAATGATGGTCTTATACTAGCAGGCCAAGATTTTTCAAAGTGACAATTGATGCTGAGTGCTCAGCTTGAGAGATGACTTGATGATTTGGATCACTTGATGATTACCTGTTCTGTTCATTCCCTCTGAAGCACCTGGCATTGGCCACTGTCATAAGACAGGATGCTGGGCTAGATGGACCTTTGGTCTGACCCAGCATGGCCGTTCTTATATGAGAGATCTTAGAGGGCCTTACATTTCAGAAAGTGCTGAGCGCACACCCATTGAGAATTAGACTCCTTTCAGGGTGGATTGACGTAAATCACTTATTTTAATCATGATTTAAATTGGCAGCAGCAAACCTTGATTCAAATAATCGATTTGAGTCTTGTTTTGTGTTTGTCATTTAGTTACTTTCCTAAAGAGAGGTTGATTCTTGTTGGTTGGTAACCATTAAAACATGTCAATTAGTGTGCTGAAATCCATAGGAGTTGGGCACCTAAATACCTTTGAGGATCTGTACCTCAGGCACTTTTGAACTTGGATTCTGTGTAGCTTTCCCATTGTTACCGAGTTAGTGACAGAGCCAGGAACAGCACCCCATTCTTAGGAGTCCTAGTCCAATGTTGTAACCTCAGGACCATGCTTATTCCACACATGGGTTAATACTGCTTCACTGTAGTTACTGGGTATCAGCACTTTCTTTATTATGCCCATCTAACCTTAGAGGTTTATAACTCAGCTAAAAATTCTGCTGGAAATGAAAAAAAGATTCTGGTCCAATCAGCAGCTGGTTCTGTCCTTTCTTCCCCTCCTCCCACATAAATAGCTCATTCAGTCTGGCAGAAAAAGTAACAGAAATTGGTTGCAGATGAGACAGTAAATATCCTGTATCTGCTTGCAATAATAAGCCTCAGTGGGGAGCATAAATCATAGCAATCACCGACTGCTCTGCTTTCAGAGGGATCCAATCTATTATTTCCTGCCAGGGCTTGATCAGTCAGCTTGTGCTAGAGTTAAACAAATTGCAGCTGTGTGGTCCGATGGCACCAGGATACACAATGTACTGTACTCGTCACTGCACTGTGCATGATGGACCTGCTTTGTGTCTAACGGGCAAACACAATTAGCCACACGTGGTTCTCTGAACAGCTCATTTGTGGGATTCTCCTACTGCAAGTTTATTTACAGTAGACGGTGTCACTTCTGATTCTGTCAATGCTAGAGTGGGGAGATTACAGGAACTGGACACTTTCCAAATACCTGTAAATTTGGGGAAATGGCTCTTATTTATTGGAGGATGGAATGGGGCCTGCAGCTAGTGGTGGTACTAGGAGTCAGGACTTCTGACTTAACATATGCTCTGGGAAAAGTCACTTTCTCCCTCTCTGTACTTCAGTTTACCTATTTATAAAACCATTCTAGTCCAACAGAGAGGGCTGTTTCCAAAACCGCTCTCATGCAATTTGCAGTGCTTGGTGGATTACCCGAAGGAGAGCACTTTGCAGTTCCAAAGAGGGCTGAGCAGGGAAGCCCTTATCAATGTACATTGTATTGGCTGCGATAGATCGGACTATGTTTAGGCCCATCCAACTGGTATAGCCAGGGACTAAAAAAAACCAACATTGCTCATTTCTGGTGAGTGGCAAATTGTCTCCCTGGTGTGTGGGTGAGTTTAGCCATCAATTCCTGCAGGGCATAATCTTTTGGAAAGGCCTTCCCAGCAGCCAACAGGCTAGTGAAGGAGGAGAGTAGGAGAGACCACACATGCAAGAGTCGGGAGGCTTTTAGCGGTGTGAGAATCCAGCCAAGGAAGGCGAGGGGGACGGGAGAGGAAGGACAGAGTTCCTCCTTCCTTGAAGAAGCCCAAAGGAGGTTGAGGCTTCAGAATGATCAGACTGCAACCAGCCAGAGGAGCCCTCAAGTGGTGCCCAGGAATTGCATGTTGGTTGTGCACCCAGCAGCTGGGGGGTGGTGGTGGTGGAGTGTGTAGGGTAGGTGATGGGGTTGGGGGGGTATCTGAACTTGCAGGTGGCTCTTCCCCCTCCATCATTCTTATAGGGAGCTCTGGCAAGGTGAATTTTTCAAGCCCAGGACATGGCTCCATCCACTCCAGTAGCCTGATCTTGTTCAAATCCATTCTGAATGAATAACTGCGTGAGCATCCCCTGCAGCTGGGAGCGAGCTGAGGATCCACATCCACGTTGATTCTGGAGCAGAGGGTTTTGTGCACACTGGGCTGTTTTTCTGCACTGCATTTTTATTTCCGCTCCTTTAAACACCTTGACCATCAGGCTGCGAGAATGTCTTGTTTTTCATTTGCTGTCATGGCTCCATTTCGGTGTGAACAGGGGATTCCTGAGGGGTTCATGCTGTATGGGCACTGTCTGTTTCAAAGCACCTGATGTTTCTATCTGAAGATGCTCCTGCACTGGGGGGAGGGGAGGAGCAATCGAATAAGAGCAGTTAGAGCTGGCAAGGACTCTCAGGGCTGGTCTACACTACGGGGGGAAATCGATCTAAGATACGCAACTTCAGCTACTTGAATAACGTAGCTGAAGTCGAAGTATCTTAGATCGAATTACCTACCGTCCTCACGGTGCGGGATCGACGTCCGCGGCTGCCCATGTCGACTCCGCTACCGCCGTTCGGGTTGGTGGAGTTCCGGAGTCGACAGGAGCTCATTCGGGGATCGATATATCGCGTCTGGATGAGACGTGATATATCGATCCCCGAGAAATCGATTGCTACCCGCCGATACGGCGGGTAGTGAAGACGTAGGCTTAGATCATCAAGGGCAAGGCAGATTCCTGAGCTAGGACCCATCAGCTGCCTGATGCTTGATCTTAGCCTCAGAGCAGAGACAGCGAGGGCCATTGTTTTGCTTGCAAAAGAAAGAAAAAGCAGTTGGTACATAGGTATATCTGAGGGTGTATGTACAGAATCACTTTGGCATTAAGGTTTGTGCAGAGAGATGATGTGGTATCTGAAGATCCCATGTAGACTGCCCCTGCCCCCTTCCCTGCCCATGCTGTTTCAGTAGCTGCATGATGTACTAGTGTTACCAAGGGCTTGTTCTGATGCAGGGCAGGTATCGTGCCTATGGGCCCTAGGTGAAAAGGGACGTGTGGAGAACCTGATCCTACATGAATGAGAGTGTTGCTGGATGGACCGCATGTTACTCCTGCATGAGTGAAGTGTATAGCTAAGTGCACAGGGTCTGGTGCGGAGCCCATTGAAATCAATGGAAAGACTCCTAGCAACCTGAATGGGCTTTGGTTCAGGCCCCTAATTCCCAGGGTGAGAATCAGGCTTAAGATCACATCTCCTTGCATGTGCCTTGAACTTTTCAAACTTGAGTGCATAAGGAGTGGTAGAAACCTACCCCAGCTCTACCCTCAGGAAGGGGGTAATCACAGCTGGGGTGAGGGTGTGTGTGTATCAAAGCTGCTTTAAGGTTTTTTTTTTTTTCCAGTTTGTATTTTTACCTGAAGCCCTCGGATAATAAATTAAATTGCCCTGCTATTATGATAAATACTGTCTCCTCCTCAAGTCAGTCTGAGAGGAGAAGCTAACCTTTGTAGGAAACATCATTTGGTTGTAGTTAAAAAAAATACAAAACGGTTCAGTCCTGGCACTTCCCTCTGCCAGCTGGCAAGGAACATGGAACCAGAAACTTGTTTTTTCTTCTAAAAGGTCACTAATAACCATGTAAAGACTTTGCAGTTAAATGGTAAATGCTGACAATCCGGTTCCATGATGAATACTATGGACCAGCACCATGCGGCTATCACAGGTTGCAGGCCCAGAGGTGGCACTGTGAGATTGATGCGTAATAAACAGGCTCCCAATGTATAATGACCTTAACTCCAAACAAACCCTGTACTCTACCTGCCAAATAATTGTTATAGTTGATGTTCCTTACCAAGCAGTTAGAGGAATTATACATCAGTTTCACTGCGGGAGAGAAGGGGGGAATAAAAAAGGAAGTAGCCAATAAGTCCCTTTTCCCTTGTTTTTACACCGAAGTTGTATTGTTCTTTGAAGTAATAATTCTGATCCCCAGTGCATGATAAACTCTTGCTATAAATCTAAGGTGTTTGGGGATGCAAGCACTTACATTTCTTTCGACTAGCTCACATTTCACTGCAGAATGAATGGTGTCTCTGGCTTATTTATCTGCTTGAGACAACAGAAGCAGGCGGCTTTCTAACAGGGCTGTTTTTCCTGCTAAGATAACTTTCTTTCCAACACCAGTGCTGATTTTGGTGTAGGATGTATCCCTACGAAGTCAATGGGGGTCAAGGGCCCATAGCAAGCGGCAGGATCAGGCTCCTTAGATAACTGAACGGTCTCTTTGGATACCCTAAGCTCTTTGCGCACCTTGGGGCGAGGGGGAGAAAAGGGATGGCAATAAAGAAAGTTGCCATAGGTGTTGCAATCTAGATGATGTAAAGCTCTGTTTCAGAGGTTCTGGTGAAATGACTTGCCCATGCTCAGACAGTAAGTCAGTGGCAGAACTAGGAATAAAACCCCAGGTCTCCTCGCTTCCTGTCCCCTGCTCAAACCCCTAAGCCATTTTAGTCTACTGACGGTCCAACCTCAAAAGGTTCATTGTAGACAGACACCCAGAAGTTCAGAGGCTCAGCTCACCTTCTTGGGTCCACAGAAATGTGACTCCTCTTTTCAAACAGCCCGAAGCACAGGGACAGTTTTGGCTGGGTATTTACTCTCAAACCGGTTTTAGAGAAGATCACTGACTTGATAAAAAATACACCCAGTCACCCTCTTCAGTCTACATTATGTTGGTCCCAGGAAACCTTCTAAAGCAGTGGGTCTTCCCCTTTTCCATCCCACGACCCGGTGCGACACCATAAGAATGTTGAGGGTCCCTGTCATCACTTCTAGTCATAAAGAGGAGGAACAAGCAATATAGAACACATCAAAAATATGGGCATTCTTAGGCACTCTGAATAAATCATCTAGCATTCCCCTTGACAGTACAGCCTGGCTTCGAGGTGGGGGTGGTGAAATACTGGCAGGGGAATATAGAATAGTTATTGCTAGAATGTGAAGTAAAACATTAAATGCCGCCATTAAACTCCGTGTTCTTCTCTGGGGACACAGTGTGTCTCTCTCTCCTATTACAGAGGCACTTTCCCAGCCTCAGCTCTTCATTCTCTTTGGGACCTATTATTCCTCCATAAACTTTCAAGTTTGTCCCCAGGTACTAAATTGATTCTCCAAACTTCTGATTCTTATTTGAGCCTTTTCATCCAAAGGCACAGTGACTCATTTGCTAGCTAAAGCTCCACATGTTGCATCTCCTGCTGGTTTTCAAATTGCGCTGGGAAAGAAACCCTCTAACTACTTAAAGGTGACCTGCAATGAAAGGATGGCGTGGAACTTATTTTTAAATGAGCTATGGAATTATGTGCTCAGCGGCCCAGATAGTAAAGTTAGGAGCAGCAGTCGGACAGCAGGGATCCTAAACTTTTTAATTTTAGGTCATCCAATAGCACAGATTTGAGTCTCCTTCAGAATCATCATCGGAACTTGTCCAGAGCAGAGAACTAGTCTATACTCCAGGTAAGTTGTGCTGCTATTTTTTAATAGTCATTTGGCAAAATTGTGATTTCTCGCATATGGGGTTGCCATGTTAATCTTAGTGCAACTCTTCAAGGATCTCTATTCCAGAATACAGTCATTTAGGCACTGAGGCTTATCTTGAGGACAGAAGATCTAAACTGGAGAATTTCTGGTTTTAGCACTTAAACTCACTGGTGCACTTCTTACTGGCTCTGCATGCATTGATATTCCACCATGCACCTAGTCTCAAAGCACCAGTGAAAAAAGCACTGGTTTCTGCTCCTAGAGGTTTAGAATATGTATTTCAATAAGTCCATTAGAAGAGTGATACTTGTGCATTTAAATTTAGTGTTTAGCTTGCTGTCCTATGAGAGTAGACACAGTTGTGAGTTTCCTGCGTTCAGTGGGCTGTGTTGTACTGTTTAGCTGACATGACTGCAAATCTCCTGGTAAGATTTCTATGCATCATTCCCTAATCCTCAGTAAAGGGTCAGAATGCAAGTGTAGGAATATATCTAAGGACATGAACAGATGGAACAAGCCAACAGAGAATGATCTGAAATCCTTATGTGACTGCAAAGTCAACTCATTGCTTCAGAAATGTTTTCTTCTTTTAATGTTACGGGCTTACTTAGATTATAAATTCTTCAGGGCAGGGACCATCTTTTTGTTCTGTCTCTATAGAGTCAAGCACAATAGAATCCCTAGTTATGACCAGCCCCCCACATGCTCTGGAAATACAATTAATGAGCAGAGTGGAAAGTGATTCACTTTTAAAGTGTGTCATTTCAGAAGACTAAACTAAGTACACATTCACTCTAAGATAAAAGGAAATTTAGAGCCAAACGCTGCAAGATTAACATGTGTACAGAGGCAGAGATTGCACCTGTTCAGTTCGTCACTCGATGAACGAGCTCCCTCTGGTGCATAGATAGGTTCATTGCGACCCTTCCTCAAAACCTACATCCAGTCCCTGCAGCTGTAGGCCCACATGTCCGACAATACTTTCTGCTTAAAACTGAACCTCTAACCCTAAATGTAACTTGGGCCCCAATCCTGCAAGCTGCTCTGCACGGCTGGGCCCTTATACCACACAGAGGCCTTCTGTGCAAAGCAGCTTGGAAACCCCTCCCCCTGCCAAGCCGTTTGTAGGACCCCAGCCTTAATGAGCAGTAAGAGACAGAGGCTAGGATTTTAGGAACATGGCCAGAGCAGGGAGAGATGAGGGACCTCAGAATTTGGAGAAGCATCACTAAACAATGCATATATATAAGAATTTGCTAAAGATGCCACAGGGGTGCTGCTAGAAAGGTGTCGATTTTGAGTGTATTAAGTGTGTGTACCGCCCTGTGGAATCTAGCCATTAAATATAACCCCCATTTGGGGGAGGGGTGGGGGAGGACAAACAGATTAGTAGAAACAAAGCAAACTCAGGTTTTCCATTGGTAAGTGACTTTTTAATTGAAAAACCACTTGTTGGAAATTGCAGAATCAAGTATTACAGCTTTGCTCATATAAGAATAGTATTTAGCTTGGACATACTGGTGGCAAATAGATAACAGTTTTCACATGATGTTTCTCCCTTTTATATTAAACCCTTGGAACAAAGGTATTATGCAAATGTTACTTACGATACATACAGATTTTTCACATCATATGTAGTGCAAAATACTTCAATTTCATACAACATTTTAATTGTACACAAAATATGCAACACCACATTTTAGATGAAATATCAACATCTGACCTGAAAGCAAACTCATTTAGCTAAAACAAAACAAAAAATAGCAAGTATTTATTACGTCGGAACACTGAGCTACCTGAATTGTCTTAATACGTGGGGGATTTACCCCATGGCATTGAGTGTAAACAGCATTTTGAAAGTTACAGTAAGTTTAAAAGGGGCTTTTCTAAATTAATATCTTAACATGGAAGGAAAATGGCACATTTCACAGAGCTATACTAGAGGCATAAATATCTTTTAATCACTGTGGGTAAACATCCATCCTTGGATCAGATGGGGGGAAAACCCTCCTTTCCTGATCCTCAAGCTAAGAAATACTCTATGAACAGATTCTGATCTGCAGGATCTACAGAGATGCATGCTGCAGATGAGTTTAGAATCCGCTGTTTAAATTTATTGGGTTTCATTTCTGATCACTAGCCAAATGGCTAATTAAGCAACCACCCTGAATGAACGAGACCCAAGATCCCATGCCTTCAAAGACCTGAGAAAGGCAGGCATTTCTGTACACCACCACTCTTTGGAGGCAAGTTATTAGCGTAATTTAAGGGAGAGTAGTGTGGCTAGCTAGGTCAAACCCATGAGGTAATACTCAATTCCAGCATTGTGGCCTTACTGGCCATTTAAATGTCTTTGATTATCTAGATCACTTTATTAGCGTTAATAAAATGTACAGGGGCACAGTGTGAGAGGTGTGAACGTTGTCTTGAAATAGTTTCACAGCCGTGGTATTAGTGTTCTTTCTGAAATATCCATGCAGTGTTGTGAAAGATAAATTTTGAAAATATCTGATAAAGTACAATTCATTATTTTATAACCAGCTTGCATACCTCTTCCCGTGTATACACCTATTATATACACAACATATATAGGAATTCTTGCTAAAACAATTTTACACTTACCACATGCATGAAGATTTACCCTCCTTTTAAAGCTTACGATTGATTTGGACTGGAAGGCATTAAGCTTCAGCAAACACTATGATTTGTACTACACATAAAATCATAATTACCCCACCCAGCCAGCAGGACTTCATTTCTCTAGGCTTTCAGCATTCCCTTTATTTCCTAGAGTCTACTCCAGGGATAATTTCTGTAACTAGTCTCAACATCCATAAAGCTCTGAATTATTCTGCGATTCAGTACTGTGCAGTTTGCACTAAAGATTATTCCCCACCCCAAAAGGCATGGTGCCAAGCAACAAAACGGGGGGGAGGGAGAAAATAACAAAGGCCTTCCCATTTCAATAGCCCCACACAAAAATGGGGGGAGGGGGTGTGTGGAGGGAACGTATCCTTATACCACACCTCCACACCATTTAGTTTTTGTGAGGATGAGTGGGAGAAGAAAGGGCAGGAAGTATTATCCAGTGCAAGTGATGACCAGCTGCCATGAAGGTGGTCTGCAATCAATTGCTCACTCTGTTGAGAGAAAGCATCATAATTTCAAGGGCCCTGCTTTGAAGTGCATCAAAATACCAAGGCCCTGTAACACACATCGCCTTGCTAACCCAAACAGAGAACAAGTGGCTGAATGGCAATGAGTGGCATCTGTCCACAGGCCTTACAATATCACAGCAAGAGGTTCCAACCCTAGTTGAGCTGAATTTTAGCATTATCACAGGAGTAGGACAAAGGAAGAGTCCTCATTACTTTTGTTTAAAGGCATTGGAGCTACAAAGATTAAGTGATTACTCGTGGCTGGGTGTTTTGTTTGGCTTTCACAAAGAATAAAGACCTGATAAAGTTTTGAAAAAGAAGTTCAGTGCAGAGAAAAGCGATAAGTCCTTTAAGTTTAAACAAGCTAATATGGGCTTTAGAATGTTTGTTCCAAATTTCTTCTAATAAAAGGGGAGCCAAGAATTAAATCAGCTCTCTTTTTAAAAGGCCAAGAGTACCAATCAGGTTATTTATGGGCTCTATTAGAGACATGGGGGAAAGGAAGAGAATCCAGTCTCTAGTGCAAATAACCACTTATTGACATGAGGGCGCCCCCCCCACCCCCATACAGTGACCTCTTCCAGCAATCACAATATTGAGATATTCTGAACAAACATCCCCTTCGCTAGGGGAGGTCAAGCAGTTTATGTTGGGCATAGAGCTCCTCTGTGATTTTATAGACTTCACAGATATAGGGCAAAGCTTCCCCCAGCATAGCCACGGCCTCTTCAGCTGTACCCACATTCATGGTTTCAAGGAATGTATTTCGAGTGGGTAAGGCACAAAAAGCCACCCCGGCAGCCTTGCGAATAATCCAGGGATGATAGTTAGCCAAGGAAGCATTGTATGTCTCTGAGCAGATCACGGAGGTTTTGGAGTTGTCCTCGCCAGTCCTCAGTCCTTCCAAGAACATCTGCAGCCAGTGAAGGGCTCGGTGGAGGCGCAAGAAGGTTCTGCAGCCTGAGTCAGGGTGCTTGGATCGCTTTTGGAGATCAACCAGGTCATTAGCCAGCTCATACTCCACCATGGATTGAACGGTCAAGTACTTTTCTTGCTGGTCACTATTACGGTAATTCTCTATGATCTCTATTTTGGTCACTGCATCTTTAGAAATGAAGGAGAAAATTGTGCCCAGGCAGTTCAGAAACCTACATTCAAAACAAAAATCAATTGTGTTCTGTGACAGAGTAAGGGAGCGTGAGAAATGATGCTGAAATGGTGACCTTACTGAAGTGGTTAAGCGACAGAGTCCTGTGGCACCTTATAGACTGACAGACGTATCGGAGCATAAACTTTCGTGGGTGAATACCCACTTCATCAGATGCGTCTGACGAAGTGGGTATTCCCCCACAAAAGCTTATGTTCGAATATGTCTGTAAGGTGCCACAGGAGTTTGTCACTTTTTACAGATCCAGACTAACACGACTACCCCTCTGACACTTAAGTGGTTAAGAGTTAGATCAGTCTTAATTTTATATCAAATTATTGGATAGACCAGAACTGGTGAATATAGATTGAACTTAGATTTAAGATGGAATATATGTAAGAATAAGGTGGTACGCATTTTTATTTGTATTACAGGTAATGTAGTAAATAACGGGAACAGGCTTACAAACAAGATAATAGTGTAGTCAAGTGTCAGTAATATAAAATAAAACTGGTTAACTATCTAGAATGTAATATAACAGCCCCTTTGTGCCTCATACTAGTCACCTACCTTTTTCAGGGATGATCACGAG
Organism: Mauremys reevesii; assembly: GCF_016161935.1. Classification (NCBI taxonomy): domain Eukaryota; kingdom Metazoa; phylum Chordata; order Testudines; family Geoemydidae; genus Mauremys; species Mauremys reevesii. The sequence goes on along the minus strand of NC_052643.1, from coordinate 13,116,823 downwards.
GCAGTGTTTCACTGTTAGGCTTGGAAGGATTAGATTTTTATCGGTAGACATTGATAAACATTGATTTCACACAAACTGATGAAAAAATATTTTCATCAACAGTCAAAGTTTACGTATAGGCAAAGTAAAAAATGCTGCTTGAGAACTGAGTTTGACGTAAGGTGATTTACTTAGTTTTGACATATATTGGCAATTTAACAACTATTGTCATTGAACTGTTTAACCCCTCCCCCATAATTTTATGCAACTGCAAAAATTTAAATTGACAAAATTTTAGTTTGAAGCATATTTATCATAATTCAAAAATCAAAATTGAATTCTGTCATGCCTCAGTAGGCTTCACCTATAGCTTAGATCACAAAAGCAGAGGCTGCATTAAACTCATGTGAAGTGTGTAGTATGGTGACAGAGAACCAAGGTAAGTTAATATCTTTTATCAGACCAACAGCTGTTGGTGAGCGAGACAAGCTTCTGAGCCTCACTGAACTCTTCCAGATGGCTGGAGCGTGAGGGCAGAGTTATCCTCCCAGTGTTCCAGAGAGGGGGACTATGCTCCCTAGGACAGTTACCTGACACTGGTTTTACGGTCCACTATAGCATTTTCTTAACTATATCAACCCACCCTTGTCCTATACCTGCCATGGTGTTAATTCCCCACTTCTTTTTAAGGGGTCTCCTGCAGCCTGTCAGATCCTTATGTTTAACCATCTGCCCTAGCTGGTACCTAGCCGTGCCCCTGGCGGCCTCCTCCGGCCCTAAAGCGCTCGAAAGCTTTGCTCTGTCTCCACCCGCACAACAGGCCCGAGAACGAGCAGGATAAACGGGCCAGGCGGGGCGGGGCGGGGCGGCTGCTCCCACGTCTCCTCCGGTACTTCCGGGAAGGGCGTGGCCCTCTGCCACGTGACCACAGACAGTCGCTATGGGCGGGGCAGCGAACCCTTAGAGACGGCGGCCCCCAGCCAACGCGGTATCTCCCCCGCTGTCCTTAAAAACCCGGGTGGGGGCCCGCGGGCGGCCGCTGAGGCCCGGCCCGGGGAGGGTCTCGGGCCGGGTGAGGCCAGTCACAGCCCAGGAGCCCCCCGCCGCTTACCGGACCAGGCCTTTCCAGCCCGCCAGGTACGGGTCCACGCGCACCTCCCGCTGCTCGCTGACGCAGGCTGTGAACGCCACCAGCACTTCCCGCAGGGAGAACGTCTCCGCCCCCGCCGCCATGTTGAACCGCTAGAGACTCCCCGGCTCCCCTCAGCCAGTTACTTCCGCTTTCCTGACGGCTGCCCCGCCCTCTCCCTCAGCAGCCAATCGGCGCCCGTGGCTCCTGCTCCAGCCATTCATCGTCTTTCTCTCCGGGTACCACGTTTTCCCTGGCCAATCGCAAGGAGGGTTATGGGTGGTGGTTGGGGAGGGTGACAGCCGCTGCCCATTGGCTGGCGCTCGCTGGGGACATGGTGAGAGGCTATGCTCGCGTCACGTGATAGAGGTGTGACCCCCCCTCCAACCAGAGGACGGTGCTTAGTTATTGCTGCCGCGCATGCGCAGATGGCCCCGGGGAGCGGGCCTGCTAGAAGCAATGGCAACGTGAGTCTGTTTGGGAGCCGCGGGCTGGGAGTGAGCGGGCCCCGGGCTGGGCGGGGACGTTCCGGGGTTGAGCAGGGGGCGCCGCGCCGGGGGAGGGAGTTGGGGGGCAGGGGGCGCCGTGCCGGGGGGGAGGGAGTTGGGGAGGGCAGGGGCGCCGTGCCGGGGGAGGGAGGGAGGGAGTTGGGGAGGGGCAGGGGCGCCGTGCCGGGGAGGGAGTTGGGGAGGGCAGGGGCGCCGTGCCGGGGGAGGAGGGAGGAGTTGGGGAGGGCAGGGGCGCCGTGCCGGGGAGGAGTTGGGGAGGGCAGGGGCGCCGTGCCGGGGAGGGAGTTGGGGAGGGCAGGGGCGCCGTGCCGGGGGAGGAGTTGGGAGGAGTTGGGGAGGGGGTGCTGTGCCGGGGGATGGGGAGTTGGGGGAGTTGGGGAGGGCGGGGCGTCGTGCCGGGGAGGGAGTTGGGGAGGGGCAGGGGGCGTCGTGCTGCGGGTTAACTGGGACATTTTGTTTTGATCACTTTTTCAGATCCCAGCCTTTTAAAACTTAATTTTATTTATATAAAAACCATTTTTTGTTCCTAAAAGTTCTTTTGAAACAAAACAATCAGAAATTTAGATTCTGGAAAAAAAAGGGGATGTTTTTATGTTATTTCAGGATATTTTGACTTTATTAAAACACTTTGTTTTTTTAAAATGTCAAAAATGACAACTTTTTGTAAATATTTTGATTTTGACTTAAATAACTTTTTTTTTGTTTTGATGAAAATTTTCCCATCAACGGTGGTGATAATGCAACCTCACAACTTCCCGTAATGATTTATAAAATATGGACTGCTCTGGAATCCCAGAAGCAGAGCTAAAGAATGTGCTAATTGCATTCAGATAATTTAAGGTGTTTTGTTATTTCCAGGCTTAGACGTTAATTGAACTAAATTCATTCTCATCTTTGATCTAATAGCAATTTGCATTGGGAAAGGGATGCAGAGGATGACAGTCTTAATTTTTTTAAACCAACTCACACTGCAAAATCAAGGCTGTAATAGGGAGTTTGTCTGGGTACGTCTACACTACCTGCTGGATCGGCGGGTAGCGATTTATCTGCCGGGGATCGATTTATCGCGTGTAGTGTAGATGCGATAAATCAATCCCCGATTGCTCTTCCGTCGACTGCTGAACTCCAGTTCGGGGAGAGGTGGAAGCAAAGTCCACGGGGGAGCGGCGGCCGTTGATCCTGTGCTGTGAGGACGCCTCTGTCCAGCAGGATCAGCAGCAGTCAGGCTTCCCACATACAGCCATGCCAATGTGCATCCCCTCTCACCTGGGTAGAATCCCTCTAAGGACCGAGTCCATGGCCCAGTCAGGCCGGGACTGAGTGTCTATAAAACACTGTAATAATGTTAGGGTCAAGGAAACCAGTTTCGTCTTGCAAAACCTAAGCCGTGACAATGTTGAGAACATGCATGCATTTTTAGATGACACTAATAATGTGCTGAGTTATCTGACCCTTTTCTTGTCTGTATTCTTGTCTTCCTCTAGGAAGCCATGGGGCCCCAGCTGAACTCTTCTCTGTGATATTAGTAAATAAACAGATCTGTGGTTTGAAGAAAGGCTGGATCTTCTCTTGTTTTCAGCACCCAGTTATGGTATCTCTGAATAGCCTGCTATACGGCTAAGGTTCAAAAAGTTCTTCTCGGCTTAAAATGCCTGAAATAAAAGTCACGCCCTTGGGTAAGTTCAAACCACAAGATGGAACTGAAATAGATAGAAAAGTAGGAAAGGTTTGGATGCTGTGACATAGCCCTAAAGGAATTAAAATTAGTTAGAAATAACTACAATACATGTAGCAAAAGATTCATGCCTCTTTCCATGTTTTAGCATAGAATAGCTTGTTATGGTCTTGCACTTACACGTTACATATTACATTTATGTAACTAGCATGCAGCATTCAGATTTGACTCCGCTCTTTACGTGATCTTATTCTTGCTTTGCAAACGTGAAGACGGAAAGAGATGTTGCTAACCTTGCTTTCGGATGTTGAAAGGATTAATTAATATTTATAAGCTGCCACACAGATAAGTGCAAAATATTATTATTTCCTCTTGTCCTTTTGAATTCGGCAAACACAGTTTTCTGCCCACCCAAAAAATGTTTTACTGAAGCTGGATTATGCTGTGAGCCTCTTGTTTCCTGCGTGGTTTTGCTTCAGCATGCGTGTTAGCACAACGTGTGCAGAATGTTAGCTTATTGAACACTGCTATAGGACTAGTCAGGGACATTGTTCTCTGGAGTACACAAATTCAAAAATAGCTGCTGGTACTTTGTATAGCTATGTTTCTGTGTGTAGTCTGCATACAGAGGATGTTCCTGAAAGATGATAGCAGTTTTAGTGAAAAACTGTTTGATGGTATCTCCTTAAATATATCAGCAGAAATGCTTTTTGCTAAGGTATGTCTTTTGGTCTGAAACTGACAAGCCAGGTGCTAAATGGAGAGCTGCACTTTTACCAAAAGATGAGACACTGTGGCATAGAGGAGTGACTATAGGAGAGGGTTTAGATGTCTAATCCAGCGCTGCCAATGATTTCCTGTGTGCCATTGGGCAAGTCATTTCCCTTGTCTGAGCCTGAGTTTCCTCCTTTCTAAAATGAGGATGATACTCGCCTACTTAATAGGGGTGTTGAAGTTTATCTAGCCAGTGTTTTCCCAGAGCTTCAAATGTTTATATCCTTATAAAGGTTTAAGAGGTTATTATATAGACATGTGATGCAGCTGCCTTTGTTTGTCTCTTGCTCCAGGGGCTGGCCAGGATGTGGGCCGCAGCTGCATCCTTGTGTCTATTGCAGGGAAAAATGTCATGCTAGACTGCGGGATGCACATGGGCTATAATGATGATGTAAGTATGGCAGAAAGACCAAATGCTGTGTGCAGATTCTTTAAGGTTTATCTGCCCGGCCTTTTCCAGTATTGCTTCTGGTTCTATGGGTGCCTTAGCTACATAACCTACTTGGCCAGCTGTACCAAGCTTCATTTAGAAATTGTTTGAAGAATCCAGCACGACGTTTTGGTGCACCTCTTAGGTGAGGGCTCACTTTCCTCTGAAAGCTTAGGTATTAACCGCTGCTGGAGGTATAGTACCACGTTTGATGGACCAAAATCCCTCTGGCAAATTCTATGTTCCTGTGTAGGGACTCCCCTCTTCCCCATATATGTGTGTGTTCTGTAGTTCCACCTACCAGCCCCAAGGTGTTATGTGGGCTGCGCTCAGTAGGGCAATGGATACTGCATTTCAGCATCATTGCACTTTGTCAGGGGTTCTCAAACTTTTGTACTGGTGACCCCTTTCACATACCAAGCCTCTGAGTGCAACTCCCCCCACATTAAAAACACTTCTTGATATATTTAACACCATTATAAATACTGGAGGCAAAGCGGGTTTTGCGGTGGAGGCTGACAACTTGTGACCCCCCCCCCCCCGTGTAATAACCTCACAACCCCCTGAGGGATCCCGACCTCCAATTTGAGAACCCCTGCTTTATGTGGCAGGAGGCTTCCGGTGTGCTTAAAATGTAAAACCCATCATTAGTTTGGTACTGGGATGAGCTTTGTTACCAGCCAGTTGATCGATGATGGGACCCAAACCAACACCTGCAGCATGTACGCTTTGCTGGATATAGAGTGATGCAATGTGGTGGTTTCCCCCCTGACTCTGTTGTTTTGGCTCACAATACCTGAACGTTGATGGCTTCTAACAGAGAGAGGAGTAAGCTTAATTCTTGTGTGCAGATAACAAAACTCACAAAACACAGTACAGAACAAACTACCAGCTTTAGCAGAACTCTATGAAGAGTTAAAATGGATTAGCTATCTTTCTTCTTTGACGATAACTTAATTACTTATTTGCAATGTCAAAATAAACCCTCCCATTGGCAGTTTTCTCCTCCTCCTTCTTGGCACTCTCTGCATTCATCTCTTTTATGGGGTTTAGCCTGTAGTGATCCACCTTATTGGTGACACCAGCATTCCCTGTTGTCCCACTGGAGTTCTGCCCTGTGATAAGATCACAGTGCATTCCTAATGCTACATGGGCGGCTGACATTTGTTTAATGTCATGTTTTGAATTCAGTAACCAGCTTTGTTTAATATTTGATAACCTGCTTTTGTGTCTTTTAGAGGCGCTTTCCTGATTTTTCATACATTACCCAGAATGGAAGACTGACTGACTTTCTAGACTGTGTAATCATCAGGTAAGAAAACTTCCTGCCGTCTTACAATTCAGATGCAGAGGAGGAAAGCACTGGAAAATAATTCTTCCACTTTCCCCTCCTACATTAATAAACTAGTCACCCTTAATGGCTTGCAGTTCAATACTGCAAAGATTAGATTGCACTTCTGCTTCATGCAAGGATCTCTCAGTGTTTTACATGAACTAATGCGCATTCACAAGATCTGTGTGTTAGGTGACAGCTATAAACATCTAGCTAAGTGCCTGTGGGTCGTATCTTTCATTCTGGATGTTCCTTCACAGCCACTTTCATTTGGACCACTGTGGAGCTTTACCGTATTTCAGTGAAATGGTTGGCTATGATGGACCCATATACATGACGCACCCCACCAAGGCCATCTGTCCCATCCTGCTGGAGGATTACAGGAAAATTACTGTGGATAAGAAAGGGGAGACCAACTTCTTCACTTCCCAAATGATTAAAGATTGTATGAAAAAAGTGGTAGCTGTCCACCTTCACCAGACAGTTCAGGTAAAATGACTCACCCCAGGGAACTCTCAGAATAAATCAGTCGGACTGTTGAAGAGGAGGGAACAGGGTCCATTGCTGCACTTCTGTCGTGCCTGAGCTACAAAAAGGTTAAGTGATGTGCCCAAGGTCAGACAGTGAGTCAGTGGCAGAACAGGGAAAGGCGCCCAGGAATCTTAATCCCTCTCCTCCTACTCCTGCCCCAGCTAAGAAGCACTTTCACTTTAAACTTGTAAGAAAATATTGTGTTTCTTGTCAGTTTCCCTTTGCAGCCAGCTATGTGCTCTAAGGAGCTTGATACAGAAGGAAAAGGACTAATCCTAGTCAATTTCCTCTGCAGCCCTTCCATGTATAAAGGAGGTGGAGGGTTGTTGTTCCTCACCTAGCAAAGACCAAAAATAGGTGGGGGAAAAAACAAAGTGCATATAAAAGGAAAAAGAAAAACAAGCAAGAGACCAGGGTGGAGGGGCAGAAATGAGAAAGCAGGGAGGCAGAGACACAATACAAAATAGGAAGAAGGTGAGACAGAGATTACCCAGCGTCCTTTTAGCGGCTGCTATGGAAGCATCTCAGGAGCTAGTGCATTTGTCTTGCAGTCTGTTTTCTGAGGCACTTTGGGGGTAATCAAATCCCTTCTTTGTTCAGGGTAGTACTGCACTGGAAGTTGGTTCTGCCCTGTGGTTTCCTCTAGCAGGAGTGTGACTTTTGGTATAGAGGATGCTGCCTCTCAAACACATGGGGTGGGAAGAGGACAATTGTATTTGGGAAGGGATCAGAAAATTAGCAGTGAAGAAACAGAGTAATAAAATCAGCTGCCATCAGTGCTCATAATTCCCAATTCATGAATTCCCTTTAACCACTGAGAGAGATGTCTAAAATTGGCTATATGGTTTTGTCTATGTAGGTAGATGATGAGCTGGAAATCAAGGCGTACTATGCCGGCCATGTGCTGGGAGCAGCCATGTTCCAGATTAAAGTTGGTTCTGAGTCTGTGGTATATACTGTAAGTATACAGATAAATATTTATAGACCTATACATCTCCTTTGTATGGTATGTGTCCAGTTATCTTTCAGGGAGTAAATGGTTTTTCTTTTCTTCCATTAGGGTGATTATAACATGACGCCAGACAGACACTTAGGGTAAGTAGGAAGCAGAGAGACTGTGAATTTTAATGTGTGTGATCCATACATGGGAGATCTTAGCCTGCAACTCCTGTTAATGTACAGAAGTTTATTAGTGTTGATTCTTTGTTCTTGGATAAGAGACTCAGTCACTTAGTGCCTTCTCTGTTGGGAAAAGCTATACATTTGCAGTGAGGTATGTTGTGTTTTATTACTTGCAATAATAAATGTTGTATCGGTGCTAAAGGAGAAGGATTTTAATGTGTATGAAAGATTTTAAATGTTCATTATCTTTATGAAATATAACCTCTTAAATTAGTCTTCAGCAAGTAAATGACAACTTGTGTCTCAAAAATCTGTAGTGTTAGTCTCCATATTGTGGACTGGATTCATTTAGCAAGAGACAGTTACAGTATGGTCCAGTGAAGTTTGGATTCTTGGCTCTGCTACTGACTTCCTGTGTGACCTTGAACAAGTCACTGCACAGTGATCTGGAGAAATGGTCTGAAGTAAATAGGATGAAATTGAATAAGGACAAATGCAAAGTGCTCCATTTAGGAAGGAACCATCAGTTACACACATACAAAATGGGAAATGACTGGCTAGGAAGGAGTTCTGCAAAAAGGGATCTGGGGGTCATAGTGGACCACAAGCTAAATGAGTCAACAATGTAACACTGCTGCAAAAAAAGCGAACATCAGTCTGGGATGTATTAGCAGGAAGGTTGTAAGCAAGACACGAGAAGTAATTCTTCCGCTCTACTCTGCACTGATTAGGCCTCAACTGGAGTATTGTGTCCAGTTCTGGGTGCCACATTTCAGGAAACGTGGACAAATTGGAGAGAGTCCAGAGAAGGGCAACAAAAATGATTAAAGGTCTAGAAAGCCTGACCTATGAGGGAAGATTGAAAAAATTGGGTTTGTTTAGTCTGGAAAAGAAAACTGTTATGCGCCCTCTCAGTTTTCTCAAGTATGTAAAAGGTTGTTACAAGGAGGAGCAAGAAAAATGTTTTTTCTTAATCTCAGAGGATAGGACAAGAAGCAATGGATTTAAATTGCAGCAAGGGAGGTTTAGATTGAACATTAGGAAAAACTTCCTAACTGTCAGGGTAGTTAAGCACTGGAATAAATTGCTTAGTGAAGTTGTGGAATCTCCATCGTTGGAGATTTTAAGAGCGGGTTAGACAAACACCTGTCAGGGATGGTCTAGATAATACTTAGTCCTGCCATGAGTGCAGGGACTGGACTAGATGACCCCTCAAGGTCCCTTCCAGTCCTATGATTCTGTTATTTCTGGGCCTCAGTTTCCCCATCTATAAAAGATGGATAAGGAACATCATTATCCCTATATTAAAGTGCTATATATTATCTATTAGATGTTCTCTCTGTTTTGTTTTAGAGCTGCCTGGATTGATAAGTGTCGTCCGGATTTATTAATCAGCGAATCCACCTATGCCACAACTATCAGAGACTCCAAACGCTGCAGAGAGAGGGACTTCCTGAAGAAGGTCCATGAAAGTGTAGAGAGAGGAGGGAAGGTATGGTATGGGGCATTTTCCAGTCTGTAGAAAGCATGGGCATCCGGTGGGTCAGTAGGGCCGTATTATTGCTAATATTTGAGCTGACTTCTTACACAGCCTGATGACTGCTCTGTTGCTCCACCAAGCAAAGTTGGTGGTTGGTTTTATTGCTAACCTATGCTAGAAAGGGCATGGTATTAAGTGTGTGCTTTTGTTTTTCTGGTGGAAAGGAAATGCTAGGGTTACAATCTTAACTCTCTCTAGTTCATAGTTACGGAAAAAGTAGTGCCTGAGACACAGGCATATGCATTTTCTGCTCTAAACTAGTCTCAGTTTCTAAATTTAGAAACTATCTGTCAAAATCTTTACTCTTAACCATTAAGAAGAAATAATTTCTAGTGCTCTCATCTCAGTATTCCGTGCCCCGCAATTAGACCCTTAGCAGATTTTTGCTGAAAAACCCCAAATATATGGAAAGTATTAACGTACAAAGAGGTACCTACATCCCCTTCTGAAACATTTTAAAAATGCTTGAATGTACTGCATGTAGCTTCCCCCTTTTATTTGTTCAGATCTTTTCTAATAATGTCAATTTGAAATAAACAACTGGTCTTGTTATCTACATGACCACCAAAGCACGTGCCACATAGCGGGTGCTTATAATGTCAAGAACATCTTAATGGAACTTTTAACTGTAGTTGGCTTTCGTGATTTTGTGGGTCTTCCTTAGGCACTTGTTTGTTTCTTGCTCATTCAGAATTTTGGCCATTGCCTCCCTCTGTTAATAAGACAACTTTCTGTAGCCAGTGAGAGAATTTTCCCAATAAAACGTGCCTCAAAGTAGTCCTACTTAAAGGTGAATGTGGTACCTGCATTAAAACAAATAATTTAGAGCCAGATCCCAACGGTTAAGTCACTGGAGTCTCAAATAATGGAACCATGAGGATGTGGCTCTTAGTTCCTGAGGTTTGGATTAAATTAATGGCTGATAACATGGGAGGTGCAGTCTGTGTGGCAATCGCATGTTTACAGTTTTAATGGTGTTGTCTTGGTTAAAAGGTACATTAGTTCATCCCTAGTGACTTTGGTCATATACTTCATTGATTGTTCTGTTCCCAGTGAGGGAGAAATCTGGAACTGCTTATGGAAGGGAAGAGTGAGTCCTCTGAGAACAGAGGTGGCATACAGATGGATCTCCCACCTAGAGACTCCTCTTAGAACTTGCTGATGATTTCTGTGAAGTTGTCACTGAATCTGGAAAACCGATCAGTGTAATGTACGGTCCTGCCAGTTGGCAGCAAGCATCAGTGAACAGTTTGACAGAAGAAAATATTAGAGACGTGAAACGATGTGTGTGAAAACTCTCCAAGGGGGCAGCTGTGTGTACGTTCTGTGTTTGACTCTCACGCTCCTTGTCCCCTGGAGGGCTAAAAAAGTTACTGCTAGGACGTAACTGCTCCAGTGCGGCCTAGGCAGTCGAGATGAAAAGTGCTTGGCACAATATAATTTTCCATAGACAATGCCAGAAATGTGGCTTTGTTTTTATTTACAGTATTTTATTGGAAACTTCCTTGCAGTGCTAAACAGAACAATGTGATTCCCTAAGTCTCCATAAAGCATGTTCCCTGTTATATTGCAAGAATCCAGGGAGCCTAGGCTGTTGCTTTCAGTAAATGTGCAATGTCTCCTCTCCTTAAGAACAAATGATGAATAGGGAAATATCGGCCCTCCGTGCGGAGAGTTGGAAAGGAGGGCACATGGAGTTCATCTGCAAAATGGAATGTGCATCCATTGTGAGCCATTGCCGGTGTTTGTGGGCACCAGTGGGGCACGTAATCTTTGCATGGTGGTTGGCAGTAGTACAGTCTAATTCTGCACTTTCATTGCAGGTTCTTATCCCGGTTTTTGCTCTGGGACGTGCCCAGGAACTCTGCATCTTACTGGAAACATTCTGGTAAGAACAGCCTCAACTTTTCCATTTAAAACACGTATTTAGTCCCCTCCCACCCCACCCTTAGTGCTCATTTTTTCCAGGATTCTGTGCTGTCTGTCTGTCATGGATAGTCTTATATTCACCTCTCTGTCTCTAGCCTGTATCCACCCATGCTGGCTAGTGTAGGATTGCTCCCTGTGGTATATTTTCTAGTGCTTCTGTTCCTCCATAACTTGGACACTACTCTAAAATATCTTGCTCTTTTGAGTCATGCCTCACCCTGCCCCAGACACTCAGTCTAAATGTTCCCTTTCTTTATTTCATACCATCCCTCGGGCCTTGCAAAACTCTCCATGCTCAGGATAAGTCACTTCTTTCGGATGGACGAATAAAATATTGAGTCTTTTTCATGAACATTGTCGTGGTAAGGATCAGAAAGGAGAGGCTGTGTCTGGGTTGGAACATGGACATGATAATCTAAAGCTGCCTTACTCTTAATTCTACCCCGTAGCATCATGTTTAACATTCATAATGGATTAGATCAGTCTGGACCAGCTGACAATGAGAACTGGATTATCTAACCATTAATGGGACATAGCGGTGATACTAACTTCTTATTTCCCCAGGTAGGTGTATGCATAGAAAGCTTAAGTCCCTAGGCTGATTCTTGAGCACACAAAGGGGAGCGCCTGAGAGGTTTTTGCCAGGATCCCACTTAAGCAACCACAACTGGCTGCCTGACTCTTCTCTCTCCCCAAAGGGAAAGAATGAACTTGAAGGCCCCGATTTACTTCTCCATGGGACTGACGGAGAAGGCCAATCACTACTACAAGCTCTTCATCACATGGACTAATCAGAAGATCCGGAAAACTTTTGTCCAAAGAAACATGTTCGAATTCAAACACATCAAGGCGTTTGACAGGGCCTTTGCCGATAACCCTGGGCCAATGGTAGGTAGAGGTTAAGAATGTGATAGGATTGATGTGCATGGATTGGAGCTGTTTTAGTGCTGTGTTTTGCTTGGGTTAAGGAAGGCACACAATTTACCTAATATCTGAGCTCCTCGCAATTGTCAATGTATTTTTCACAACACCTTTCTGAGATAGTGAATTACTGTTATCCTCATTTTACAGATGGGAAACTGAGGCCCAAAGAGATTTAAGTAATTTGCCTAACGTCACATAGGAAACCTGTGGCAGACCTGGGACTCTAAGCCCAAATCCCTGTTGAATATACATTTTTTGCACTAATAAAGCCAATCATATGCAGCTTTTGTCTTACACATATTAAAGGAATAAACATATTACAAGAACTACCTTCCAGTGCATTAAATTTAAAAGTATTAGAAAATTAATCTAAAAATGGTGAATGTTAAATGCATTCCTCTGCATCGATCCAATCTATAGTTCTTATAACCAATTCCTTTAAATTAAACTCATGAAAGTGACCCTTTTTAAAAAATAAAAAAAATGTTTTTTTCTATTGATTTCGACAGATTCCTATTCTAGTTACCTCCCAGTAGATCACTCAGAAACCATCATGGTACTGCAGGCTAATAAAAACTCTTGAAGGGTTTATAAGGAAATGTGAATTTTGAAGTATTTTGTTTTATGGAAAATTATGGAAATCTTGTATGATAATAAGGCACAGTTTGAAAAAATTACCTCCCCCTCCCCCCCAAAAAACCCCACAGCTGTAATGAGTGTAAACTGTATTGTATATTAATTGGTACTATATAGATTCATGGATGGAACTTTCCTGGTTCTATTCTTATGTGCTCTCTCCATAATCTGGGACACCTGTTTTTTAATCATTAGGAAAAATGAATCTCTGTGTGGCAGCTCTAACACTGTTCTTTTGAAACCTAGGTTGTATTTGCAACCCCAGGTATGCTTCATGCTGGACAGTCCCTCCAGATCTTCAGGAAATGGGCAGGGAATGAAAAGAACATGGTAAGATATTCTGTGAGCTTGAATGATGCCTCATATTGATGTGTGGGGCTACAGTCCAGTCACTTTAGAAATAAACTCTGTCTATATTGGCAGGAGAGTCTTTGGCATGCATCTTTCCTTTATCAGCTGTTATCTAAATGAGTCATCAGTTAGTAATAACCGCTGACTGACCTTATTTAATTAAAGCATGATTAAAAAATGATTTTTATGACTGGCACGTTGCATTTGGACCAACGCTGGGCTCTGAGATTAGTGGATGTTTAGCCATTGGCTTCACTGGGGCCAGGATTTCTCTCTGTTGGACAAGGATTCACTCTGTGTCTTTAGGGGACAGATGCAGCTTGATGACAAAATCAAGGTTTAATTACTGTGGATGAACATGACGCATTCAGTTCTGATGGCAGGTCTACATTCCAGACTTCAGTTGACCTGTGTTAGATACCACATTGTGCTTCAATTAGGGGGAAAAAATGAGTATTAACGCCTTACATGCTGCCTGTGATCCATGCGTGGAGACGCACTAGTCCATTTATTTCAGTGGGGCCACTTTATCAAGTATCCATGCGGGTCAACTTTTACGAAGGGAACACTGGGCTATGAAAATCGTTGCTGGTGATTAGCTGTGGGACTCTGAGTGTTTCTCACTGAGTCACGCTCTGAAAGCCCAGCCCACTCTGGTGTCCTTGATGTCAATATCCCATTGAGAGAAGTTTTTGTGCACAAAGGCTGGCCATGACCTTTGAAACCCATACGGTGACATTCCTCAGGCTTGAGACTGTGGGACCACTTTTAAAGTTTTTTTTACTGAATAGTCTGAAGATCTTTTTAAAGAAGCCTTAATTCTGAAGGAATCCCATGAAACTGAATGATAGCCAGGCCTTTGTAGTCCGGGGGTGAGGGATTCCCTGAGGAATTGACATGGATACAGTTCTTCTAGCTCGAGTTTTTGTGACTATTAAAATGTTGCATTGTAGGCAGTAGACTCAAAGGAAGAGTGGTGCAAGATTTTATGTTATGGAAATGTACTTTCAGCTGTGCTTATCTGTTAAAACCTGTCTGTTTACCCATGACTAGCAATAACCGTTATTTAGTAGCATGTGGATTTTAACAGAAGCCGCCTTTTTAATTTAATCTTAATGCTTGTGCCATACTCGGGTCTTTATCATGCAAGATACTGAGGAGCATAATTGAACAGAATAGATTCAGTAGCTGCTAAACAAAGAGCTGTGGTGTACATATCGGGAACCATGGAAACTTGCCATCAGCATTATATAGGTGGATGTGCAGCTAGCTCTGTCCCAAGAGAACAATTTACTCTAGCTCCGTTCAGTGTGCAAATGCTACGTATTTGTCTGGATTCCTTCCAGGTCATTATGCCAGGTTACTGTGTGCAAGGAACTGTGGGCCATAAGATCCTGAGTGGACAGCGGAAGCTAGAAATGGAAGGAAGACAAATAGTAAGTTCGTTTTGAAAGGTGCTGATGACTTTCAGGGGGACTTGCACATTGCACCGCCCTGTGTCGGTGAAAATCTCTCCCTGTGTTGATGTACCATTTTAGCCAAAGTGATTGAATTAGTTCCTTTGGTTGTGCTGACAGTGATTGCATTCTGCTGCCATCCTTCCACGTGTGGTCCCACGACTGCAGTTAGTGGGAGTTTGGCTACGTGGGCAGTGGCTGAACAATTGCCCCCAAAATCTCTTACCTCGCTGAAATCATTGTAGATGGGCCCAGAGACTTTGGAAAAGTACATAGATCACCTGTACCCAGTGAGGTAACTGTCACATAGATTCCTGCTGAAAGGGACATTGCAGCTGGTAATTAGAATCCTTACAAGGTGATTTTCCTGGGGCAAAGCTGGGACAGGTAGTGTATCCAGAATTACAAAGTCTGATCCTGCAAGGTACTAACTGCTTTCCTTGTATGGCGCTGACTTCTGTCAACCGCCCCTGAAGTTAAGGAGCTGGTTGTCTCAATTGTCCCACTTTCTGATGTAGGTGTCTTGCTCACTCTAGTTGCGCGTGGATGCTGAGACTCTGGTTTAGTTACTGCGTGGCTTGTAAGTTGTGAACAAGCAAAGCAAGTAGTGATGGGGGATGGTCTGTGTTTGCTTCTCCCCTTGCTCCCTGCAGCTGGAGGTGAAGATGCAGGTAGAATACATGTCCTTTAGTGCCCATGCTGATGCCAAGGGAATAATGCAGCTGATTCGCCAGGCTGAGCCACGCAATGTTCTTCTGGTTCACGGGGAAGCAAAGAAGATGGAGTTCCTGAAGCAGAAAATTGAACAGGAATTTTGTATGTAAGGTGTTGGGGTCTGGAGGGTGGTGGGGAGGATTAGTAGTGGAAGGGGGAAGGATTAATTGTTTTTATAGTTCATGTACTTTGGCCAGGACATGAAATCTAGTTGAACAACATGTTTTGATTGGCTCAAGTACTGAACAGTCCCTGTGCTGGAAGCAAATGGGTGGGATGACTCTCCAGATGGCAGGGTTTGCAGTGAGCCCCTGCTGCAGGTTTAATGATCTTTGGGGTCGAAGACATGGAGAGTTATTGCATGTGTGCATGTATAAACAGGGATTTATTTCTGTAGGCTGTGCCTCTTGGACTCCTAAAACCAACAGAGATTGGTGGGGAAAAGTTCTTTCGTGTTTATAATTCTGTACTACGGACTTAAGTTACAGTGAACAAGAGTAGAGGAAAAATAAAAACCTTTTTTGAAAGCAGCTAACTTTAAGGCTAGATGGAGAATGATCAACAAAGAGACCATTGTGTATCACTCTCTGGATGCTTATTCATTGGGTGCATTTTCCCAATAGTTTCAGGTGACTTTTGCATTAACTTGTTTTTATGATGGATGTAAGTTCTGCTGCAGCCGGTGATAGTTTCAGCTCTCACATATTCTGCAAGCCTCAGGTTGGGTGGGAATTCTCCAAAGGAAGAAACACATGCTGCTGCATGAAGTGTTGCTGGTGATTCAATAAGTAGTGGTGTTCCCTTTGTGGGAATCTGTGCTGCCTTGCGTGGGAAAAGTAAAAATAAATAAATAAGGCCGTGGCTCCTTGTGACTAACAATCCCATGGAATTTACCACAATTAGGGGGTGTTAACTCTGGTCTCCTGGCAAGATTCCCTTTAGAACAACTATACTGACTATTTGAATTACCCCTTCAAGTTTCAGTTGACTATAATGTTCTTAGTCCCTGTCCCAAATTGTTATAAAGAGTTGCTGTTAAACACCTGCCATGTTCCACTTTAGCCGTGGGTGCAATGATAGTTCCTGTATAAAAAGTCCTTTGGGACTAGAAGCTCTCTATGGATGTTCCTCCAGTATTGTTTGCTTTTAATACAGATGTGAACTGTTACATGCCGGCAAACGGAGAAACCACTACGTTGTTCACCAGCCCCAATATACCAGTGGACATTTCCCTTGGATTGTTGAAGAGAGAGAGTGCCATAGGTAATATAACCAGTTAACAATGACTCTCCCCTTTCAGACACTGCAATTCTAGTACATCTTATGTTTCTTACTGCTGAATGTAAGATTATGCATGGATGTGTGAGACGGGGTGGTTGTGGGCACATTTATGTGATCTCTCATATAATGGAGCTTCATAACTAGTCATTGGTTGAAAGAGGCGTCCAGTAGGATGACGTGGATTTTACCTACCAATTTATCCCCATTCAGAGCATATTCACTGTTTGTTTGTTTTTAAAAGCCCCATGCAGGAAAGTCCGAGACACACAGAATGGGGCTGCCGTGCTATTCATCACTAATGCACCCTGCAGAGAGATTACATGTCAGTTTGCTTAATGGATAAAAATGCATATTTTAGTGGGCCAGTTCTGCCCCCATTGGAATTACAAGATAACCTGGTTTTAACCCCACCAAACTTCTATCTAAAGCAAGGAAGCAACTGTGCTGCAAGATAGAGAAGAGAGAGTCAGTGTTGCTGAGTGTGATTTGCCCCATCCCCCATGGAGTTGCTAACTGGTTTAAGTACAGTGTAAAGGGTCTCTGCCCAGGTTATAACACCATAGACTAGACCTACTGCATTTCAGTTGAGGGGCTGGCAGTTCAGACCCTCTTCTCACCATGGTGGTGCAGTCTGTTAGATCCCAAAGTGTTTTAGTCTGTTGGTATGAAAGGTGTTAGATAAGCACCATTAATGACTCTGCTCTTCTTTTCTGTTGGTCCCACTCTAGGGCTCGTCCCGGATTCCAAGAAGCCAAAGCTCATGCATGGCACATTAATCATGAAGGATAACGTAAGTGAAAAGATTACTCTAGTACAGGGATTCTCAAACGGGGTCAGGACCCTTCATGGGGTCACAAGGTTATTACATGGGGGGGTCGTGAGCTGCCAGCCTCCACCCCAAACCCTGCTTCACCTCCAGCATTTATAATGGTGTTAAAGTGTTTTTATAAGGGGGGTTACGCTCAGAGACTTGCATGTCACCAGTACGAAAGTTTGAGAACCACTGCTCTAGTACTTGTCTTGTGCCCTCTGTGTTAGTGTCAGCTAACAGTAAAGGTGTTGTGCACAGTCCTAGCTTCTTGGAAGCAGTGACCACTCTAACGTGTTGTGGGGCTGTGAAGGAAATCCAGGTGTATGAGAACTCAACTCCCAAGGTTGGTAGAGATCAGACCAGCCCAGAGGCGTGGCACTGGAAGAGGACACTGGGGACATAGCAGTGGCTCCGTGGATTGGTTAGCTTTTTGTCATGCTCTTGACTCCTGCTGCCACACCGGATGCATTTACCTTCTGGTCCAGGTCGCGAGATCTTATCTATAGTCTAACTCACTCTTGGCATACGGGTGGGTTGTGCCAACTTTTATCCATAGAGCAGCTGTGCTTGAAGGCAGGTTTGGGGACTGTACAACAGATTTATTTCTATAAACACCTCTGTGTGTGTACACACACACACACACACCCCAGCTAGCTGCTGATGTTTGTGGCACTCTCCACAGTGTGCTAGGCCATTTAAAAAGGCAGGGTCCCTGCCCCAAGGAAATTGGAGACACAGTGGTCCTGATGGGACATGGGCCAGGAAAGATGGGGATGAGGCGCGCAGCGCTTGTGGAGTGGGCGGTGAGGTGCGGTGGAGTGCGAGCAAGACACGCGCGAGCGTCCTCGCACGCGGACCAGACCCAGGAAGAAATCCGCGAGGAGACTGCTGGAGAGACTGGCTCGCCGCCTTTCATGCATTCACACACCACAAACAGCTGAAAGGGACGCCGAAAGAGGCGTGCGGGATGATGTAAACGCGCGATGGCGCGATCGAGGGTATGCAGCTGCCCCGAGGGCGGCATGCGGCTTCGGAAGAAAGACCGAGGAAGATCTCCTGGTTGAGATGGCTGTGTGTTTGTCCTTTAGCTCTATCGAGAGCTACCAATAATGGAAAAAGGACTCTGGAGCAATGTGACTGGCAGCCTGCAATTAATGGATTTCTCCCTTCCCTGGGCAGAGCTTCCGCTTGGTCTCTCCGGAGCAGGCACTGAAGGAACTGGGTCTTGGGGAGCATCAGCTGCGTTTTACGTGCCGTGTCCACATTCAGGATCCTCGCAAGGAGCATGAGATGGTGCTTCGAGTCTATAATCACCTTAAGGGGTAAGCGTGCCACAGGCCGTTTAACAGCTGCTCTTCCCAGGGTGGCCTTGCTGTTCCCAACCAGCTGTGTGTAGCTGGGGAATGTTAATAGGTGACAAAGAAACTATTTATAGCGATTCCAGTGACTACAATTTTCAAACAGGCCAAAAATCCAGCCCTGGGGGGACTATGTGACTTTCTAATGATTAATATAAAAAGGCAGAAGCAGACTTTGAATAAGTCCTGTTCTGCCCTCCTTGGCTGGTGGGTGTTGGCTTACACGCTGGCCTAGGAGCAGTAATACCATTTCTGGGGAGTCCATGAGGTGCAGGCGTTCGCTGTACTGATTGTAGGAGCTAGGTCTGTGTACTTAGACGCCCACTTCAGTACAGAGCAGGACTGCATAATGTACCTTCCATCTTCCTAGAGTCCTGAAAGATTATTCTGTTCAGCATCTCCCTGACGGATCGATCATGGTGGAGTCCATTCTGATCCAAGCCACAGCACAGTCAGAGGACCAAGGAACCAAAGTTTTGCTGGTGTCATGGACATACCAGGTAAGAATAAATGTCACCTTGAAGACACACATTCACAAAGTGACTCTGGTTAGCTCTGTTCTAACGTGGGCCTGTGGTGGGGGTTGCAGTTGTAAGAATCCGTTTCCAGAGGAAGTGGGTTATTGCAGTGAGGGTACGGAAAAGAGCTACTCCAGCTTTGAGTTCGTTCGAAGAGTCCCGTCTGAGCCACTTCGGCTAGGTCTGTGCGGCCCGTGGGAGGTGTGACCATGCTCAAGCTGCCACCCACCCTGCAACAACCGCACAGCTATTTTTTAGTGCACTGGCTCATGCTGAGCTAGCAGGATCGTCTGTCTGGGCTGTCGGCACTGGAAACAAAATCATCAGCCACCCTAGAATCGATGGCCTTCCTTAGTTTTGGCTATTTCTAGTATCCTGGCCCTCAGCAATATATGCAATGGGTGGAGTACTGGTAGCAGAGGGAAGGTTGGGGTGGGGGGCTGTATGAAATTTGAGTTGTGACTAGCATATACATATAAACAGGCTCAAACTTGCTGACTAGCAAAAGGCTCGCCCCAGCACCGTTACTTGTATTTAAGTTCATGGATAGAGTTCTCTAGTGCCTCGATTTTTGTGGGTTTCACAAGGATTTGCCTTAGAGGGGAAATGTTTTCCTGAGAGCAAAGCTAAAATCAATAGTCTGTTCTTGTCTTTTAAGAATAGAGACACCTGTTGTCTAGCCTCTCCCACTTGTCAGACGTGGCAGTAACACTCTTCCAAAATAGCAAATGGGTTCAGGCCAAACGATTCTGAAATTTTAGGGGGTTTTTGGGTCTGGCCTGTCAAAAGAGCAGCCTCTGATGTGCTACCCTAAATGAGAGAGAGGAGGTGGGGAGTTGCCACCTGACCTATTTCTGATGTCTTTGTACAGGATGAAGAACTGGGCAGCTATCTTACATCCCTCTTGAAAAAGGGACTGCCACAAACTACAGCTTGAGTGACGCAGCCCTGGGGGAAATGGAACTTCAGAGGCTGTCCACGTTTACCTCTGTTTTTTACCTTATCCAGAGCATGTAAATACTTGTTTTTTTTTTAAATAAAATGTCCATTGTAAAATATCCTGCAGTAGAGAGCATTCAACTTGTCAGACAAAAAAGTTTGCTTTAGCAGCATTGCTATCCCCCACTGGCAAAGCCAGTCACAAATATCAGTTACTGAGCAAGCTGTTTGCATCTAGTTACCTGGAGCAGCTTCAGCTGGTGTTCCTTGTAGAGCAAGGTAAAAGATTTTCAAAGTCTTTCCAGTCACATTTATTTTTGTAATATTAAAAAACATTGTGATGCCAGCACTTTGCTTTTTCAACATACATACGAACAGCACAGGACGATGCTCCTCTGAACAGCATTTTAATTCACTCGGCCACCTTTGAAGCTTGTGAACAAAATGATTCAATTATCTTGTTACTTCTGCATTGAACATAGGGGCAGCTGGAATAGTACAGAACACTGATAGGGGGTTAGAACTTAAAAGTAGGCCTGAGGGATTCAAACTAAGCATAATATTTATGCATATGCAGTAGTGGATAAGTAACTGCTTACAAGGCTGTAAACAATAGCTGAGAAGCCTGAATGCAAGCTGAGGTGCTGTACTCCCCCGGGGGCCTCTTCTCAAGAGGACATCCCTCAGATAGAAAGCAAAGCTAACTTTCACAGTGTTCAGCAAATAAAGGAACGCAGAGGTGCTTAGCTATTCCCATTTTATAGATGGGCAGAGATTCAATGATGTGCCAATCTCCTGCAAAGCAACTGGGATTAGAACCTAGCCCTCTGAGTCCCAGGCCTTGACCAGTCTGTCTCAATAGCAGTCAAAGGATACCTAAAGAAAGTTGAGAGGCGGCTACAGATGATGAAATGACTGTCAAGTAATCAGTATACCAAACCGTACTGGTGCAGGTCCATTAGTTTGGATAATTCATGTATAATTTGTCAACTATTAATAATCTAATATTTCATGCTATACACACAGACTGGAATTGTTCTTATTCTACAAGGATATTTTAAATAGCAGAAAGCCAGCTGCTCTGTTTACTTTGGAAATTAGCCTCCAATGTCACCACTTTCCAAACAAAGGATTTTTTTGTACTGCTTAATAAGTAACATTGAAGTGGAAATACTGCCATACATTCTTGACCCACTTTAGTTGGGATCAACAGCTCTGAAAACTGAAGTCCTATTTATACACAACACAGGCATCTCTGCTAATGTGTTTTATCTTCATGTTGTCTGCTGAGCCCACCCTTGCCAATTAACACTCTAGTCTCCTAGGAAGTGGACTGACACCACCTGAATACTCCTCCTCCTCCAAGTTCGGTTGGATTTGAACCCGTAACCTGTGGGTGAATAACTTACTGACCTTGTTTTAAAAAAGGCATTTCATTCAATTGCGGTGGTGGTGGTCTTGCTGCTGGCTTGCTTTTATAAGGATAGTCATTGAATTTTCTGTCACAGATGGTATAAACCTTGGTTTTGGATCTGAACTTGAGGCCGAGCCGCCATGGCTTGCTGGAAGCCGTGAAGTAGTATAGGATGGGGTTCAGGCAGCAGTTGAAACTGACCAGGGCCAAAGTGACCCGGCGCATTTTGTAAATTAAGTTGGTAAACAGGCAACTTTGGATGAGCTGGACCCTCATCAGGAAGTGGAGTAGGTGAGTGAGATGATAAGGCAGGAAGCACAGGATGCAGATGAGCAGGATCAGGTAGATGGTCCTCGAGGCCTTCTTCTTGTGAATGCTGCGTCTGGTGTGGGCGATCCGCTTGGCGATGAGCGGGTAGCTGATGAGGATGACGGCAAACGGGATGACAAAGCCGAACAGCAAGGCACAGACATTGTAGGGCATCATGCGATGGGTCCAGCTGGTCGGCGAGAAGTTCTCAAAGCACGCAGTCGTGTTCCCTGGGCCCTTGTTGTGAAGGGGCCCCCCAAGGATAAGTGGGATCGTGATGCTTACAGCAACGAGCCAAAAGCCTGTGACCACTATCCTGTAGTGGGTGACTTTGATCCGGATGTAGGCGAAGGGGTGCAGCACGGCCACGTAACGATCCACGCAAATGCAGGTGAAGAAGGCAATGCTGACGTAGATGTTGATGTAGTACAAGGTCCCGGTGATCCTACAAGCCATGTCTCCAAAGATCCAATCGTTCTGGTTCAGGTGGTAATGGATTTTAAAGGGCAGCATGCAAACAAACAAGGTATCTGCTACAGCCAGGTTGATGAGGTAGATGTAGGAGTGAGAGCTGTACTTGACCTTGCAGGTCAAAAGGTAGAGAGCCAAGACATTTTCTAGCAGTCCCAGTACAAAGACAATGCTGTAGATGATAGTGAAGAGATGGTACTGGAAGTCTGCTTCCACATAACAATCCACTATTGTTGCATTAGAGTGTCCCCCTGCCGTGGCACAGGAAGTGTTGGCCATGCTTTCTGCTGCCGGAGACCAAGTTCTGTGGGGATAGCCTAGATTAGCCTCTTCTTTCCAAAAGATCAGGCGCTCTCTGTCCTGGGGTGAGAACTTGAGTTGTGTTGTTACATCAGCCAGCTCTGGTTAAAATGCAGCTAAAGCATCTACGCTCGGTAAACCTAATAAGATAAAAATAAGCATTAGTGGGGTGGGGAAAGATTTTGTCACGTTAGAATCAAAAATATCCCCTAAAACAGGAGACCGCTTGAGATTAAGCAGCCGCAGCCCCCAGCTCATCTACATTTAACAGGCAGCTGGAGGAGACCAGTTACAGGAGCAAGTATAGAATATGTAAAGGGGACACACATTTAACTTACAATGGGCTGAAGAGTTAAATACGGGACTGTCCTTCAACAGAGCTGTGCTGAGATGGTTCCTTGCCGTGACCCCTCTGGGAGTAGGGCTTTGGTTTTGCAGGGTTGGGTACCATTTACTGCCCTTGGCTTGTTTCACTAGCGTGCTGACTGTGTGTAACTCCCTTTGCAATGGGAGGCAGGGGAAAGTCTTCAAGTTAAAACAGCTGAGGCTTGATTTAAAGAACTCAGGGCTCGTGCCAGGCTATTTCCCATGAACGTGCTGCATGACTTCAGCGCAACGTTACCAGAAGCATCCCCTCAGTCTGCATGCCCAGCTTGGGACAGCTTGCTGAGAGGTGCTCAGCACGGGTGGAAGCCAAGCCCCAGTTCTCTGAAATTAGGCATCCAAATCTGAGCATAGGACTGGGCGTAGCAGCCCTGGCTTCTGTTCCAGGCAAGTCATTTCACCTCTCTGTGCCTGTTGCCCCTCCTACCCTTTGTCTTAGACTGCAAGCTCGTCAGGGCAGGGGCTGTTTCTCATGACGTATCTGTACAGAGCCGAGCACAAGTGGGCTTAGATGTCAGATGGGGCCTCTCGCTGCACCTTAATACAAATAACCTCTTGAAACAATTGGGATACCACCTCCCGGGGAGTGAGGTTTCATGTAACCCAGGCCCTAGGAAAGTAGATGCAACTATTCATTATACATTAAATGAGCACAGTCAGTCTCCTTTCACTTCCCCTCACTTGTACTGTTGTCAAGAAGTATCAAAGACGGTTATAACAGATGGGGGGAATAGTTTCAATTTTGGCACTACAGGGTGAAGAGCAAGTCTGACTACACAATCTGTTGGTGGGGGTCTTTCAAATAGAGGGAAAAAGGGAAATAACTGCAAAACCGAACCAGGTAAGAGAATTTCACCAGAGCAGGATCTAAACGCGCAGCGACAACTCTATGATTTGACCCTGTCCCTGAAAAGAAAAAGGGCGACCGATAAATTGCAGCAGGCCTAAAACAAACATCCTGATTCATGCACACAAACAAGGAGGTTGCAATGGTCTTGGATCCATCTTAAATTTAATTCTCCATCTGAGGAGCAGCCCGGGTGATCTGAATAAATAAGAGTGATGTGTGAGTGGAGAGGGTACTAGCAAATGAAGTGAGCGGTGGGGTTTTGAACAGGCTGTAGAATTTGTCTAAAGGAAATAAAGGAAAGAGAGAGTAATTTTACTGACCACTAACTGAATGACGTGGAACAGAGCAGATTGAGTCAGTCAGCAGAAGTAGCACCATGCAGGAAAACAGTTTTTTTCCATAAGTGACATTTTTAGATATTTAACTGACCACACCAACCCACTCAACTTAAAGGAAAATCTCTCTCTCTCACTTCTCAAGCAGTCTTGGTGTGAGAATTGACTAGCCAAGGCACAAAATCTACTGCCCCAACATCACCATGATGAAAAGAGACTAATATTCTAGTTGTCTGCTGTGCTTACAATCTTGTACAGCTGTGCTAAAGCCCCCATCAAAGTAGGCATCCGAAACCAGGTCTGCCCCCCTGAAAGAGGACGGCAGCCTTCTCCAGCCTCACACAAAGGAAGTGAAAATGTACGGCTGGAAGGGATCTCGAGAGGTCATCAGGTTCAGCCCGCTGTGCTGACTTGGTAAGATGAGTAACTCGGTTTAGATGTTGTGGCAAAATGAGGATAAGAGAGGGAAGAAAACTGGGGACATTCCATCATTGGCTCTTTACAAACAGTTCAGCATCACAATACACGTCAGAAGTAAATAAATTTAAGTATCTTCATTATACACAAGGGGTAGCAGCAAAATGACTCTCCCCATGTCACAAAGCTCGAAGAAGCACCTAGTTCCCCAGGTTCAGTCAACTTCTCCCTACTGTAAATAAACTAAATTGTTTACTCCTGGTTCTCCTATTACCCTAAGGCCCATTCTGCTAGTAAATCAGCTTGCAGGACCAGCGCCTACATTTCTTTAAAAACCCAATTCTTTCTGCTGTATTTATCAGCACCCATTTTACTTCTTGCATTTCAGCTTGGCTCATGAAAACCACCATTGTGAGATTCACTTGCCAAGCTCTCCATGGTGCAAAATTTCTGGTTTGCAAACCCAGTAGTGAAGGAGGAAAAGGTCTGTTGGATTGGAAAAGAAGTTTCCATTGTTATTAATGGAAACATTTCTGTTAGTCACAGGATAAATGTGCGTTTTTACAAAATTTGAATTTCGGGTCAGATGATTTCACAGCATCCCTTGTAAAACACCAGAAATGCAAGCATTCCCCATGTCGGCATGCAGTGTCCTAGGCAGATTGCATCCAAGTGGAAGGAATTAGCAGCATAAGATATTTAAAGCCAAAAAAATAAAAAATAAAATAAAAGTTACCATATAAGCTAGTAGGTTATTTTCAAACATTTACCACGGGTGTTGCAAACCTAATTCAGCCTGATCATTTGGAGAGGGGCTGTCCAGCTTGTATTAATGTTCGCATTCCTTTAAAAAAACCCAGCCACTCGCTGCCAGCTGCCCTCATCCTGTGCCATGCGGCGTCTCATGACAAATGAAGAAAGGGAAGTAAAAGAAACAAACTCACCCACCAGCCCCAGGCCACTTTATCTCATGCGAAAATTCCAACGAACACGGGATTCGCTGAAGACTCTTCACAAAGCAGAGGCTTGATGCTGAGCTCTCCTGTCTGAAGTGTAGCACCAGAATGAAGTCACCTTGCAAAGCATACAGCAAAACCCTCCCACCGTGCTCTGCAGAGAGAAACCACAGGAAGTGCAGAGGTAGGCCAAGAGTTCCAGTTCATACTCGGAATCGGCCGGTAGGTGAACAGAACATTTCACATCATGCCCAGCATGTGTCATGTTAAACTACAATGAGATGAGTTTCAGTTTTGCCAGCGAGCGAAAGGCAGTCTCCCCGTGCGCCAGCGAGCGAAAGGCAATCTCCCCGTGCGCCAGCGAGCGAAAGGCAGTCTCCCCGTGCGCCAGCGAGCGAAAGGCAGTCTCCCCGTGCGCCAGCGAGCGAAAGGCACAGTCCCATCTTCATTCACAACTGCAACAGGCACCTGAGCTACTATACTGCCCTGCCCCCACCACCACCACCTTAGCAGAGAACACTAATGCTTCCAAATCATGGGCCGGTACTTTACTTTAGCCTGAGCCTAAATCCAATTCATTTCACTTGTGATTTTATCTGTATTTTAACCAACGCTTTTCCTGGTAAGGAGAAATGGCAATGATGTGGCAAGCTTTAGGCCACTGGTCAACTCCTTTCCAGGGAAACAGTTGCCTAAATTTGATCGATAGCATCAGATTTCCTGTGTGTCTGTATCTATGTGGAGTTTAGATACCTAGGTGAGTCCAAAACAACATGAGAGCTGGTCCCTTAACCGTTCTGCAATACGTCCAGTCTCTAGGGTAACGATAGGGTGAGTCCAATGCTCCACAAGCAGATGCACGAAGCATTGTATAACATCAGTCGGCACCGCCCCTGCTGAGATACCGACGTTAACCTTCCCGACTGCGTGGAAGGGATTGTGTGGCATTTTCCGGGGCTCCTTGGAACTGCCCATGGCACTGTTAGTGCTAAGAATGCAGCTCTCGACTCACCCGTGTGCAACTGGGATTAGAAACCAAAGAAAGAAAGTGAGTAGGAACCAACCCGCTGTGTATGAAAGGAGAGAATAAAGTGGAAAATTTTTACCTCTCCTGCAGTGGGTGGAAGAAGTGAGTCCACTGATAAACCTGCTACTGGCAACAGTAAAGGGCTGAAATCCTTCACTTCACCATCACCAACGCACAACCCCGCCTGTCAAGCAGTTAATGCACACTGCACAACCTTGCAACTAAGTATTTTTCATTTGTCTGAAGAGGTTACTGGGTATCTAGTCCAACCCCCCAATAACAAAAAGCACCCTCTGACCCTGAGGAGCAGAATGTAGGGCTCTGAACACCAGCTCTGCAGTCAAGGAGACAGCTTGTCACAGGGTCTTCGAGTTTAGTCTCATTTCCTGTATATCACAAGCCACCATCACCCAGCAACCAAAAGGAAACCCAATATTACAGCCCTCTGGAACCTCAACTTTGTGCCACAGGCAGAGAATGGAAGGACCAAGATGCACCGATGCCCAAAGTTGCCGCAAATGGCAGGGAAATGAGTAAGTGAGACAGACCCTGATAATCTTGGCAGGTCACCTGCATCCACACACTGCAGCAGAAGGTAGGGGGAAAATAACCACCTACAGTCACTGACATTCTCAATAATTGCAACCCAGGCACATGGGGAGGAGGAGCTAATGAATAAAGTTGACATTAGGCACCGTCAATGTGCACCAAACATGATTTTTGCAGCAGGACCTGGCCAAGCACTAGTGTTTAACTGAGCGATACATTCGCTTTCTTTTGGGAAAACCACAAGACCCTGACGTTTGCACCAACCAAGCCATAAGACACCCCAAAGCTTTAAAAGAGGTAAAGCAAAAAGCAGAGTGAGATGATGTTATATAAGAATAACTCCTGCTTCAGTCTCTCTGCCTAAAACTTTTCCCACAAAGATGAGCGGTGGCATAATATGCCAGCCTCCAGCACACCTAGGTACTCAACCGCCTGCGGCATGGGCCGTTGCAAACAGAGCCCCCTCAAGGAAGGCTGGTGTTTTGGGGCCATTCACAAGCCAGGCCAATTAATACGCAATATGATGTGGACTGTATCAGACCTAGTCATAAAATAGGCAAAACTTGAGGTTTAAGTGTCACAAAAAATGATCCTGTTTAATAATAATAATAAAAAAACGGTATCTGTGTGTTCACCACCACGCTATGCTTCTGTATTGATGCCCGTGTGCTCTGTGCACTGATAAGCCCACTGTCAGCCCTGCGCATTAATAACTGTAATACAGTTGCAGCAAAATGTCCGATTATCAAAAAAAATTAGCTAGCATAATTTGTTAGTCTCTAAGGTGCCACAAGGACTCCTTGTTCTTTTTGATGATAATTGAGTGTTTCTATTGTCCTAGCAAATTTTTCTTAAACAAACAGATCTTCTCTGGCTTTTGCGAATGACCCCAATTAATAAAAGGCCATTATTACTTTTCCGCAGTTTTCCATGTCTTGTCCACAACTCAGCTGCAATTAGTTGACAATCATCCCGCAATTCAAGTTGGGCTTTCATGATACACACATGAACGACTGTGTTTCCGGTTGGTCTGCAAGACGACAGGGATTACAAAGAAGAGGGGTAGAGAGGAGACAAAGGTGGTCTGACCCCATTCTGCATCTGTGCCCTGGGGAAGTGACACCCCTCCGCACACACAGGTCCCTTCCCTGTATGTTGGTGGAGGCAGGAGGCGAGGGGAAGACAGTATGTGAGCGTGTAGCCAGTGGTATGACCCAAGTAGCTCAGAATCTACAAACCAACCAGCTGTTGGTCGCCCAGAGTTACCAATCCTTCCAAGCCTCTGGGCACGTGGACAAATGACGTGGAGATGCCTCTAGCCACAATCAATGGGGTTTATTGAGACCCGGCTGCGTATCAGCATGCAAAGCGAGTTCTGGAAACCTCTGCGACACGGCCCCCACCAACCGAGTTCTTTCAGGCACAGCTGCACGTCTCACAGGGCCGCTATTCTGCTGCGTTACCTTCTGTGTCCACGTCTGCGAGGAGAAAAAGGGAACACATTGATGTGGAAAGAAAGAAAAACCCAGCCCCACCTGAAAGCACTTAAGTTTGTGTTTCTTCATTTCCTGCCTGGGCTCCGTCCCCACAAACGCGGGCAGATGGCGGGTGGCTCGGCAGCCAGCGCTTCTTGGGAGAAGTGCCATTAGAACGGGCCAAAACCGACAAGCTGCAGCGTTTTCAAGGCCTGCCCAAGAGCTCTGCTTTGCCTCCAGGCTGGCTGTGTGGCTCTTTGTTTCCCTGCTTCTTGTTCCCCGAGTCCTGCGCTGGCACCTCCAAGAAAAATCAAAGGAGGCCTCGTCTGCTGCTGCGAGGGATGAAACCTAACCTCAGTTTAACAGAGCCTCGGGGAGCCCTGGCTGCCACGGAGCGGTCCCAGGGAGGGCTAGCTGAGATGGACGCTCTGGTTTGTTAAGGCCGCTTCATACCAGCTCACCCCGGCCCTGGTGAATCGCTGGCTAACGAGGAGAGGAAGATTCTACAAGGAGCTGCAGAGAGAGGAAGTGGCTCCCAGGGAGGGCACCCCCGAGAGAGCCTGTAGAAGGTGAACCATTGACGTCCATTTGTCCCCACCCTGCCTGTAGAAGGGAATGGAGTTTAGTTTATTCACTGCAGCTGCCATGTGCCTGGAGACAGCTCAGGGGTCCGAAGGCCTCTCTCTACGCAGCATAGGATCACCAGTTACACAAGCTTCTCCATATCGCAACCCTCCATCATTTGTGCCCTCATCGCTGACCTGGCTGGGTAGGGCACAGTGCTGTGTAGCTGTCAGGACACCTGGGTTCTACTCTAGGCTTCTGCCTCGGAGTCCATGTGACTATGGGCAAGTCAGTTTTGCCTCTCAGTGCCTCAGTTTCCCCATCATTGGCAGTAATACACGTCTTTATAAAGGGCTGTGAGAGCTATGGATGAAGTAGTTCCTTTAGGTACTTGATTATTGTATCATTTCACAATGGTGGCTCGCATCTGTCACTACGGCAACGCTCGCTAGGAAGTAATTCAATGCCCCCTCCTTCTCCCTTGGAGCGGATCGCTAATCTCATCAGAAGTAAGTACGCGCGATTATGGCAAAGATTTCATTGATTCCCTTTAATGGGACACTAACACAGAGGCTGTATTCGATTTAGAAATAGGATAGTCTTTGCCCCATCAAGACACCATCTTATCACATTCTGCCTGCAATAAAATCACGTTTATCGTTCAAACCAGTTAATATCCTCCCTCCCTACAGGGGATATGAATTTTGGATTGTATGAATTCATAATCTGTTAGGAGAAACAGATGAACTTTAAAAAAATAAAAAAAATAAAAGCCAATCAAGCAGTACCTGAAATAAACAGCTTAGAATAGATTCCATGTCTCCGACCCCAGGGACCCCCTGGATTTCTGTCTGCTGTTCGGGACAGGTTAAGCAACAGGCCTTATCATTACGGGTTCTGTGCAGGAACACCCCAGTGAGAGGTGGGGATGAAGATGCAAGAGCAAATTCTGGATGGTGCCCATTACCCTTCTCAGCCCACTATTAAACATTTAAAGAGGGTAATAGCTCTACTCGTTATGTGCAAGAGCCTCAAACCGTGGGTTCTGTTCCTGTCTCGGGGAGGGCAGGGGTCAGGTAGTTGAGCAGGGGACCAGGTGCCAGAATTATTGGATCCTAGACTTCGCTCAGCAACTGATTTGCTCTGTGACCTCGGGCAAGTTGCTGCACCTCCTTTGCCTCAGTTTCCCCATAATGCTCACGTGGGTATAACGAGGCTTCATTAGTTCGTCTGTACTGACAGCCCCGTTCATCCGAGAATCTCAAAGCCCTTTGCAAACTGTATGA
This sequence comes from Mauremys reevesii, assembly GCF_016161935.1. Lineage (NCBI taxonomy): Eukaryota > Metazoa > Chordata > Testudines > Geoemydidae > Mauremys > Mauremys reevesii. Next base: position 13,086,546 of record NC_052643.1, on the reverse strand, counting down.
TGAATGTTTTACCAACGGAGGAAACTGACCAGGAAACGCACCCGTCCACGATGTCCCATTGCAACGAGCGCCCATTACGACTTTGGCACTCAGTGGAATGTGGCTATAAATAGCCCGTGAGATGAATAATGGCGAAGATGGTTTTGATAGCAAGGCTGGGGCGGGTTACTGCTGCCTTCAGAGGCAGATCCGACTCCACTGAAGGAGTCTTGCGATGCTCGGTGTTCCCTCTGACCCGCACTCCATGGATTCACTTACCAGCGTCGTCATACTCCACAGATTTCAAGAAGAGTCCAGCTGCCGGAGCCATGGTGTTTAGTGGATAAGCCAGTGGGTCTCTCATCTCTAATAGTTCCTTTATGTGATAAGGAGCCAGCCTGCCTTGGCCAACTGCTACCAGAGCCCCTGCCATCCTTCGTACCTGAAACGACAGAGAATTCAGCTTAGAAATACCGCCCCATCGTCGCCCTTGTAAAAAGCAGACGTGAAAACCCTCTGCCCGGCATCTGATGCCTTCAGTGTAACCCAGCAGGGCCCAGGGGCGTGTAATGTTCCAGAACTACCAGTGATGCTTCACGCCCTGCAGTTCAGGGAAGCATGCCTGGTCCCTGCCATCCTGAGAGGAGTCCTGCCAACACACACTGGTTGAGAAGAAGTGGCCCAAAAGGACCAAGCAAATTGCAGCATTGGCGCCCCTTGCTCAAAGGAAGATCAGATAAACCAGCCCCTGCAAGAACACGTTGCCTCTCTGGGGCCTTTCTGCAGGTATTTTTAGTGCCACCACTGGCTGTGGCATCTCCCTGCCAAGCCAGCTGCAGGAAGCTCCCACCACTCATCCCAGCTAACTCTGTCCCTCTGTCTGGACCCAAAGGGCTCTGGGCATCTCCTGAAAGGGGCTGAGTGGGAATTAAGGGGACTCAGGCCCTGGGAGGAGATTCCAAGCTCCGTGGTCTATTCTATGCTGGGCTTCTTTACTGAGAGCCAACCCACGAGCTCCATCACGGCGCAGACCCGCTGGGTGTGTCTACACTGCGATGAAACACCCACAGCTGGCCTGTGCCCGCTGACTTGGGCTCACGGGGCTGTAAAACTGCAGTGGAAACGTTCAAGGTCAAGCAGGAGCCCAGGGTCTGGGACCTACCCCCCCGTCACGGGGACTCAGAGCCCAGGCGCCAGCCTGAGTCCAAATGTCCACACTGCAATTTTGCAGCCCCACAGCCCGGGTCAGCCGCGCCTGCTTTAGTGCGGTGTAGACGTACCCAAAGAGAACCAGGCCGAGACCAGTCACCCCGAAGAGCCCTGACTCTCTGTCCAGAATGTGGCAGCCTGGAGCTTCCACATCCCCCAGAAGCCCCCCTTGGCCTTGCTCTTTTAACTCTCAGGGTCTGTCTACACTGCAACGCAACCGCAGGGATAGAGAACTCGAGTCGGCCGGCCCTGGGTTTGCTAACCTGGGACTTGAGCATCTACACCCATTTGTAAGGCCAGGTTAGGAATCGTTGAAACCCAACCGCGGGCTCCAGCATCTACACTGCATTATGCAGGTCTGAGTCCAGCCAGGCATATCCCAGACTTCCTAGTGCCCTCCCACAACATGGCCACTCTTGCCCTTTGTTCATGGGGCCGTGCGGGAAAACCGGGCTGTCCACCAAACTTGACCGTTCAGAGGACAAAAAGTCAGCCCACGGGATTGTGGGATACTCCCCAAGCATGAGTGGCTGTGTCTACACTGCAAAGCAATAGGGCTTAGACCCAGGTTTAGAGCCTCCACCCCTATGGGGTCCTGGGACAGAGCCGTGTGTGTGTACACGGAAGAGGGGCTAGGGGTGCAAACCCTGGGCTTGCACTGCAGTGTCGACATGCCCTGAGACCCCGCGTTTGTGACACCCCCTCATGCACGGCTCCTGCTCCCCCAATCTGCTGGTGAGCTCCAGCAGCTGCCCCCCATCTCCAGCCTGCAGGGGGCAGGACACTGCACGGCCGCGGATCTCCAGCCTGCAGGGGGCAGGACACTGCACGGCCGCGGTAGGCGGTAGCTCTGCTGTGATTTGTCTGCCCTGCTCAGTGGTGCCCTGGGACTGCAGGCAGCAGTGACAGGGGCCACCAACAACACAAATCAGCACAGTGACCTCTAGTGGCCAAAGGAGGAGGGGTGAACGGCAGACAATATTCCTAGGCCCTCTGCATTATATCATGAGAGCCCTCCTTGCAGTAGGGTGACCAGACAGCAAGTGTCAAAAATCGGGACGGGGGTGGGGGGTAATAGGAGCCTATAGAAGAAAAAGACCCCAAAATCAGGACTGTCCCTATAAAATCAGGACATCTGGTCACCCTACCTTGCAGTGCTACTGAGAGGGCCGGGGACGCTGAAACTTTCTGCTGCATAGCAACGCTGCCTTTCACTGGAGCGCACGCGTGGGCAGAGAGAGAGCTGAGCAGAGGCGAGGAACAGCAGCGCCCACACATCCCTCTGTGGTAGGAAACTAACGAGCACGCGACAGAGCTGGGCTTTCAAACTCAAGTTATGCAACCAACCTTGTTTCCAGGCGGGGGAGACTCGGGGGCTCGTGTCTCTCTCAAAAAGCCAAAAACAAGTGAGTCAGATGAGCAAGAAATGCCCCCGCAGCCGGCAATTTGATATTTCAAACACCTCCTCTGATCTGCATCTAACACCTCCCCACTGCCACTTGCTAATTTCATCCACAGCTAGATGGAGAAGCTTGGCCTCATGTCCATCACCTGAGCACCCAGGCTAACAGTTGTTCTTTCCCTCTCTGTCCCCGGAACCGAAGGTGTTGCAGGGATGCCACTGGCACTTGCATCCATCGGTGCCTCCTGTCCCAAGATGCCCAAAAGTCAGCAGCCTCCTACGGCAGAGGCACTGAGCATCTCTGCAGACAGGCCGTGCGTGGACTGCTGCCTGGCACGGGCGGCAGAAGCCAATGCCACAGCCTGACAGCTCCTCCTCAAAAAGGGCACATCTACCAACATGCAGGAGGAGTGAAGCTAAAAACTAGAGCACCAAGGATGCGTGTAGGACTGAGGTCTGCCGACGGGAGGCGCTGTCACTCGTTAAGAGAGGATCTGATAGATTGGAAGCTCTTTGGGGCAGGATGGTCTTTTTCTTCCATGTTCCGTGAATGCGGCTCATGGGCACTATGGTAATACAAATAATTAATCATCATAATCATAGGCCCAACACCTCAGTCCCCTTAAGCCGGCTGTGACAGGGTTTGGGATGGGCCTTTGGTTTCCATACGGCTGCTAGGAAGTGAAACCCAGTGTTGTGTTTTTCAAGGCACTGACTGCCCAGCAGCTAGTTAGTTACAGACGGGAGCTGGACAGGTGTCACTGCTAGCAACCAAGCAGCAAAACCATCAGCAACAGCTGGGCCCGTATCCTCTCCTGGCAAAGCTCTGGAGGGGCAGGAGAGCGGGCATTGGCAGTGATCCTGTTCAAAGCGCACAGTGCAGCTGGAGAAAGGAGATGATGGGATTTCACAGCCCCCACAAGAGTTACTGCACAAAATGGAAACTGTCCACCCACTGGCACTAGCAGCGCATCAGCCGGTGTCCCTTTAAGATGGGGTGGGGAGCGGACTCTGCCAGAGGGATGCTCAATGCTTTCTGCGTATCAGCCCCTTTGAAGGCATCTCAAAGTGGGCACCTCGGAAAGCCCCAGGTTGGCCTTTCCAAAGCCCTCTGCTCTGCTCCCACGGGCAGGCCCTGCGGCTCCCCTCAGGCCGTAGGACATGGCAGTCCCTGCCCCAAAGAGCTCACGGTCTAACAGACAAGCCGTAAGAGATGGACGAAATTAACAAGTGGGTGGTGCAAGGAGCCAGCCCGCAGCCGAGCTCTCAACATGCCCGGTGCCCAGGAGTTCTCCCAATGCTTTGTTACGAGAACATGAGCCTGCGTGAGCAGCCCTGGGCCATAATCCCCCTAGTACAGCCAGCGGGTGCTGCGAGGGCTTCGGCCGTCTCAGGGCAAAGCTGGCCCAGCAGGGACCGGGGGGATGCAAGGCACTGTAGAAATGCTAGACGGTATTTAGCCTTTGCTCAGGGTCAGGTTGCAGGGGGGCAGGGAGCGCTGTTCGGCCTCTCACAGGAGGGGACACTGCCATTTTGCTTTTATGCAAAAAGCACATTAAAAAGTTACTTGCTCCCTTTTATACTGTTGGCAGCCTGTCCTCAGCCGTGTCACTGTCTCCTCCCCAGCTACCAATCAGCTCCCCCACAGCCTTCCCCCGCATGACTCAAGGGGAAAATGATTCCAGCATCCATGCCATGAAAAGCTGCCTCGCCCTGCCTTCTGTGCTTGCTACTGTCTCTGCGCTCTCTCCATGACACCCCAAGGCGTTGGCTTAGCCGTCTCAGCAGAAGATTTTTCAATACCTTGTCTCCCTTCACCCCCAAGAATCAGAGCAGGCCTAACTGAGATTTCACACACAAACTCTAATGCAGGTAGCTACGTGTGTACAGGACTTTTGTACAAACCCTTAAAAACCAGGGTCCCATCTGGCTATGAAAGACCCTAGGACATCTTTCATAAGAGCAGGGTTTGCCCTGGTGTCTGCCCACTCGCTGTCACGCACGCTGTTCCCTAGCTCCCTGCCAACCCAGAGGTAGCTGCATTGCAGATCACAGGGCTGCTGGCTGTGTGTAAATAGTTAGGGGGGCATTTGGGGATGAAAACTGCTAGAGAAATTGGAATTCTATCACAGTTAATAACTTTGCATCAGGAATTTCCAGCCACTAGGATCCTCCTTTTTTTGGTGACCTATAAAGGTGGAAATAAAATTATGCTATTTATTTCGCTTCTTTATGGTGCCACCCGATAAAGAAAAACAGAACTATCAGGAATATCGAGTCTGATTTTGCTGGAGGAGCCGAAAACCTTGAGTTGGGACTTCCTCAGCCCTTAACTGAAGGGGCGGGGGATGGTTAAACTTTAACAAAAATGTCTTTTCTCCCCGATGTTGGGCAGGCGTTTGAGTTAAAGGGGGGTTATGATTATTTAGTATTTGAATTGTGGTAGTGCCTAGGAGTTTCTGTCACATCTCATCTAAAAGGATCCCTCTTCTCCATTTCTCTGGGTCCACTTCCTTGAGAGTGGAGATCCCATAGTCCTTTAAGCTCCCCAGTCAATCACAGAATCTTCCAGGAAAAGCAGAGTAGACACAACCTGAACTGCTAATGTAATAAAAAAGGGAGAAACAAAAACTAAAAGCCCAGGCTCCTTCCTGCCCTTTATGCAGCTCATCATGCAAAGGACACAATCACGTCCTGAAAGCCACCTTTTGGGGCTGCCTACTGCCTGACCCTCCTTCCCTCTTGCCATCTGAGCCAAGAAAAAACTCAGCACCTCCCTTCTGAGCAGGGCTGAGGAAAGCTCCTGTCTGCTGACAGCACTTCCAGAAACAGCCTGGCAGGCTCTGAGCTGGCACCTTTGCAGTGTAGCTGCTCTCCCAGGAGCACTGACCGCGCTCATCAGAGGGATACAGGGCTGAGTTTGCTCGCTACGCTGCACGAACAACTCCCAGACTGTCTAGTAGTTAGAGCTGGGGAAGACCTGGGGTCAGCTCCCTGCATGACTGGGGGCAAGTCAATTTGCCCTCGAGACGTTTAATGTGCAAAGGGCTTGGAGATCCCCAGGAACGTAAAAGGAGAAAGAGAGGAGCAGGTTCCAAAACCAGGCAGCCAGCTCCTAACAGGGCCAACCAGCAGGAGAGAAGGTTCAGCGAGGGTCACTGACGTGCTTGGGACTTCATCCATTGTGCCCACTGCCCGTGGGAACGGCCGCTCAAGGGTTCCTAGACGTCTGCAATGCACAGACGCCCCAACACGTAATTCCACCTGGCTCAGCAGCGACCGGCCTTTCAAGCTGGGCGTTGTGGTTGGTGAGGTCCCGCAAGACCCCTCCTCAACACGGCTGAAGCTTTGCAATTGTCTGTCTAGTATCCTGGGCACTGAAAGGAAAGCGACCACGCAGGCTCAGGGGAGACACCAGGCGTAGTGTTCTAAATGCCTTGGTGTCACACATCGCAGGGATGGGGAGTCCCACTGACACCTGGAGTTGGGACCACAGAACATGCTACTGATGCAGCGCTTGCTTGTGGTTGTACCTTGTATCCCCCACCCACTGCCATCTCATCACCTCCCGTGGGTCTCTCCAGATTTTCCACTAGCTGATTTTACCAGCAACCCATGAGCGCAGACCGACTCTGTACGAGGGAATCAGATCAAACACACGGGGGCCCAGCTGACACGCTTACTTGTGCAAACAGCCGTTGTGCAAACGCAAGTCTCCCTCCGTACGTGCAATCGGTTGTGCCCGCACAGAAGGGAAGGCTGTCCCCCCTCCCCCTACACACACACGGGCACACACACGGGAAGGCTGGGGCTAACATCTGAGTTCCAGTTAGATTTGTTTTATTAGGCTGTTTGTGCCCTTGCAAGAAAAAATGTAAAGCAAATCCTGCAGGGACCTAAGCACAACACTACAACAGAGGAGGAAACAATTATCCAGGAGGTTGCGTTTACAGTGGAGTAAACTCAGCTAATCGGGTTTGTCCTTGTTAAACCCACGCACAGGTCAAACGAGCGAGGAGTTATTTATATGAAGACAAAGCACCATCACTTTCCCACTAATGCCTTAATCCAATCAAAGCAGCCGGCTCCCAGTGCAGTTAGCAACTAGGGGTTTGGGTTCGGTCTCTAATATTCAGATTGATGGGCCAACCCAGCACGGATCTTCCCTGCTCAAGCCAGCTAGGTCTTTTCCATCTCTGCTTGCTAAGATCCTACATTTCAGCATGGATCAAACAAACCAGGTCTGACTGTGAAGAAACTACCCTTCCGGACACACACTATTTTACATTTTCCCCACTAGAGGTCACTGCCTGCTGCGAATCTAACTCCGATGCCAGCTACCCCAGGGATCTGGGATAGCCACGCGCCCCGCAGCCTCACGGGGCAAACACATTACACTCCTCGAGACAGTTCTCCTGGGGTGCCCCACCCTGCTTCCCTTGTCAAATGCACCCTGACTGCACCAGTGGGTAGGTCGCTGGTGCAGTTCAAAGCTGAGCTGGGTTTCTGCAGGGATGGGGGAGGTGGTCATAGCTGTCTGCAGTAGATAGTTGGGCAGAGATGGAGCGTGGGAGGCCCAGAACATCACCGCCCGAGGCTGGGACCTCCTAATGCCTAAAACACGCACTTGGAGGGAGACAGACACTTTCTCTCTCTTAATTGTCTTTCCCGGGAACAGGGAATGGGCTAGTCCTTCCCATGCCCTGAAGGTCTCCCCCGTTTCGAGCCCACTGCTGCTCCGCCTTGGCCGCTCAGTCGCTAGGCGCCTGCAGCCAGGGAGTTTAAGAAGCTGCTCGGCCCGTGATGAAAACAAAGCTGGTCCGCCGTAATGGAATCCCAAAGAGCTGCTTATTGCTCCCAGAAAAAAGACCAAGCAGCCCTCTCTCTGCAGCTCGCTGCCGCCAGAATGGGACCATGGCTGAGACCCACCGACCAAGAATTGCCAACTCTTTTCTAACAATGAGCTCCATTAAACTGCGGAGCAGCCTCTCCCAGGAGGGAGGGGTGGAAACGTGGTGAAAACCCCACTCCTGAGTCATGAAAGCAGACAGGACAAAGCTAGAGAACAAGGCAGAGAAGGGAACAATCCTGCAGTAGGGAATAATCTCCCTGGGACAGGAACCACACGGCGTAATGGAGCTTTTCCATCTCTCCTTTCTATAGTTCTACGTAGTATTTCATGACCCAAAACACAAGTGAAAACTGCAGACTGTCCTCACTAGGCTCAGCATCGTAACACAGAGTGAGACTGCCTGGCGACTGGCTGCAGCCACTCAAACCGTAGGGAAACGGCAAGGTAGTTTGGAGAAAAATTACAATTCCCACCCACATGGCCTGGAACCTCCAGTCATTTTAGGAGCAAACTTAGAGGTTCTGGTTCTACTGGCCCAAACGCTGAAATAAGAACATCTGGGTTCTATTCCCGGCTCTGCTATGGATTCACTGCGTGGCCAGAGCAGTCACGGTGCCTCTTTGCCTCAGTTTCCCCATCTGTAAAACAGGGAAGACACCTCCCAAGGATGTAGCGAAGTTTGCTTAGTGCTTTGAGACGCTTGGGTGAAAGGGGCTGACGGCGGGTAGAGCCGTATCACCATCGCGGCACTACACCGTACCTGCCTGTAGAGGAATGATCTGCTCTTGAATTCTAGCTCCCAGAACTGCAGTCCCCTAGAAAAAGAAACAAAAAGATCAGTTTTAAAAATTGTCTCTCTCAAGCCAGCCACCCGCAGTCCCAAGAGGGACTGTAAATCACTGGTCAATTACAGGCAGGCAGGAGAATCAATGCGAAGCCATGAGTTTCCACTTCTGATGTAAAGAGCCCTCATTGATCCCCAACACTGAACAGTGACAGCTTCCTCCAGAGCCCAGATTCTCCAGCGGGAACGACGCTGAACTTGCAAACGGTCAGTTATGCAGTGAGCAAAGCTGCAGAGAGCACTCCCTAGCCCTCCACTCGCGTACCGCTAAACGGGCCATGTTCACAGCCCTGGAGTAAGAGAAACAGCACTGGCTGAAATAAAGGAGACACAAACCTTTGTCAGGGAACTGGCAGAGCAGATTTATGGGGGAAGCTGAAATGCTGCTTCTAAGGCAGATGATGCCAGAGCAGAGAGGGCAGCTCCGGGGTTGCACCATACCCAAGGCAATTTTCTCACCATCCCAGCTCGCTTCTTGTGTGGAGCTTACAGGACGTTTACACAGCAGCAGATGCAAGGGTCTGTTCTCTACCCAACCCACACACAGCTCTGTCACTCACATTCTGGCTGCCCCTATGCAGGTGGGGATGGGAAGAGGCCAGGAGGGTCCTTCCCTTTGTGCCCTCGGCATCTGCCCAAATCGCTGAACCACCACATGCATCATGCAGCCCATCTGGCAGGGTCTCTGTGCCCGTCAACGGATTGGAAAGGGGGGAAGCTGCAGGGCTGGGGATAGCAGGGGGTGCAGCGGGTCTGGGCGCAGCGGCATCAGCAGGGCCTTGGAATGGTAAAGGCACCATGGGTCAGGACTGAGGGGAATCAGGCCAGCTGTTGGGGGAGGTAGGGTGGGCACGGCAGGAGTCAGGATTCCAGGGCATCAGCAGAGCTGGGCTGGGGAAGTTTTGGTGCCCCGCTGCTCTGCCATTCACCTGTTCGCTCTCAATGGCACCAAAACTCAAGCACGTTAAGGCAAGTCCTCTTTGTGCCACCACCAGCGCGCAGCGCTGAGCCTCAGCCTCTCCCTAAATCTCACCGGGACCTCAAACAGAATCAGTTTAAACTAAGGGGAACGGGAACAAAACACTAAAACAGGCTCCAGGAGAGGAGATTAAGGAGGAACAATTCCACACTCAATCTCCTTAAGCCTTTGGAAGGAGGAGAGAGAATCAAACACATGGGCCCGGTTTCAGTGCTCCCTGGATGGCACTCAGCCGACCTGCCCACCGGGTTTCTGGTTCCAGAGCAGAATGCGCCCATAGCCCTCGCTCGCCTGGGGTCGGGGGGAGAAGAGGGGTTCAGATCACAGTTTTAGTACAAGCAATAACCTCTCCCGTCAGTGGTCGCGGCTCACTGCGGGCGCGGCGGGCGCTGGTCGGCTGGGGTTGAGCGCGGGAGTGCCTGAGCCGCGCGCCAGCGCGGTCCAGCAGTGCGACCAGCAACCCCGCATCCGGTCGTGTGCCGCGGTCGGTCGGTCGTCGGGGCCTCCGGTGGACCTCGCGCATGATGACTGGAAGAAGGGAACGGCGCCCGCCGCCCCCCCCCTGGAGCCCGGGCCCCCAGGGCGGTGCCTGCTCTAGAGCCGCGCCCCTGCGCGCCCCGGTCGGGGGGGAGAAGAGGGGTTCAGATCACAGTTTTAGTACAAGCAATAACCTCTCCCGTCAGGGAAGTTTGGCGGCTCTCACCCTGCCCTTCCGCTCTGAGTTCCCCGAAACCGACCATGTAACTAGCACAGATACGGACACTGCTGCAGTCTAGGGGGAAAAAAAAAATCACATTTACCTGCACCCCCGATGAGCCAGAGGTTGCAGATATTCCCTGAACACGGCAGCTACAGGGGATCCTACTATCCATTATTATTACTGAATAGCGAGCTCACGTGGGCTGCTGCCAGCATGCTGGAGGTTTCTGGGGCCTTGCCTGCACTGGAGATTTCAGCCATTGGTGATCAGCCACAGGGACAGCTGTCCCGGCATAGCCAGCCAATGCTAACTTTGCAGCAGAGAAGCGATCACCGCTTAAGGGCAGGGTAAGCGACGCGGGTGCAAATTGAATCTCCCCGTTACCAGTAGGGGCTGCAGCCCCGTCGGTCAGTGAAACGGGGCTGGAATCCCCGATCTGACTCTGTCCTAGGGCAGCAGCCTCCCTGTGTCAGGGCTACGACTCTCCTCCCTTTTCTTCCCAGCCTGTGAGCGCCAGAGGGGTTGCTGATTTTATGTAGCTTTTGAGGAAGCAGATGCTGTCCCGGGGGTTCTTTTGGGGGATTCTTTTCCTGCCATTTCAGAAATTCACCCCTCACTGAGTAGCACGACCCTAAAATGCCCAAGGACAAAGTAGGTCTGAGCCAGAGGGGAAGAGATGGCTGGACACTCTCAGCAGGACTAAGCATTTACAGCACAGTCCTGTTGCTGGGGAGACATGGTCAATTTCATGAGCACAAGTTTAAAACAAACAAAAGGAAGTATTTCTTCACACAACACACAGTTAACCTGTGGAACTCCTTGCCAGAGGATGTTGTGAAGGCCAAGGCTATAACAGGGTTCAAAAAAGAACTAGATAAGTTCATGGAGGACAGGACCATCAATGGCTGTTAGCCAGGATGGGCAGGGATGGTGTCCCCTGGCCTCTGTTTGCCAGAGGCTGGGAATGGGCGACAGGGGATGGATCACTTGATAGTTACCTGTTCTGTTCATGGTCTCTGGGGCACCTGGCATTGGCCACTGTCGGCAGGCAGGATACTGGGCTGGAAGGACCTCTGGTCTGACCCAGTCTGGCCATTCTCATGTTCATTCATGTGACTGTCACGCCTGGGCTGGACAGCACTGCAGTGACTCTACATGGATGCAATGCCTTGGCCAAGTGGGCTGGGTGGCTCTGGGCTGCTCCGTGGGGATGACGTGCCTCAGCTCGGCTCGGAGGTGCTCCGCACAGGTGCTGCCCACGGGCTAGGAGCTCCATACCAAGCGGGAAATCAACACTTTTTATTTGCGCCTGCTGGGTGGTCCCCGCTGGCCCATTTAAAAGGCCAACCACCTCCTCAAGTTATTTCCAATTAAATCCTCAACAACTGCATAGCCCAGTTTGCCAGCTCCCCCTCGTTAAACCTCACCAGCGGCTCAACAGGGCTTTAACCAATCAAAAGCCACGCAGGACGCACGTACCCAGGCAGGACACTGCCCCGATGTGCTGAGATCTAAATGGGGACAAGCTGAGCACAGACAGGATGCCGGGAACAGCGGGGATGCTGCTACAGGCTGAGAACAAAGTGCACTGGCAGAGCTGGGCAGAGACCTCCCGGCTGGAATGGCAAGGGAAGGATTTTTAGGTCAGGGTTCTGGACCCAGGCACATCTAGGTGGAGGAAACTTGCCCAACATCTGAGCTACCCAGGGCTGCCGACCCCTCCCCACACCGAGCCATGTTGCTTTCAGAAGCACTAAATTCACACAAAACCAGCCTCTTCTCCCACCGACATGAAGATTGCTTTTGGCGTTTGCTGCAATTATGCAGCTTCTGTTCAGGAGGCGGGGGGGAGGGGAGTCATGAGGATCGTTTGGCTGATGTAACCCGAGCAGACATCTCCCAAGAGGATGCACAAAACACGCTCTTCTCCGGAAGATGCAAAATGGGCCTTAATTGAAGCACTATTATTTAAACAGCAGGCACTGCAGCCCTTATGCGCAATTTTACTCCAAGCATCTGTAAGTAATGGGGATCGGGGGAGGGAGGTATTAGAGTCAATGGTTAATAATCACACAACCGAAGTCAACTCAGCCGCCGGAAGCTTTTTTCCCTGGCAGCCCAGTGCGGCTTCCTTGTTCTGGGATCCGTCACTTGACCTTGGCCAAAAGTTCACCTGGGAAACGAGCAAGGACAGCGGCTCGCTCTGCAGCTAGCAACGAAGTAGTGCTGCAATGAGTTAGGTGCGTTAAGAGGGGACATGACAGAAGCATGCAACATAATGAATGGGGCCGGGAGCATTGATCAGAAACCAGCATGACCCGTGTGTTATGATACAAGGACAAGGGGACAGTCAAAGAACTTGAGAAGCGGCCAATTCAAACTTGATCAAAAGGAAAGATTTTTTCCCCACATGATGCATAATTAGCCGGTGGAACTCACTGCCACAGGATGTCACCGATGCCAAGAAGTTTAGCAGGATTAAATGGGTAGGAGGCATTGATAGGAGTAACACGACTAGCCAGAGTTAGACTAGTACATACTAAAAAACACACCAGACAAGAGGTTTGGAAGGATAATTATTAGTAGTAATATTGCAGCACCTTGGAGCGCTAGTCATGGACCCCATTTTGCTAGGCACTGTACGAACACAGAACAAAAAACAGCCCGTGTCCCACAGAGCTAATCATCTACATGGAAAACAACAGACAAAAGGTAGATACTGACTGACAGGGGAGTACAAGAAAACCGTGAGACAGTGTTGGTCAGCATGACAGGCTGAGGTCTCTGCACACCAGCAGCCTAACCACTGTCAAGTTTTGTGTAGGCATCGTGGAAAAGGAGGGTCCTTAAGGAGGGTTTTGAAGGAAGCTAATTCATTAGTTTTGTGGGTGTTTATGGGGAGCTTCACCGCAGCAAGAGGGGCAGCACGGGAGACAGCACAAAGGTGTTACATTTTCAAACGAGCAAGTGGGCAGAGGAGGCCGGGATCCCGGACCAACCGGCGGTGGGACGGCGAATGAGAGACGGGGAAAGGCCATGCAGGACCTTGAAAGCGAAGACACGCAGCTTGTATTTTTGGTATGCTAGAGAAGGGGGAGCCAATGGAGGGTTGCAAAGAGAGGAGGCGACACGGTCAAAGCAACAGGCCATGCAAACAATCTTTGCAGCAGGGATCTGAGCGCGACAGGACTGCCTTGGTCAAGGCCAGAGAAAAGGACGTTGCAGTAATTGAGGTGCAAGATGGTGAAAGCCTGGAAAAAGCCTCCTGCTGTGTGGCAGAAGCTCGCCCGTGTGTGGCTTAGGAGTAGACTTTCCTTGGGAGCAGCTGAGCCCATAACTGCCAATTGCAAGGTCCGGATCTTTGATGTAACTGGTACCGACCTCGGCCAGAGACAGGATATTGGACTGGATGGAGCACCTGTCCGGCCCGAAGTTCCTAGAAGTTGTCTTTGAGGAAGCTCTCATCCCCCTCCATAATAAACTGAATGCACCGTGAGTGCTCCAGGCGGCGCTGCTGCATGTGCTGGGATAGACGGAGCCAGCCCTTCCTGCTTTTCTGCAGCTCCCTCAAGGACTGCTCAGTTGCACAAGCCTAGGTGCAAAAATGAACATTCTTCCGTATCGGGGTCAGCTGCTGAACCATGAAATGCATCCACAGCCGAAAGTCGAGAAAGAATTTCTACCTGTCAAGAGAGCAGGGGATGCAGCCTCCCAGCAGACTCATCCAGAGACAGTCAGCACTTTGTCTGGCCTGGGAGATGTTTGTTTCAAACGAGCTTATCAAAATGTTTATTTCAAAAATCTGTAAATCCCAACAAAGAAAGAAAACTTCTAGAGTATTAGCATCACCAACTTTCCATCTCATCGGCAGCTCTAACAAGTGCTAGAGACGTACACATGGATTAGTTCAGTGACTCGATCCATCCGATTAGCTTGGGGTTTGCATCTTTAATGAGACAGCTTTTCCCCCAACTGTTTAGCAGGCGTCTGAGTTAATTAGTTGTTGCTGAAACAACAGAGTTTTGAACATCAAAATCCCCCCCTCTTTCCATTTAACTGGTTTTCAACTGTTTGGTGCCTGTGACTAGTTCCCCAATCATCGAAAAAGTCTTTCAGGGAAACAGAGTGGAAAAGAACTGAATTCATACTGTAACAAACACACCAGGTTGTTGGTTTTTTTCCTTCCACAAACCTTTCAGATCTTTTCTGATTCACCAGGAAGCAGCAAAAATGAAGACGGCACACGCCCATTTCTCCTACTCTTTGCCGGTCACCTTTAGGAAATGGTGCAACTGTCTGGAACACTGGAGGTCCACTGAACGTGGCCTTCCCTTCCACGTGTAACACTGCTTTGTTGTTATTCACCTTCCTTGGGATATAAACCCCACCAGCTTCCTGACAACCACTCCTTAGCCGGGGTCAAGTGGGGTGGGGGCTTCCTTCACCGTCTGCTGAAACAGCTGGCTCTGTGAGCCAGGATATGGGACCAGATGGACTGGCTGATGTGGCCTGGCCATTCCTACCTCCCTGTGCAATTCCACCGAGCCTCGTGGGGCTGGGAAGCGTGCATCAGATGCTGGAGACGGGAAGCAAGCGCCGGAGCCGGAGGGGAAATGGGGCATTTCTGTCCCTCCTCTCCCCATCGGCATTCACATTTTTGATGAAAAACATGGTCAACCTTTCAACCGACTGCAGCAAGTGGAAGGATTCCAGGGAGGGGCAGGGACAGAGCCAAGGGAGAGTGGAGAAGAGGCAGGCACCGTTTGAACAGGCTGGGGAGAGGGAAGGGCCGGGCCAGGCCGTAACAGGAAATGGCAGCGCCATGGGATTCGAGTCACGTTAATTTCAGCCTTTGCTCTACGAAATCCCATCTGTCCCGTCGCGAAACGCTGCCTCTGACACAGCCTCCCTTCTGCTCGGGGGCACCCAGCCCTCGGTCTGGGCTGGTCTCTAACGCGGCTTTGCTTACTGGCAGGAAAAGGATGAGGAAAGCAGCTCTGACCCCTAGGTTGGCTGCTTCCCAAACAAGAACTGGCTTTAACCACCACCAGGGAGGCAGCTATTGCTAATTTACTGCAGGTTACATTTATATTTCATTTATGCGTCTCAATACCCAGTGCAAAGGGCTGCTCAAAAACAAGTGCTGCAGGAAATTGCAAATGAAGACTCTCGTTACCTAATGAATTGGAGCCATTTAGTTAATAACATTTGCCAGCGTAAACCTGGAAGCCGAGCCAGGCTGCTCACTGCAGTTCCTTCAGCCACAGTTCAAACGCAATTAGCTGGGTGTCATATCACCAAGATAATGAATGTAAGGAGCCCCCAGCAGGTCAGATTTAACTCTACGTCTTGTAGGGTGACCAGATGTCCCGATTTTATAGGGACAGTCCCGATTTTGGGGTCTTTTTCTTATACAGGCTCCTATTACTCCCCACCCCCATCCTGATTTTTCACACTTGCTGTCTGGTCACCCTAACGTCTTCCCCTTCTCTCTAAAGAGATAGCTGGAGACTTGAACCCTGGTCCTTATGTTCCAGATCCATGTGCTTCTTCCACTTGAGCTAAAGGAGAACTGCCTCAGCTTGTCCTAACGGGTCTGTAATACTGTCCCCGGTGTGCGGGAGGGGAGGGGGAGACACACTCGAGGGCATCATCACTCATTCATATGCTCAAAGGCAGCATATGAGCTCCAGCAGCAGACAGGATGAACCCAGCAGTCTGACGCCTTCTGCTGGTGGGTGGCTCCATCCTGTTGTCCCAGCGGGAGAAACTGGGCTCCATGCACATGTCACATACTCAGCTGGCACTGAGGCTAGCCAGGCAGAGAGGGAATACGCCAGGGACCGCCATCCCCCCAGGGCCGGGCGGGGCTCTTACACCAGCGCCGCAGGCAGTGCACGCTCAGCCGACGAGCACGGACTGATGCGGGGAGATGCGTGTGCTGATGTTGTTACGGATCAGGTCTCAACGACAGAGGCTAAAAATAGAAAGCACAGAGCAGGCGGAAAAGGGAGCCCAGGCAAAAGCGCCGAGGAACTGCCAAGACGCGTTCAGTGCAAGCCACCGCTGAGCTGGCGAGGCAGCTAACGTGCAGCGAGCGCAGCCTGCCCCAGGGGTGGGGGAACCAGGCCGACACAGGAAGGGCCGGCGGCTAATGCACTGGAGCAGGACTCAGGTTTTTCACTGATTCACAGATTCTAAGGGCCCATCGGGATCCTCCAGCCTGACCCACTGCAGAGCACAGGCCAGAGACCTGC
The DNA here is from genome assembly GCF_016161935.1 of Mauremys reevesii. Classification (NCBI taxonomy): domain Eukaryota; kingdom Metazoa; phylum Chordata; order Testudines; family Geoemydidae; genus Mauremys; species Mauremys reevesii. The sequence continues at coordinate 13,070,324 of NC_052643.1, read as the reverse complement.
CCCTAGAGCAGAGCTTTTAGAAACACATCCCATCTTGATTTAAAAACGGCCACTGATGGAGAATCCACCACAGCCCTTGGTTAGTCGTTCCAATGGTTAATCCCTCTCACGGTTACGAATGTACGTCCTGTTTCCAGTCCGACTTTGTCTAGCTTCAACTTCCAGCCATTGGATTGGGTTAGACCTTCCTCTGCTAGATGGAAGAGCCCGATATTATGTATGTGTTCCCCACTTAGGTACCTGTAGACTGTAATGAAGTCACCCCGGAACCTTCTCTTTGCTAAACTTAATAAACCAGGTTTCTTAATCCTTTAATCATTCGTCTCCAGACCACTTGGGCAGGTTGGGGTTGGTCCCCCAGCCACCTGGGCGCCTTCCTTTTAAGAGGGAGGAAACTCAGACGAGCTAATTAAGCACTAGACACCTTAACTTACCAATGGGCTACTCGCCAATCAGGCACTCCTCGAGGTGAGCTGGGGTGGCAGAATCGGAACATAGTCATTATCGTGTGCCGGCTCGGGGGCTTGCAGTTATTAACCAGATCAAGTGCCGGCTAGGGGAGTGGTTCTCAGCCAGCGGTCCGGGGCACTCTGAGGGGCTGCAAGCAGCTTTCAGGGGGTCCTCCAAGCATGGTCAGCTTTAGATTTGCTAGGGCCCAGGGCAGAAAGCCGAAGCCCCACTGCCGAGCCCCGTCACGGGGGGCTGAAACCGAAGCCTGAGCAATTGCCTGTGGCGTGGGGCCCAGCCAATTGCCCGGCTTGCTACCCGCTAACGCCGGCCCTGGCTTTTATATACCAAAAACCAGTTGTTGTGGCACAGCTGGGCCGTGGAGTTTTTATAGCATGCTGGGGGGGCTTCAGAAAGAAAAAGGCCTATGGGGAGTCACTCTGTGGATCCCTCTGCTCATGCTGCGAGCCTCTTTTAAGGGCGACACAATTATCAAGGTGCCGGAAACAGGCAGCATCCTGGTCAGCTCCCCGCCCCACAGCAGGGCTTACTAACAACCCCAGACACAGGGAGTGCTGGAAGCAGGGGAAAGTTCCCTGCCTCTGGTTTTAATTTCACGTCCTGGGAAAAGACAGAGGAGCCGGGTTTCGGTGGGGATATTACATTACGGGGTCCACGGCGGGGAGGGTTTTGTGCTTGGCTGGGAGGAGGGAATTTGAAACCAGCCAGATTGGATTGCCGGGGGGAGCAGGGCAGGGAGCGCTGCTAGCAGACAAAACAAATCTCTTCCCCCTTAACCAACCCTCCGCAACGCTGGCTACAGGCGTCCCTGGGGCATTTGCAGATAAGGCTCCCTTGCTTTCCTCTAAGCTGCAGCTCACTATAAATCTGCCTCCTCCTCCCATGCCCCCTGTCCTCTGTCTCCATCCCCGCCCAGCGTTCAGCATCATTAAAAGGATTTTTTTATGGGTGTGATTTCTAATTGAATTTGCTAGACATTACCCGACCAGGCTTCGCGATGAATTACTAACTGGAACCTCATGGCATTAGGTTGCTGCATGCTCTGTCTCACCCCTCCCGGTCTCCTCCCCCCGCCCCAGAGAAAGCAGGGCTTTGCCAAGCTCTCAGGACCAGCATTTCTCTCCCTCTCTCTCTCTGAGCCTCTGGCAAAGCTACAGCACTCAGATCTTGGAGTGTAGCTACAAGGGGGTGGAAATTAGCGCGATTCACAGGAACAAAAGCAACCAGTGTATGAGAGAGGGGAATTAGCGATTCTGCAAGTGAGCTGGGCAAAGTGTGCCCGTCTTCCCTGAACCCAAGAGGGACTGCAGCCAGGACAGGAGCCTACAGAGCTGGGCCCCTGGGTCCTAACACGATTTGGTCTTGCTGCTTCGCCAGGGCCCACTGTGCATTGTAACTACGTGCCGCAGGACAGTGTGTTTGGCCCTGACCGTTACAACACGGGGCTGCTGGCCTGGCAAAGTCTGGAGCACAGATGGGAGGCCCCTGGTGTTGTTATAACTGGGTTTGGAGTTGCAATTGGTGGCCACCAGCTCTGGTGCAGAGCACCCCACGCCCTGCAATGCCCACTCCAGGAGAGCATCCGCTTTACGGCGTGGGCAGGCAATTCTGGGGCTTCTCCAGGTTCCATTTCCAATTTCAACGGAACCTTTTCTCCTGCCTCTGCCTTGCTGACCTTCTGCCACCTCCCCTACCTGGCAACCCTGGTAGCCCTTGCCCACACGCCACTGGGATCTTGCCCAGGGCTGGCTGCATCCGGCCCCAAGCAACAGCTGTCACAGCTGTATTCCAAGTGCTCTGTGTCCTCGCTGCTTTCTCTAACCACTGCTCCACTCTATACCCATTAATGCAACATCGGAAACATCTGAATCCCTCGTGTGAACACAGACCAACGCGAACCTCCCCCCGCAATTTTGGGAAAAGTTGGATGGGAACTTTGTGGCCTGAGTTCAGCACTGATATCCACAAAGCCCAAATTCAGACAGACGCAGATTAAGGAAACCGGCTGCCCTGCAAAGAATCTGGAATGTAAACCTCTTGAGTGCCTGTTTCGGTCAGCAGTTAAAGGGGGGTTTTGCAGGCTGGCAGTTGAATGTAATGCAAAAGGAAACACCGATCTTCCCGCGTGTTAGGGTAGGCCCTACGTATTTTGCAGAGCAATGCACTGTGCACCTGCAGCAGAGGAGCTACTGCAGCAAGCAGAGTTGCTATTATGTCCTTCATACACACGGCTGATCATCTGCATCGGCACCACTGACTGGAGGCAGTTAGTAACGGACACAAGGAGCTCTGCCCAGAACCCAAGGATCATCAGTGATCTCCCTCCAGCAACCAACAAGAATAAAAGGGCTTTTCACAGCTACCTGATTCATCCCTTATCCTTCACGGAGGAGACGAGCGCCAGTCCCAGTGGGGAGATGGGAATTCAGAACTTCTGGTACCCATCTCACAACGCTCCTAGCTCTTCTCTGCAAACCCAGCTAGCCTGCAGGGCTGAATGATGCCACTTGGCATTAGAGTAGCTGCTGTCAAAAGTCTATCCAAATCCAGTGGCCGGCAGCTGACTGCAAATTAAACCAGCCCAGCTCACTGTGGTGGCAGTCCTTGGTGTGGGTTTGGGAGTAGGTGGCTTTCCCCCCTGGAGATTCAGCAATGAACCAGTGTCCCAAACGGAGGCTGCTGGAGGGCAGGAGAGGCAATCTTTCAGAGAAGATGTGAAACCAAAGTTGGGAGTGGTTGGGTTTTTTTTTGGTAATAGCTTTTAACCTCAGTGACCCAGTCAAAACATAACACAGTTCCTACATTCCTCCTATTTAAACTCTTCTGTCATTTCAGCTAGAGAGAGCGTTCAGCACCACTTCCACTCTTAAATTAAAGTGGAAAATTGCTGTGAGCTGTTAAACAGCTGCCATGTTCCACCCCAGAGATGGCTGCCTCTGAGCAATCCCTGCCTAGTTTGTATGCGTGATTCCTAAGCTTGTAAAGAGCATTAGGATCCTTTGGATGCATTAGGTGTAGGTTCTTATACACGTATGCACAGTGGCTCACAAACAGAGCAATGAATACAACCTGAGATACACGGTATAAAACAAGGTGCAATTCAACTGCCTGCAGAGAAAGTGCTGACTCTGGGAACGCTCCCTGCTGGGAACAGGAAAACAACCCTCTCCTAATACCCACAGCAAACCCACAATGCGATTTCATCGGCGCTGACTGGGGAAAGTCATGTGGTCACCAGCGACTTTGCAGAATGCTTTTTATCATTCAGCAATCCACACCGCAATGTCCACATGCTGCTGGAGCAAGCAAATCAGGAAACTGACGTGCCCAGGGAATCCATCTGTAGCAGTCAGGAAGGCATGTAGCAGCAGACAGAGAGGCGTTCCCATAGAGGGGCGAGAGTCGGGGGAAACGGCCAGATGGAGATTCTGGTTTCAGACATTATTTAAGCAGGCATTCCTCTCCCTGGTCAAATTCTACTGCTTGGCTAGAAACAGCCGCTGCTATTAGCAACCTGGAGATCACTCGGATTCTAAAACCTACGGGGAGGATCACCAACGTTCCTTAAAGGGGATCCTACCAATCAATGCTTCACATGGGCTTGCAAACCCCATTCAATTCTTGATTGGTTGTCTTCGAATACTTTGTGCCTTTGCACCATCCCTTCACCCCAGCAACCCTGTAACAACAAATCAATATCTGCAGCCCAACTCTCAGGAGCAGCCCTACACTAACAAACCAGCAGGAACCTTCCTCTCCTACAGCCCCAAAACCAAAACCCAGCATGCACGGCCCAGCACTCAAGAGCAACCCTGTAACCACCAAAACGTCCACCCCTGCCCTAAAGCACGATCCTACCACAACGAGCCAGCGCCCATGTGATGAAGGCAAAAATATTAGCTTACAAAATGGATACCAGCCTTGGAGTTCCAAAAGTGTTTGGGTTTCTAAGACTCATTGAAAAGAGGATTTTAAAACCTCCAAAAGGACACCTCGACACCATCCTACCAACATGGGGAGATTTTTGTTTTATGGCGGATCCAGTCTGGTTCATTTCTGAAAAAAGCGGTTTTGTGGCAGACTCTACGAAGAGCCAGGGCCAGAGGCAAAGCACTCTCCAGTCCATTAGGTGTATAGGGAAGGTACATTTGCAGCAGCACATTCATAGACTCCCAGTGTGATCTCATAATTAGTTATCCACTGGTATTTATCCATACTACCAAGTGCTGCTGGAATTCACGTGATAGCAAATGGAAACTATCCAATGCACTGGGAGTTCCCAAATGCCCCTGCTCCCCCATTTACCAACCCTCCCTCAATTCCTTCCTCCTGCCACTAGGGATAACACTTACCTTTGCTAATCCCAACAGCTGACCTTTGCACGCAAGTGACTGTCAGTGCTGTGTGGCCTGTTCCCACGCCCCTGCAAGATTATTAGTAATGGCAGACTGGGCAGCTCTGACGATTTGGACCATCTGTGCTTAGGCAGAAGGGGTCTGTGTGTGTGGAAAGCGTGGCTGCGACTCGCGAGAAATGCATCTGTGTTGTTCAGGTTGGTTCCCCATTGGTTTGGGCCTGTCCAGGACCTGCAGGCCTGTGGGGAAGGGCTCGGCTCTCTGGGAAGGTGAAAAGCTACCATGCGATCAAAGACAGAAGCGGAGAGTGGGATCGAGGTCACCTGCCAGCCTGCACCGGAGGTCGGCACACTCAAGGGTGCAGAACGGGGCGTTAGAACATGCCACGTTGGGAGGATGCTTTTCAAGACAAATCACTGATAACATCCTGCTGCAACATGTGCTTCTCCTTCCCTTCGTTCAGTTCCCACCCCCAGACTCTGCTCCTGTCAGAAAACGTTAATATCCTACTGCTTCCCCATGCCATGACTGCCCGTCTGTGTATATGTTTTACATGCATACGCACTCTGCCCATACGCACACCGCACACACAATTTTAAGCAGATTAAGGTCTTGATCCAGCAAAGCACTTATGCACATGTTCTGAATCAAGGCGAATATATTTACTGCAGTCTCCCTTAATTTTATGCAGCACCACAGGCATGATTTCTTGGTCTCCTAGTTCTCCAAGTCCCCTGATCAATAACCTTGGACCCCAATTTAATGAGAAGGAAAACTGAGGGCCTGGCCACCCATTATGTGACACTAAGTATCTGGACACTTGCATTCAGTTCTTGGCATTGGCATTGTTTTGGTGCATAGAATCATACAAGATTAGGGTTGGAAGAGACCTCAGGAGGCATCTAGTCCAATCCCCTGCTCAAGGCAGGGCCAACACGAACTAAATCATCCCAGCCAGGTTACTTCCCCATCTCTGCCTCAGTGTTCCCATCTGTAAAACAGGGCTCATAAAGGTGCTCAGGCCCAGGACCTATCTGATCTCTGAATTTTAGTTTTTTTTCCTAAAAGAAGAATATAAAAAGTGCATTTTTGATCAGGACTAGGCTGAAATCTTGCCGCATACTGCTGGGGTCAAGGGTTGGAATTGCCTGTGAAATCTGACTTCCTAAATTGACACAGCAAGTGGCATCTCTGATGGCAAAGTCAAATAGGACTTCAGGATGAAACCAATAGCAGTCTATAGAAGTTGCTCTAAAAACCTATGGAGCTGAACGGAAAATGAGATTCTTTCTGAAAATGTTCTGAGCCTTCTTATAGAATTTTATAGCAGGGATATAACTTAATAGAGAATTCTATCAGACGACTCAATAAACTTAGAGAAAGAATCTGGTTCTCTGTTAAATTCTATCAGACTTTTCCATAAGGGGGAACTTTCTTCTTGTTAATATCACACACAATTCTGCTTCCAAGCAAAACTCCGGGCTGGCTTTTCACTTGGCAGAACCCAGCACCTCGCAACGAATAATACATGTTCAGTGAGAAACAGGTGATGGAAAATTACTCCCAAGGAAGCAGCAATGGGGCTACGTTCCTGAACATGGCTGTAGCATTCAAGAGTGCTTTGTGCTGACGGGACATTAACCTAACTTCCACGGTTGCCAGGCAACATGGAGTTTGATGGAGGGAGCCATTTTAACAGCTGCCCTTTTACACAGACAAGTGGTCAATTCAGAAGCTCAGTTTTCGTGTGGAGGGGAAGAAAAAAGCAGGAAGAAAAGCTGCATTATTTGACTAAAAGATCATGGTTTATCATTCTCTGTATCCCACCCTCCCGAGTAAAAAAAATAAAATAAACCTCTTAGATTAGTCTTAAAACCTATTTATATGCTGTTAGCGCAATCTCAAGCCTCTCTTTGCAAGCTGATTTCCTGCTGCTACTTCAGTAAAGAAATGCACGCGTCGCAGGTACACTGGCTGTCAGTCACAGGTTTGGCAAAGGTGCATACCCAGTTTCATAAGTGACAACTGGCTCACCGTGGGAACATCTGATGGATTAATTATAACCAGGAGACTAAGACAAAGGATAAATAAAGCCAGAATTGTATTTATTCCCTACATCAGAAAAATAATGGTTTGGTTTAACAAGATTTTAATAATTAAGGCTGGGATTTTAAAAGGCATCTATGGGAATTAATCATCCAAATCCCACTGAAATCATGCACCTTTGAAAGCCCCAAGTCTGCATGCTCAGTAAATAATTAAATAAACCATTACATCGCTGTAAAAATGACACTATAAAACAGTCGCCTCTGTGCATCACCAGAACACAGCAGACATGCTCCTCCAACAACCAGTGTGATGCCGTTGATTCAGCTTCAAGGCTCTCTCAAGTTGCTTGGCACAAATTTATGAAGCAAGATAAACTAGAAAATGCACATTCCCTTTCCAAACAATTTAAATCAACAGCGTTCTGTTAAAAGCGAACACACAAAACCAAGCTGGACCATGTTAAAAATTCACAAATTGACAGATGAGCGATGAGAGAAACATCTGCCAAATCCACTGCTTTCCCCAATAGTACTCTCCTTATCAGGCTATTTTCCTGAAGCTGGGCTCAGTGCAGGGAGATTTCACTCTGAAAGAGCAACTGATGGGTTTCAAGAAACAGTGCTGGTACTAAAATGGGCCTGTCTATATTTATGACACTGGCACTGGAGTAGCTACACTGCTGCAGTCACTCCGTTGCAAACCCTACTCTAGACATGCTGCACTGATTAAAAGCAGGACGTCCACCACTGTGGCCATTTACTGGAGTTGCCTGTACTAATACAGAAGGGTCTAAATCACACTTCTCTTTCCCTGATGCGTCTGATCACGTAGGTTACCCAATTCCAGATCCCCCAGGCTCCACACATCCCATGGTAGCAAGAGAGACGCAAACACCAGCCCAGAAACACCCTGTTTCTCCTCCCTGGGTCTCTCATGTATGGATCGCACCCAGCTCCACCTGGCTTAGAGTGTCTGACCCAGGTGGGACAGCTACAGTCATTGCTCTTTTGCTATCCTATGAACATGGGTGCAAACAAATCTCCTTTTTCGTCTCTTTTCAAGGCAGTTTAAGGCGTCCATTTTTTAAAACGTAGTTTATGGAACAAACACCAAATCTCTAGGCTGACCCTTCTCAAAGCTAGGACCTCAGCACCCGGCTGACCCTTCCCAGTGGCCTAAAACAGATCACCCTGCCAGCGAGCCAGCTATACTCCTACTGTGCCACCATGCCTACAAGGATCACCACAAAGCTGTGAGATGGCCCGGGCCTCCCCCTTTAACTACCTCGCTGGCAAGCGGCAAGGCTGGACAGCTGGCCATGGAGGAGGGCTTGCACGCTGCAGCAATGTCTGCAGCTTACACCACACAGGATCAAGTCCCTTCTTTTGCTCCACAGAACCTTGGCCAAAGCCGGAGATGACGAAATCTGCATATAACACTTGGAGAATCTCACAGACAGGTTTGTCTCAAGTGCCTCACTCTAAACCTATGAGTGAGATGGAGCTGGCCGGAGGGAGGGGGACGGGGGGACACACACACACGCAATATGGCTAATTCACTAAATACTTAATGCAAGCAAGACTCATGCAGAAGTAACAACAATCCAGCACAGCTTTACGGAGGCCACAAGGAATGGGCAGAGTGCTCCAGTTTCAATTCCTGACCTTAATGAGTGGTACATCACTGACCAGAAAGGAGAGGTTTTTAAGATGGCTTTGAGCCTTAAAAACTGAAGCCAATCCCCTGTAAGCAGGAGTTCTCCACCTTCTCAGCTGTACGACAAGGAGAAGTTAGGGAAATGCTCCACCCGGTGAGAACAACGCACGTCCTTCCACTAGCAGAGCACAGGATGCAAAGAGCCAGGGTCACGTTAACTTTGACGGCTCCCGGAAATGTGGCATTTGATACTGACCAGGGAGGACAGGAATGACACAACATGCCACTGCATCTGCCTGATCCACACTCCATGGAGGGACAGGCAGCCAGTGGGTCTATTCGGCTCGCTCAGCCGTGGGCTGCTGCTTTCAGTCCCCTTAGTGTCCAGTCTTAGGCTGCTGGCAATGGGAGAGAACAGTGGGCTACTGGCAAGCTGCAGTTCGTGGTCATCTCAGCAGAAGCAGTGGCCAGCCAAGGTGTATGATCAACCAAGCGCCTGACAGGGCTGAGGGCCATGGGGGTTCTTACCTGTATTCATAGTGATGCGACATGAAGCCAGAAGAGGGTCGGATGTCTGCCTGGGCCAGGGTTTTAATGGGAGATTTGAAAGGTTTTTCAGAGCTGACTGAGCGGAAGGTGCTGAAATCATGGGTCCCTAGGAGGGAACCTGCTGCTTCCTGCATGGCAGGCACGTTCAAATGGCTGGAACAAAATGGAGAGAAAACCATCAGCGCAAGGAGGAAGGTTGTAGGGTGAGTCTGGAAGCACGGGAAGGTTCTGCACACCAATGTCTTTGCGGGGGTTAAAGAGAATAAATTTCCAAGAAGGGCCCAAGCCCCAGATTCAGACACTCTAGAAAAAAACTGGGAACGGCAAGTAAAGGATGGGGAACTCCCATATTGCAAATGGCCCCCTACCTTATAATAGCCCGAACCAAAAAACATGGTGCCAAACACCCCTGAAGTTTGGGGGTGTTCCAAACCCCAACCCAGAAGTGAATTCTGTTCACCTCTAAGGGCCTATTACTGCAAAGGTTTACACAAGGCAGTAGCTATCAACGAACTTCTAGATCTCTCATGATTGCAGGATCTGAACACCTCCATTAAAGTTACTGCCCTGAAAAAAACCAAACCAAAAATCCTCTCTGGAGAAGGAGGTTCTTATCAATTAAAATGGAAATTGCAGAGAAATTCACAACACAAGGACACCACGCATTTGGAATAGCCTGCTACAACCAAGCCAAGCAGAAGGTGCAACTGACTGGAGATGCAAGAGGAACTGATGGGTAACAGCATAGGCTTAAGGCATTGCAAACTCTCAATGAGCAGACAGTGTAAAGGGCAAAAAGTAAAGTTAACATTTCTAACTGCCATTCAGATTTAATAATCCAAAATGTTTAAAGAGGGTAGGGGTTTTTTTTAAGGTTTTTTGGTGGCAAAAAATGGTGGGTTTGTTTTGGAGAGTTTGGAAATGGAAATCACCAAAGGAAATGTCCATTTTTGCTTAGATGTTTTTTGGGGGGGAAGGGGTTGTCAGAAAAACCACAAAAATGGTGTGGTTTTTGGCTGAACATTTTCAGGTTTTCAACAAAAGCCCCAAAACTTTTGAACTTCAAAACTTTTTTCCATTTTTGTGGAAATTTTTCAAAACGAAACAAAAAGTATTTCCCAATTAGCTCTAAAGGTGATACTGGGAATACAGAAAGGAATCTGGTTAGGAAATTTTAAACTGACAGTGTCCCTTTAATATATATTTATGCATTTAGGGCTGATGCTGCTTTCCAATGAAATCAGTGGGAATTTTCTCTCTGGATTTTGTTAGAGTAAGGATCAATCCAATTAGTAAGTTGCCTCCCACTCAGAGTTTGTTACAGTCTGTCTTTACCCATTGTGTGGTATTGTCCTTTGAGAAAATTAACTGCAACATCTGGGCTAAATTAAATGTCATTTCACAAAGCTTGAGATTAGGGTTTATTGTGTGTGCAACATATAATTTTGCAGTTTTAAGCTGATTTTTCCCCTCCCCAGCCCACAAAAAAAAGAATCCACATATTTAACATTAGGACAATATAATTTTGATTTCTCTGCTGGGACCATCTGGGATTGTTATGCTGGTTTTATAAGAATACATGTAATGAAAAATGTCAAGTTATTCCATTAGTGCTGATAAAACTATTGTAACTGACTTTGAAGTTATAAAACTGTTTTATAATGTGATTGAAAAAACTCCAAAAAACCCAATATTCTTGAATGTGTATTTATTAGAGCATATGCTAGTAAAAAAGAATGAGGATAGCTTGACGTTGTTTTATTCTTTAACTCACAATTTATAATATATTAAAGCTTGAAACCAACATCTTGTTTCTTTACTAAAATGTTTGTATCCTCCATTGCAGGCATGCTGCTGTATTACTAAACGGTTGTTTCATAGGTACCAATCTGCAATAACTGGTTTGCTATTCCAAGATTGTTTATGAGCACTGGGTTACGCCGAGTGGTTTGTTTTTGTAGGGTTGCATATGAATGATTGGACCCGCGTTCATTCATTATTTGAATACACAGGATTGTAGAATGTGATCAGGGAGAAAAATTATATGGATTTGCAAACAGGGGCAAGAAAAAAAATATTGAGCTGTCAATCTTGACTGGCGTGTAAAGCGCAGACTATCCGTAACTTTAAAATCTGCAAGGTAATGGGTTTCTGCACATTTGTTTCTTGTTGGATAATTGCACCCTAGACTGTCAGAATTAACTTGCTGTACAGAAAAGTCTCCCCATTTTAGATGCTTCTCACTCTCTACAGAGGATGCAAAAAGTTTGCTCCAATGCGAGTTTCTGGCTTGGCAGCGCAGAGAACGTCAATCACAGATGCAGTCCTTTGTGACTCAGTCACTCCAGATCTGCTATTAGCTATAAGGAAGCGAAGCCACTGCAGTTACCCCAGATCTCACTGAGGAAAGAACTGACAGCCAGATTCACAGCGGCGGTAAGTCAGTGTGGCTCCAGTGACTGCATTTGACAAAACTGACTTACACCAGCTGGGGATCTGGTCTCACACCTGGAAATTAAGGGCTTGTCTACACAGGAACACTCAGGAAAGTGAATCCGAATTAACTAAAGGTGTGAATTTAAAGTGTATTAGTTAAACCACATTAAACCCATTACCGTATGAAATTATTCAGAATGAAAGTGGACTTAATTCCACTTAGTTTAACTCACTTTGAAACTTAAAAAACAAAAATAAACAAACAGAAAAACCATCTGCATAATCCAATAAGGGGGATTTTCCTGAAGAGTTCTGTTAATTAAATAAACTTACTCTCCCTTGGGAGCCCAGCACAGATCCCTTTCAAACACCGGTATTTGGGAATGGTGAGAGCAGCCGGTCACCAGCCGATAAATGTAGGTTCTGGACAGTGCAGAGAAGCGTGCGTGGAAGTTATCGGACACCCGATAGGCACTCAGAATGCTGTTAGGAAAGAAGAGTTGAGATCTTCATTAATCCACTGGTTTAAACCTGGTCACCACCTGGATTGGAGACCTCCAGAATTAAACACACAGACTTCTCTAGGAAGCTCCTCTGATGATTCCCTAGTTACCACCCATCCCTTTGAGCTGATAAACCAATTCTCTAGCATGGAGCTTGGGGTCACGGTAGATTTGTGTTGACTAGGATAGAAAGGGAGACCGTATGCTTCAACTCAACCGGCTAGCACTTGGTAAAGTCTACACACCCTGACTACCCACCCTCGAGTTTTAGACTGTGTTAGCTATCATTTCTAGCATACCTTTAAATCCCAGACAAGGGTAAGCCTGGGTCACTGTAGGTGGGATCTTTAGAATGAGACACAAAACTGAGGTTCTGACCCCTTGCAGTTATTAATAACCCCAGAGCTCTTTTTGCAAGAATAGGGAGATAACCTTGGTGTCCTGACCTAGCTTCCAATCTGCCACCCTTAATTCCCTTTTCATTTCAACTGAAGGTTGTATCTTAAACTAATGTGTTTCTGAGCACTGCTAAACAGCTGCTCCATTCTGCCTAAGCAGTAGATGTGTGTGGAATGCACATTTTTGGACATCTAAATACGCATATAGATAAGTACTCACTCTCTCACACGCGCGCACACACACACATCACTTAAGGGGAAAGTTTTGCATGAGTAAGACGAGCAGGAGTTTGCTCACAGTTTGCAGAAATGCTGTGAGATAAAATGTACCACACAAATATATTATATTATGCTACATTATGGCCAGCGTCAATCACAACAGGGCCACTACCTCTTCGGTGGCTGGTGCAAATGTCAAGGGAAGCATAGTGGTGTTTTTTGGTGGTGGTTTTTTTTTTTTTTTTTGCAAGAAGTCACTGTATACTTACCAGTTTCTTTGGTATCCCTAGCATGTTACACAAACATAGAACATCATGATTAACTCTGTTGCTACTGATGTGGATTTAAAAATTAAATCTTTCTGCACCTTCCCGCATTGCAATTCCCACCATGGTGGCTAGATCACATGAATGATGGCAAGAGAACCATGCTCTCCCCCACCAGGTCCTTTCACAGCAGAGCTCTGCAATGAATGAATAAATCTTAGGTTGCAAGGCGCAGCGCTGCAGAGCTGCAATTTGCAGCGCACACCTGCAACCACGCACCAGCGCTGCAAGCCCTCAACCAGCGCTGCTGCTGGCCTAGCGCCTGCCTGGCCTGGCAGGTTGGGGGGGTTGGGCAGTTGGCGCTCAGCAGTGAGTTGCACAGCGCTCATCATCACACACACACACAGTGGGGCTTTATCCATAAGGGGGGGGGAGGAGATATCTAAGAGCTTTTTTTACTAAAATTACCCTTTTTTTTTTGTTGCAGCCTGTCTTTGTTTTGTTGTGAACTCCCCGCTTGTTTGGAGTTTTCTACCGGAGCTGCTAGCCAATAATCTGTTGCTCAATGATCAATCAATCAACAATCAAATGAGATCCTCTCCCTCTCCTCCCAGAACTGCTCTGTCTCTCTCTCCTGCTGCTGCTATCTAAAAAAGCAAACATAGCTCCTGTTTGCTGTGATCATCTGTACCTGGCTGTACAACATCAAATGAGCAGCAGGCAGGGAACAGCGGGGTGCAGGAGGTTGTTAAGCAATTAATAAGAAGAAAAAAAAAGAAAAAAAGAAAATTTTTTTTCAAGTCAAGTCACACACACAACACTGGCTCTAAAAATCCTCTCCTCCCCCTCCCCCCCACCCCCCACACCCCACCCCCCCCCTCCCCAAAAAGAAAGCACGTTGTGGGCACTTGAATGAGCTGCCCAGCTGCCCATATCACTCCACCCCAAAATGCTGCAAATGCATGCACACCACACACACCAGCAGCTAGGAGTGTGGCCACACACCAGCGCTGCTCCTACACAGCTGGATGACCAGCGCTGCAAACTACCAGCGCTGCAAACCGTAAGTGTAGCCAAGCCCCCAGAGTCGATGGATTTCACCCCAGATTGATCACATCAGCACTAACTTTCATGCTAAGATGATAGCCACAAGGTGAATCCTAAGTAACGATCGCTGTGTGAAAGCTGGCCAGACTGCTACCAATCAGTTGGGAATCAGTTTGGAATCGGGAAATCCATCGCGGGGGTGGCTGTGATGCAAGTGTGCAGGGCCATTAAATCGCCTCCTGCTATGAAGGATTGTGACACTGGGCAACGTGCAGGACATACTGGATAGTTTTGCAGCAATGGGGCTGCCTAACTGCAGTGGGGCGACAGATGGCACATCTCTCTATTTTGGCCCCAGACCACCTGGTGACAGAGTACGCCAACAGAAAGAGCTACTTATGGTATTGCAAGCGCTGAGGGGGATCACTGGGGTCATTTCACCGACATCAACACAGGCTGGTCAAGGAAAGTACAGTTACAATCACAACTTTCTCACTTTCCCTTCTGAGTCAGAGAGCAGGATGGCAGCCCGGGCAGGGGTGGTGGTCGGGTGGCACTGGGGTATCAGCAGAAGCGCATAGGGCTGTTGTTCTGAATACTGGTAGTGTTTTCCAAAGGCAGTGGTGATTGTAGCTGATCTCACGCCTGTGGGTAACTAAGGCTGCAAGGGAGCAGCTCCTGAATGCATCTGGCTGCAGACTGGCTCTATATGTTGCTAGCCTGAATGCTGCAATGGTGCCTGCTGAAGTAATTGCTGAGCGCCGTGGCAAAGTGTCCTACCACAGGGAAAGAAACAAGGCAGCTCTCCCAAGTAACCTTCGGCAGAGGATTGCAGATTACCTCCAGGAAAATGTGCTAAAGATCTCTATGGAGGATTCACGTGACATCCCAGTGTGCATAAACCTAACTGTTCCACAGGGCCCCCTCTGCCTAGCTGTACAGGGGAATGAGAAGCAGACAGCAACTGGCCCTGTGTTGGTTATTTCACCACCTCTTCTAGCCTGATTAAAAAAGCAGTACATGAGCAGACGTGCCTCTGTGATATTGAAGCAAACGGAGTACTTACCAGAGCTTGCTTCCCCTGCATCAGGCTCACCACAGCTAGACTGCTGGGACTGGCCAGACTGCTCAGGAGTCAAAGAGATCCTGGCTCCTCACGCCACCGGATCTCCCGGTCACCTGCCCCACATCCGCCTCCGCCTCCACTTCTTCGCCAGCACGTTGTCCTTAGAGTTCATTCTGGTGGGCCAGTGACTCTAGCCCCCTTCCCTCCCCTCCCCCCAAAAAAGTATCCATGGGGCTCTGACTGTGCAGGTGGGGTTGCTGCCGAGGATGGCGTGCAGCTCCTTGTAGAAGCTGCATGTCTGCGACTCCACACCTGAGCAACTATTTGCCTCCCTGGCGCCTTGATTTTTACGCAGCATTGCTGTGCGTCCCTGTTGTAGCCCTCCTCCTCCTCCTCCTCGCCTCGAGCGATCTGGCTGTAGATGTCGAACTTCCTACAACTAGAGCGCAGCTGTGACCGCACAGCTTCCCCTCCGCGCAGACCCAGGAGATCCGCCTCCTCTGATGTACTCCAGGCAGGAGTGCGTTTGAGCCGGCGTGATCAGCTGGGCAGTTGTTATGTTAGTCCTCCAAACCGAGCAAACAGTTCCCAAGGCGTTAAAAGGGGAGGGGCGTACACCTGTGTACCTGGCTGCAGGGCAGCGGAGCTCAAAACGGTGACCAGAGCAGTCACAATGGGACACCACCTGGAGGCCACTTAGGGTGACATGAGCAATGCAGTGTCTACACCGACACTGTGTCACCTTAACGACGTCGCCCTAAGCGCTACGCCTCTCACTGAGGTGATTTTGTTAGGTCAGCGTAGCGAGTGAGTTAAAGCGCCGGGAGGAGCATTGTAGCAGAGACACCTCCACAGTTAGGTCAACGTAAACTGCCTTACGTCAACCTAACTGTAGTGTAGACTGGGGCTCAATGGCTTAGGGAGACTCAGAGCATGATGTTGCATCCCTGACCATCTTGGCTAATAGTCACTGATGGACCTATGCTCCATGAACTTATCTAGTTCTTTTATTAATCCAGTTTTACTTTTGGCCTTCACAGTATCCCCTGGCAAGGAGTTCCACAGGTTGCCTGCACTGTGAGGAAGAAATACTTCCTTTTGTTTGTTTTAAACCTGCCGCCTACTAATTTCATTGGGTGACCCCTGGTTCGTGTGTTATGTGAAGGGGTAAACAGCACTTCCCTGGGGGCTGTAACGAGTTCATTCCCATGCTTACAGTCAGGCACGAGCTCGAGCGCCTTCCTGAATCGGGGCCCTGAGGAGGAAGGTCCTTCCAGTCATGGCACCTGGATACCCAAGGAGCACACTTCTGACTAGCTCTTTCCAAAGGCTGTTACTTAGTTCATTGCAGCAGATGGAGACAGCAGGAAACTAGGTCACTCCCCCACCCCCCACAAAGACAGACACGACTTTGCCGCAGTCGGGTGGAAATGCAGGGAGCACGTTGCTGCCTCTTAGACTGATTCTGCAGCCAGGAAGACGAGCACGTGGACTGCATTTAAGAGACCTCCAGGAAATCACAAGCTCTTGTGTATTGAGAGGAAGGGTGCTAGGACAAAGTTGTTCCCGGTGCATCTCCATGGACTTCAGAGCCGTTACACCGGGGAGGAACTTGCCAGTTTCCTACACTCCCTTGTTTTCTATTTTAATCCAGGTAGAGGAGCAACTGCCTGCCTCTGTGAGAAGCTGCCATGGCGACCATCAGATTGAGCCACCTTGGTTTAAAACAGAGGCGGGGGCACAGATTATAGCGGGGGGAAGCAGGGATACAGCTCCTCCTCCTCTCTCTGGCTTTGGGGAGCAGTTCCCATGCCCCCGTTAGCTCCCCCACTTCTTTCAATCTATTTAAGCCACTGGAGGCCAGAGGTGATATCAGAGCGTTTCCCGCAAAGGATCCTTCGCCTTGGAACGCAATTCCCCGTCTTGCTCCAGCAGAGCACAGATTTGTTTTCCTGCAGGGCCAGGCCGAAGGATATTGCCCCACAGGCTTTTGAAAGAGGCTGAGGTCATTACCCTCTTCTGGCAGGTGTGACTCTCTAAGGTGGGCCGCCCCTCTGCGGAATGCAGGGGGCCTCGCTGCGCCAGGCACCCTTTGCATTACGTATGGGGTGCTCTGAACCTGGCTTCTGAGGAGCAATGAGATCAACGGCCACTACAAAACCCAGTGCCCATCAAGAGCAAATGTTTGAGCAACAAACTTATTTACAAATATTTTTCTTGTGCCCTGGGGATTTTTGCCAGCTGGAGGTCTGCAGAGCCTCTCCCCGATCTCCATGGAGCGGATGAGAAAGGGGGAAGGATAGTGGAGCTGCAGGACTCAATGCAGTTTTCTGGTAACAAGCCTCATCTGACCCCAGTACCATAATTAAATGTTCCATTTATTTACACACACACACACACACACACACACACACACACACACACACACTCTGCAAGTATGCGGTTCCCCTGGAGCTTTCCTTGTCAATGCTCATATGCTTATTAGGAAATAATCACCCTTCTATGCACTCCAATAGAGCAGCTCTTTCAGAGAAGAAATATATTTATGCTCACATGATTCTTCTGTGTACACATTATTTCCCGCCTCACACACTCGGCGTAATGAGTGCTACAATCCTTTCCACAAGGTAGTCCTCTAGGCCTCCCTGCTTGCTTCGTTTCAGTCACTCCTAAGAGCCCATATCAGCAGCACGGCCTGCAGAAATCATGCTAGGCACTGACAAAGTCGGGATTTCCAAAGGAATTTGGGTCCCTTGGTCACCTAGGCTGGGACTTCTTCAGCGACAGAAAAGATGGGAACCATCAAAACGTGTACATCTTGTAAGCACAAAAATCACAGACCTGTAACCCATCTCCTTTCCTCCCCTCCCCTCCCCTCCTTCCAGCAGTGAGTTGTCTCCTCTCTACCGACTCTGTCTTTCAGATTGGGACTAGAGCTGGTTTGAGGTGGGGGAAGATGAATTCGTTTTTTTCCAAAAAGATTCCAAAATTTCCGAACGTTTCAAGTGAGCCCGTCTCAGAAACCTGCTTTGTACGTGCCGTCTACGATGCGCTGAGCAAACTTGTGACTGACATGCAACACCCCACCGTTACTGCTTATGCCTCTGAGCCTGCAAAGGGACCTATACACCCGCTTGGGAGCCCTGCTGAAGGGACTCTATGCAGGAGGTTGTCAGCGCAGGATCAGCTCTGGGCCCAGTGCCTGGCGATGTTTGCCGGATCCCGCACTTAGTCATGATCGTTTCAGGCTACAACCACATGGTAAGAGAACGCCACTTACTGACAGGAACTGAACGACGACTATTTATCTGGATTACTGTAGCACCACAGAAAACCACCCCATTGCGCAAGGTGCTGTACATATACAGAACAAGAGAACAGAGGGGGGAGCACAAGGAAACAATGAGGCATTATTGGGCTGTGGTTTCCGCACTCCAGCAGCCTAACCATTGTCAAGTTGTTTTTAGGCACCCAGGCAGAGAAGAGCTCTGAAAGTGATAATGGGGAGGAGGGGAGGCGGAGCGTTGGCAGATGTTTATGGGACACTCCTCCCACACGGGAGAGGGAGGGGGGGGCAAATCCACTGGCCAAGTTTTTCAAAAGTAATTGGTGATCGGTAGCATCTCAGTTCGTGGGGGGCCCACTTGAGATGCCATTCTGATTTTCAGAGGGCAGGTGCTCAGCGTTGTCTGAAAACCGGGCCCCTTTAACCCATCTCAAGTGGATGGTACAAAAAAAATCACTCGTTACTGTGAAACCCTTGGCTGTGTTCTCCTGCGCTCCGATTGAGAGAGGTACTACCTTCCACTGGGGATACGGAGAAAGTGAAAGCGATTCTTAAAGATCCCAACAGAATCTGTCTGGAAACAATATTTTATTAGCAGGTCCTGCGACCACCCCGGGGGAACCAAATACTTGGCTTCCTTCGCTTTCATCTGACACTAATGTTTATTTTGCTACGTCTGTCATTAATCTGGAAGCAAATAATAAGCAAACATGGAACTGAAAAAAGAAACAAAGGAACACAAGTCAATTTTCCTGCCATCATTCCATCACTCTGACAAAACGCCAGCAAATATACGGCAGGGAGCCATCCTACAGGGGCTGGGGAGACGAGATGTCTTTAACAGATCTTCTCCATCTATGCGATACATACTGGATCTGCGTGGGCGAGAGCCTTTAAAATGTGCTTTGCAGCCCTAAAGTAATGCAAGACTGAGTCAAGATGCGGTAGTTGCTAAGTTGCAACCAGACTAGCTTTTGGGGAATAACAGGATCATTATGCATGTAAAATCCCTTTAAAGCAGATAATGCGCAAGGTACCACTGCCATAGGGATAGGAGCCACAGAATATAAACACGATAACGCTCTTAGATCCTTCGAGGTTTTGCACAGGGGGCGCACAAGACTGGTGCACTCCAGTGCAAGGGTTAGCCGAGACCGTGGGCCGGCACACACGAGAGTTGGGGGGGGGGAGGATGTGGGCAGAAAATTGGCCTATGCTAGTTCATCATTGCGACGAGTACTTACCTACCCACTCTCTACTTAGGCCTGACTGTTGCTGCCAGGCTGGAGCAGCTTGGGGGTCCTTGCACCAAGATGGGATGGGGTCTCCCACACCTCTCCCTGCAGCGCCTGTGCCAGCTGGGCTCAGCCCCAGCGTGGTTCATTTGCTTCAGAACTTTGGGTCGACTCCTTAGCAACAAAACACCAGACTGGACGTTCTGGGGAAGAAACCGATGTTAAGACCAGTCTGACCTGAACAGCACAGGCCAGAGACCATCACCAAGCGATACCTGCATCCAACCCAATAACGAGACCCCAGATTGGTTCCCTGCTCTCTCCAGAACTCCCACCACACAAGGCGAGGACACACACTGTTGAGTCCCGCGATTTGCAGGGGGAGTAACTGCTGACTCATTCTCTAGCATGCAGCAACGTGCTTGGATAGAGGGTGGGTTTCAAACTCTTCTGCGATAGGTTAGGAATTCCTCGAGCATGTCTCCAGCTCTAGAGCGTGGGTTTTGGTGGAGCATCATCTGCTGCAGCCAGTTTTGCAGAGGGGGAAAGATCAGATGAGAGATTAGACCCACCACACGGCATATGGGAGAACTATACAGGAGGATATTACTGCTGATATTGCAGCCAGCCAGCCAGGAATCTTGTTTCCCTTCCAAACGCTATCGACAATAATATGCTCTCACAAAGACCGTCCCCCCACCACCCCCTTCCCCGATCTCAACCACATGAAAGTGCTCAGTTTTCTGTTCAGCATTAGGAGGGAATTTTTTTCAGCAGAGTAATATTTACAGAGGGAGAGTGGCGGTTGCTGAGTCCGCTCCGGCTCATGCCCGTCACCAATTCCTTAATATGAAGCAGATGGATGGTTTTGAAAAGTACAGCCAGGGGAAGTAGGAGGAAGCAGCAGCAACCCAAGTTCCTCTAAACCCGAACCCTCTAACCGATCAGAGCAATACGATCTCTGGTTAAAGACCAAATAAAGTTACCGTAGATTCCCCATCCCATAGGTCAGTCATTACAACTGTACCAGACCAACAGGCTATGCAGAAAGAGAAAAGCTTATTCCTTTCTTGGGATACGACTGCCAGCTTTTCACTGGATGCTCTCTAGCCAGGATCTTCTGTCTAATGCCAATCTCAGCACACAAGACCACGAGCTTCTTTATGGGTTGGAAGGAATAAAACTCTGAGCTTTCATCACGATCATCAAAACCAGCCTCTCCTCTCCATCCAAAGCCCAGCACAGAAATCTAGAGACATGCTGTAGATCAAATCTCTAGTTCATCACGTTTATTACCAGAGCATCCATAAACCCATCGGGAGGAAAATAAATCAACAGTTTGAGATGTATTGAGTATGAAGTAGAGTTTGCCTCATAAAAAGGTTTGACAGGGAGATTGCTATCTGGCTTTCAAAGGCCTTGTAGTAGAAATGGAAGATCTATCCCTTAGGCCTGGAACAGGGTTTAAACCTTAAACGTCCAATGCTAGAAGTGTTGCTCCCTACTGCTTGAGCTAAAGGAATAACTCCACTAGCTTGCAACTGTAGTAGGCTGTTAACCCCTTCAGCAGACCAGCCACTAGAGGGAGACAAAGGCCCACACTTTCTTAATGTGCGTTAGACATTGGATAAATGGTTGTTCTGAATGGTGTCATTCTTCCCTCAGTGCTGAACCAATACCCAAGCATGGCCATAGGGGTCACTGTGCCAGATCATTCAGAGGAAACTGAAAGCCTGACCATTCATGATCATTAAAAATGTCACAGTACTGGAAAAAAAATAAATAAATGGTATTCTGGCCAAATTCCATCTCAAGGAATTACATTCTGCTTCCCTAAATCCTCGCTACAGTTTCACAGAGGTATTGTGTTCTTTACTTCCTACCCTATAATGTTGTGCTGTTAAACACAATGTTCCACCCCAGAAGTGGATGCATTTCCACTATGGTGAAGTAATACCTATAGATCCCCTCCCTCCCGCCCCCGAGATGTTGTGGAAAGGGTGTTCAGATCTCAAGCTTTTACAGAAGTGTGAAGTACCAGGGTAAAATTCTGTGTGAGCTTCTGGGTTTCCTTTAGTTCATAGTGGTGGTTATGGTAGCATAACTTCTGGCAGTCTGCTGGACTGAAAACCAATTCTTTCACCCTGCTGCCTTCATGCAACAGCTGGAGATGTTCTCAGAAACTCCATGCCTCCCAATTCAATTAACATATCGGCATCCTACATCACATCACTCCCAGAGCTCTTATTTAGAGCACGTGAGGCCAAATTTCACCCTCTGACGCATGCAAGGAATGGATGCTTATCTCATTCGTCACTAAAGCAAAATGCTCTTCTTACGTGTCCTTTCCCCCCAGTAATGATTAGCCATCAAACCAGACTAAATTGACAATATCCTTGTGATTATACATACCATGATTTAAAAACCTTTACCTCCACACCGCCCCCCCCCCCCAATTCGCTAGTTAGAGTCACAGGGGAAACACATCACTACAGGCTATTTCCTTATTGAATTCAGTCCTTCACCCACCCACCAGGATGCATGCACTTACTGAGTTAGAACTGGACAACTGACACCACCAAATTTGTTTTGCTAGAAAGAAAAATTGCCTGGAATTTTGCAAATAAATTCAGAAAAGAACACACTGCAATTCTGGAGCACCAAGCAAACATTAATGAAGCCTAAAACCACCCCCAATGAAGCCAACAGGAATAATTTGATATGGGGAAATGGAGGCACGGGGAAGTTAAGTGACTTGCCCAAGTCACAATGAGTCAGTGGCAGAGCCAGGAATAGGATGCACAAATTATTGGGTTTAACACAGGACGAAGTAGATGAAATTCTGTGATATACAGGAGGTCAGACTAAATGGTCTAATGGTCCCTTCTGGCCTTCGTATCTGTGAGTTCTGACTTCCAAACCACAGCTCCAACCACTAGACACACAGGCAAGAAATCAAATATGGGGCCTCCACGTTTATACCCTGTTCATTCCTACTGTCATGGTGATCAGAAGTTCTTTGACTTCCAAACTGTGTTAAGTTCTGAGACTAAAAATATAACACCAAATTCTATTTTATGGCCTTGTTTAACCAAAGAGTCATCTGAAAACAAACCCTCTCCTAGCTCTCAATACAGATGCATAGGCCATTTTCTATATGTGTTGTACAAGGTGAAAGCTATCGAGGGACAGTTCCCCACAGATGTTAAACACATAACTTCAGCTGGCTTGTGAAATACCGGCTTCATGCGCTGGCCTCTGACTATGCATTCAAAGGCCACATGGTAACCACAGCCATTACCAATCCATCTGGCTGAGGGCTTAAACAAGTGAAATTACAATGATGCATTTGCTGTTTGCAGTACAGCTGAGACCTATACAGGGGCCAGGCGGGTGGAGTCAAACTTGATCTTATTGCTCCTTTTTACTTTGCACCGTAACCGTCAATGAACTCAAGTTCATTTTTGCTTTGCTGTGTGTCAGATACCAAAAACCCCAAACCTCAAAACAACCACCACCAGGAGTCTTTCCTGTATTTTCAGAGGGATATCTAGACGGGGTGGCTTACATTTGTCAACGCTGGTTTATTATTGTAGGGTTGCCTCTCAGTGCTGGGCTGCACAACCTGGTTGGTTATTGTAGGGTCGCCTCTGAATGGTGAGATGGTAGCACTGATTTTTATTTTTATTTTTTTAAATCATCATCACAGTAGCATTTGCTTTGAGGGAACTTAATGGACTTTGCAAACTAAGAAGAAACTAAGTTTTCTGCACTTCAAGAGACATCAACTTGAAACAAAGATCACAATCCTCTCTGAAAAACTTGTACCTAAATATTTACACTTTGGATTACACTAAACAAATGAGATCAGAAAATCTCTCTTTTGGCCAGTTTGTTTACTCTGCATTTGCCAGCATTTTACAGCCAGCTTCATCCCTTCCCGGGGGCCAGTTGGGCTCCCTGTCCCAAGCCCCAGCACCGAGACATTATTCGCATGCACCTTGGTGGGTGAACTCCCTTTCCCAGGCACCAGGCGAGGGCATCTCCAAGGAACAGCAGCAGCAAAGCGAACACTGAAGAGGCAAAAGGAAGATGCACAGCCGAGGGGGTGGGGTGGGGGCAGGAGTATGTCCAATGAGATTGCTCCTCAGCCTGCCCTAAAGACCCTTCTAAACATCAGTAAGGGAGCAATAATCCCTCAGGAAATTAGTCAATTAAAAATAATAATGGAAGTTGATTGTCCCTTTAATAACAACAACACCGTCTCCCTCCGCAACTCCTCTGTCCATGGAACCCAAATTCCGAGGACTGTACTTAATCGTTCCCATACAGATACCATGGCACTTGTTCAGACATAAGAGTGCACAGCTGGCTCCGAGACAGCTGCTGCAGATGCTGCTCCATTTATTCACTCAGTCGAGAGCCTTCAGACAAAAGGCCCCACTGTATTTAAATGCAAAGGAGCCTGGTCACCCGGCTCCGGAAACGGTGCAATAAGCCAGAGCAGGGATTGATCCTGAGAGGTGCTGAGCAGCTGAATTCCAAGAGGGTTGCCCTCAGAGCTGCAGACCCTGGGAAAGCTTTCACTGTGCGTGGGTAGGACCCTGGCCACCATGGCAGCAAGTGGGGATTCACACGTGATCACCATGGCTGAATTTAGGAGAGCGGAGGACAGCTCCCAACCAGGAGGCACAGCGGGGAGGTCTCCCACGCTGACCCTTGTCATCCAGGGCTTCACCACGTCTGTCCTGGGCGCCTGCTCGCTGTCAAACGCTGCCAGGGATAACGCTCTGGAGATTGGGCCGAAGAGAACAAGAGCAGAGAGAGAACTCTGAGGTCCTGGCCACTCAGCGAACCCTCCACCTTGTTCCACCTGGCCACACACCGAGGGGTCTCATGGAACATGCCTGGGGATCAGCAGCTCGGCCTAACTCTGGCTGGATCCTGACTCAGTGCATGGACCCGAGCACGTCACAAAGAGCCTAAGCATATTCGGCGTTTAATTCCCACTGAAACCAATGGATGTTGGACACTGAACTGGCTTTGGTGCTTCTCAAAACCCCACCAGACGTCTATCCGCATCTTTAGGCGCCTAAACACCTCTGACAATGGGCCTAATTTTCAGAGGTGCTGAGCACCCACCACACTAGTTAAAGCCTGAGAGAGCTTTTGGGAGGGTGGGGGAAATCAGGACCTTTAAACCAAGCTTCCTAATCTGTCTCACCGTTCACCCCCGCTGTGATAAAAATGGCTGCCTCTTTGGGGTGCTGCAGAAATGGGCTAGGCCGGAGGTGCCCTGTGCTTTAGGGGTGACCGTATCGCCACTAAGGCTGGTACAGCACCCTCACAAAGGCCATGACCCTGTGTGGTATTTCATACCCTGATTCTGGGATTCTCCCAAAGAGGACAGGGCACACGGAGAGAAGAAATCAAAGTGGTATTTTAAAAAAAAAAACCTTCAACAAACGACCACCCACGCAAAAATATCTCAGAGCCGGCACAATTTACAGCCAGGGTTGGCGCTGTCCCCCAATGCCGGACAACTGGAGTCTCTATCCTGCAATGCCGAGATCAGATGCAACAGTGATGTCAGCCCCCAAATCCCAGGCCTTGCTGTGTCGGCATTTGGGTCGGGCCCTGCTATACAAAGAGGAGATTAGGATTTAAAGCAAACAGGGGCGCTGGGGAGGGGGGGGGGAGGCGCTTTACAATAATGTTGCTATGCTTAACAACAATCCTTTCACAGGGTGCGTTGCGGATTTGTTTTTTGTCCTGAGCCCGTTGGCTCTGGCAGGAGAGTATTTGCCTCCGTAAGCGACCCTTTGTTTAATTTCACGCCACCAGACAGCAGGCGGGTTGTGGCGACATGTGATGGAGCAGGCCACCTTCCTCGTAAGCATCATGAATAGGCATCTTACATCAAGGATCTATCATTCAGGTCTCAGGCACTGACCCAACCACCTGCTTTCCTTAATGCCAATTTTGGATTGTAAAGCACTTACGTAGATTATTATTTACGGTAGCGCCTATGGACCAGGCGAGATGGGGTGCTAGGTGCTGTACTAACAAAGAGATCATCCCAGCCCCCAAAGAGTTTACAGTCGAAATAGACAAGACAGATAGTGGGTATGGCATAGAGCTAGAGCATACAAGCAAAGCGATGGTTTGCAAACAGCATGTTAGTGCCACAATTTGGGAGGGGGTTTTTGGTTGTTTTTCACAAAGCATTCAAAACAATAAAAAAAAGACAGATGGAACTCTAAGAGTGATGTTTACCTCAATAATCACTGAAATGCATCCACCTCTGAGGAGGAATATAGCACTATTAACAGCTCACAGTAACAGCACACAACAGTTTAGGAAGGAAACAGAGGACCATTAAATTCACCCAACCGTTTAGAAACCTCAGAAAATATATATACAATATAGCTTATGAATTGCTTATATAACAAATGCAACTTCCCAACAAAAGCTTTTGGTTTAATTATCATATTTTTCCCCAGCAGCAAGGTCTGTGGGAGCAGGTGTTTCGACCTGGGTTTTGTCCAAACTAAGCTGATTTTATGATTTTATGAGAACTCGTAATAATTGCGGTGGGGGGGATATGAGAGAAAACGCCAGACATTCTAGTCTATGTAGATCCTTATATCGTGCTCATCACTGCAGTTACATGCTCCTTTGTCTAGTTATTACCAATTTGGTATTAGCTCAGAAGGATTGTGTAGCTGCATCACAGAGCACAGCATCCTAGTTTATTACAAAAATAATAAACTGGGGATTTTTGACTTAACTTCTCTTAACCAGGTCAAGTGGCAGACTAGATCGGGTTGAGGAGGGATGAGGCTGACCTCATTGGAGTGGAGAGGGTCTGGTTGGTGCTAGCTCCCTCTGAGCAACTGCAAATCCTGTTTTATTTGCTCTGCGGTCTTTGCGTTGTTGGAAGCAATCTTATTGAAAGCTGGTTAGATGGACAAAGAAATGCTTTTATGAAGAGCTAAATTCGACTACATGAGCAAACTGCAGCTTTCTGTGAAGCATCACAGCATCATCATTGGTTGACCATGACCTGAATGCAGCAACTACAGCAGCCGGATCCCCTCAGGGTCTCCTTCATTTCAAGCCTTAGAGGGTTCTCCACAAAGTACCATTATTATGATATGGTGAGACTGCCTGACTGCCAAACGGTACTGGTGGGACAGGGGAGACTGTGTGTGTCTGTCTGTCTGTGTGTGTGGACCGGGCGGGAGCTTGCAGAGATGTTTAAGACAGCCCGACCCATTCTGTGGGTAAACACGGGGGAGTTTATCGCACCTTTGCCAGCAATTGCAGAGAAAGATTTTGTCCCTCCACCAAACTCACCGGATTGGTTCGGGTTTCAAGTGGTAATTGAGGGCGGAGACAATAACGCTTGCGGGGAAAGGCGGCTTCCCGACGGCTCTCTGGACGTCGAGGTGAGCGGAGTTGCAGAGGGCATGGACGCCGGTGTCCGTTCGGCTGGAGACGTAGAACTTGATGGCAGTGATGGGTCTGAGATTTTGTGCCGCCCGCTGCAATCCAACAGAAGGGACAGTGAGCAAGGGATTCGCAAGGAGGCATTAGGACACAACGCCGTGTTCTTCGGCTCTCCCACGTGCCTTCTCCTGCACCACGGCAATCAACGGGAGCAGAAGCGAGGCATATTTATAGGCCTGGTCCTACTGAAGTGATCTGACCTTTGCTCTGGTAGAACATCAATTGCACACATTTAACGCGAGCACGTGCAGCAAACGGAACTTCCTGCATCTGTTCAGCTGCTTCTTCCTCTGAAACTTCTTTTATACGGTTATACACCGGGGGAAAGAGCACTCCCCACTCCAAGCCCTCTACACATTCACCATGACTCAATGCTAAGTACTGGCCTCTGACCGTTTGAGCAGGAACAAATATTTGCCAGTGACAGCCAGCTCTGGCACTGGCAAATATTTAATACTGTTTTCCCAGTTCTCATCAAGGGATCCATTCTGCAAGGGGCTGGGGTCCATCAGCTTCCAAGGACATCAGCAGGAGTCCAATTCAGAGGCCTCATCCCCTTGCAGAAAGCAGGCCAGTGGGTGCTTTCGTTTCTTTGAGGCCAACAACAAAACAATACCCAATTTTCAAACACGACGGGGTGATTTGGGACACTGATTTTCAGACAGTATGGCGCGTTTGCCCTCTGAGAATCAGGCCCCTTTCAAAGACACCTTAGGCTGGACACCCAAAGATGGAGACACTCAAAATCCCTAGTCACCACTGTAGATGCAGGCCATTGCTTTTCATACAATTGTCATCAGGGAAGAAGGAATCACATACAACAGATGTTAGTCACAATGCTTAATGCACGACTGGCAGGTGCCCAGACACTGTGGTGATGAGGATGGTATAAAAACCTAGACAGAACAGAAGATAGAAGAGGAGGTTGGCTGGTTGTTGTAAAGATTGGTCCTGCTTTGAGCAGGGGGTTGGACTAGATGACCTCTTGAGGTCTCTTCCAACCCTAATATTCTACGATACTAAGGTGATTTCCCTTTTAGGGTGAGCCAGATTCTAAATCCAGTTTTCCACCAAGATACGGCTGTCTCGGATTTTCCCTGGCCCTGGTCACTCTTCCCACAGTGCCATATGGAGTATGATTGGCTGAGCAGAGATGGCATTTAGCAGAGTGGCAGGTCAGGTGGGCAAATCCATCCCTCTTCTCAGTGACCGTTACAAACTGAGGCAAGACAACCGTTTGCATTTTAAGTCATAGCGTAGACATGACATTTAGTCAACGCGCCCAGCGTTTAAGTGCAACCCAGCAGCTTATCCTGTGATTGGTGAGTAACTGGATTTACAGCCTGTTCTCATTCGCGGACCCCTAAAACATTTCGAATGGAGGTGCAGACCCCTTCGGAAATCTTAGACATAGTCTGTGGCCCATCAGGGGTCTGCAGACCAGAGGGTGAAAACCATGGGTTGCCCTAGGCTTCCTTACAACGCTATTGATCTTAGCCTGACACTATGCACATACCCCTAAAAGAGTATGGAAGCCACTCACTCAAGAGACACATCAGCAGCACCAAGGGACCGGTCCAGCACCCCTGCAGTTTTGCTACCAGACTTTAGCACAGTGGTTCTTAAACTTTTGTACTGGTGACCCCTTTCACATAGCAAGCTTCTGAGTGTGACCCCCCTAATAAATTAAAAATGCTTTTTTATAAATTTAACACCATTATAAATGCTGGAGGCAAGGCGGGATTTGGGGTGGAAGCTGACAGCTCGCAACTCCCCATGTAATAACCTCATGACCCCCTGAGGGGTCCCGACCCCCAGTTTGAGAATCCCTGCTTTAGCAGCTGCAAGGTTCACCCTTTCATTTTCAGTGCAGACCCCAGCTGAATAAAATATCTCAAGCCAAAGATTCCTCCCACCCATAAAGGGAGCAATAGGCTTCCATCAATTCTTAAGATCAGAGGAGGGGCCAGCAGATCAAACCAACAGTAACACTGCACCTAGCTCATGCATTTCCTTAGTCTCAGGAATAAACGCTAACGCCCAAGGATCAAGGCACTTCCCCATTAATATGCACGTGTAGCACTGGAGCTGATGCAAGGACATACACGCAGGGATATGAGTGACGGGATAAATCGTACGGACTCAAGTCACACCCTTCTAGTCATTGGTCACGTTTGTTACTATAACACAGAATGGGGCTGCTCCTGTTTAAAAATACTGCCTCCCTTTCCTAGTGAGAGCCATCTTAGCACTGATGCGATGTCCTGCTAACGCGACTGGCACGTTAGTCACAGCAAGACTAAAATGAAAAGGACTACGGGCAATATATTATTTAGAGAGAGAGGGGACTGTATTTTACTAGTGCCACCATACCGCCCTTGAATCGCACCGCAGCTGTAAAGTGAGATTGGGGGGGGGGGGGCACACAGGACAGGACAGTTAAAAATTACACCCAATAATACTAAAAATCACCATTTTTAAACCAAGGGTAGCGGAAGCACTTTAATAGCTGCAAGGTTCTGCACCACAGCACAGCTTCCACAGTGAATTAAACACCTTTTGAAAGGGATTTCAGTTCTCATTCCCCACCACTCCCCCCCACCCCAACAGCTGTTCTCCCCCCCTTCCTCCTTTGTTTTTCCCAGCCTTTTGTTATGGGGCAAACAGGTGCGATATCCCAGCCCCCCTACTGGGAAAGTAAAGAAAAACCCCAGATAAATGAGTGTGTCCTCTAATTAAGAGACTCTAATGCAGCTAATTAGGCTTGTCTGCGTGCCCGAGCGAGGACGAATTACCTTTTCTTAAAAACCCTAGTGAAGACAGGGCAGGTTTTATTTTAACACGTGAGTGGGTACGAGTCTAGGGTTCACCAGGACTGACTTTACACATTTTAAAACACAACTTGTCCCGTCTACACTCAAGTTTTCAAAGCATGTTCGCTACCTCATTGTGCAAACACACCTTTCAGCCTCATGTTCACAGGCCCCTAGGGAGAGACTAAGGCAGTTAGCCAGAGTGGGGGGGACGGAGGGGGAGGGAGAGAGATCAGAGAGATGGGCTGAAAAAGAAATCAAGGAGAAACCCAGATTAATGACTAGCACTGGCTCCCCCCCAGAGGAGACCAAGCAGTGATCTTTATTAGATTTCAATTTGGTACCGAGAGTCAATAAAGTTTTAACTGCTCACTCGGCAATGCCTTCCAGGCTCCTGCTATTTTAGCAGAGAGGATTCTGGACTCCCATTATAAAGGATGGGGAGGAGCAGAAAAATGTAACTGAACTGCAGGGGGAAGGCCTGAGAACCAGAACACACCCCACCCGAGCCTTTTCCTCTCCCTAGGCCTTTCCTTTGGAGCGCACATGTGGTTACAATTAACAATGAAAATCTTTATTTATTACCCTTTAGCAGAGAGGAGCAGACAGAAATTAAACAGTTTTCTTTAGCAGACCTTGCCATGTGGCTCAGCGACTTATGGTAAAGCTGAGGTTGCATTTAGACAGCAAACTTGCAGGAAGGCGGGTTTGGGTTTAGCAGATTTCGTCAGGCACAGGAGAAGCGCAGCAGATCCACACTTGGGGAACGGGGCTAGCGCCTGCGAGACACGCTGCTCGGCTTGGTATGGATTTGTGTCGGCTTGGGCTCAGGACTCAGCGGGATCCCCACACCCGCCCCATCCCTTCTCTAGCCCCTTTCAAGCCTGCATCTGAACAGCATTGGAAGGCACTGCAGCGAGAGCCATGCGCTGTGGCTTGGATCTCACCCCCTGCCTGGGAGAAAGTCTCTCTTTTTGGAGAATAGACTGGAAAAGAAGAGTGGACCGTAGGATCCAAGCAGGGCTGATTAACTGACTGGCACATGGGGAACAATGAACCCACAGACACACACACAACTGGACGATGGGGACAAAGAAAAGCTATTTTCACAGCTGCCTCCATCCAGCAGGCGTCCTTCCCATGCAGAACCCTCTGGAGAGGAAACTGAAGGATCTATGTGCTGAACATTCAAGGAATAACCAACAACAAAACCGGAGCTATTAAAAGCTATTTTCCCTCCAGCCCAGTGGCCACGTGGTCTTTAATAGATATTACAAGCGACTCCTGCACCAGATTCCTTTTTAATAGCTCAGTGAAAGCATGTCCTAATTAATCTCTCCAATGCGGGGCATTGCTGAACTGCTGACCCCAGTTGCGAGCAACTCACAAATGACCCCTTCACTTCTCAGTGTCCCATAATTGGACCATCCAGATGTCCTTTGAGCCTCTATGCAGCTGGTGGTTTGTTTCCCCCTGATTCCCACAATGCTAATCTGCTAATATCACCCATACTGAATTATAAAAAGATGCATTATTTACTCTTCAGTAATTTCAGGGAAAAGCCCGATGACAAAATAAAAACACTTTAGACCTGCACAGTGCTTTTCATCAGAGCAACTCACCCCGGCATTACTGATATTGATTAAGCCTCCCAAATACCTCCCCTGGGTATTATCTCAGAGATCCAAATGAGGAAACTGAGGCAGAAGGATTAAGTGACTTGCCCAAGGTCACTGAGCTGGGGAAGCAGTTAGAAAGACTCCCTGGTAAGCTTGTTACATGAGGTCTCTCAGCTCTATCCCTGACATCAGGAGTCACCCAGCCACGATGCCTGCCTAACTGCGATGCTTTACGTATTGAACCCACAGAGACAGCAGAAACTCTGGCTGCAAGGTCAAATTCTATCGGCGACAACGGTGCAACTCTCCTGATTCCGGTGACGTTTCCCCTCAGTTACACTGGGGTAAGCCCTGCAAAAACACTTCACACTTCTCCTCAAGGCCCCTCAGCGCTTTGCAAACTACAGACGAGTCTCATCTTACGTGCATTTAACATGTGTGAGTTCAGCTTTGCGCGGTCAGCAAAAAACAAAACAAAAAAGAGAAAAACCACCATTTAAATTCTGTACCCGGAGTGCGGGTGATACCGCCCACCATTACACTCAATGTAATTTTGACGACAAGCAATTTTTGCTTTACGCGCTGACAGCAGAAGGTAACCCCAGAGTAAGATGAGACTCGCCTGTAATGACATCCATGTGAGATCAGAGAATAGCATTCACCCCCTGGGGGACACACTGACGGTGAAGTGACCTGCCCCGAGCCAGACGGAGAATGAATGGCAGCACCCTGAGAAAATCTGAGCTCCTTGAACCACGCTGTGCGCTCTAACCACTGGACAATGCTTCCTCTCTGACTGTGCCGTATTAGAGAGAAGGGAAACGTACGCTTTCAAATGGGTTTTAAAGGTGAAAACAGAAGCACTAGGGCAAACTGCATGTGGAAGAGAATTCCATCAATAAGGCACCAGATGTGCAGAGACCCCATGTGCTGCGCTGGCTCACAGCTGCCTACTGAGGCATGAGGGTACGTTTTAAAATTAGTGGGCCTGATCCTCTTCTGGTATCTATCAGCACAGCCTCATCGACTTAGTGCTACACCGATTCACACCAGCTGAGGATCTGGCCCGGTACTTAGGGTGATGGATGCAAGTTCTTGTGGCAGCAAGGAGAGTACAGTAGAGACATTCACTAGGCCTGGAAGAAAGGGTCTAAAAGCCAGTCGCCCACATCGCTGGAGGAGCAATCCAACTCGAACAGGGACAACAGATGACTCATTCCTGTGTCTACCTTCTTTTCTTTGGAGTTTGTTCTGAAACAGCCTCACGCGGTCCTGGGCGGCTCTGTTCCCCACTCCCCCTTGCACGGGAAACAGTATCTGGATGGAGCACAAAGCTGCTGGCCAAAGCAGAGCTTTGTGCAGGAAGATTTGTTCTGGGCAGCGTTCATCAGCACGATGGGAAACAGCACACTCGGGAGACGATTCAAACCAAACAGCGAGCTCCACACTGCACATACATTCAGGGAGAAAAAATACAATGAAGAAGCAACATACAACAGCTCAGGGTTTGGGGGTGTATAAATTGGATTTGTGTTTATTGCATTTTAGAGAAGATCAAACTGGGTGCAGTTTACTAGCTGTAGCACTAAACGGGCTTGATTCTGCAAATCCTAACAGTGCTTCCTTATGCAAGTAATCCCACTGAAGTCCAGGTGCTCACTTGCATGAGTAACAGCTACTCATTTGAGTAAGGGGGTTAAAAGCCTCGATGCTGAAGGTTTGTCCCTCTAAATTGCACTTACTGTGGGGTTACCCATGTGTAAGGGCTGCAGGATCTGGTCCTATATATCTTGTCAATGTTAATAAAGAAATAACAAGAGGCGTGGCCAAGCCAGAGTGTTCAGATCTAGATCCAAACTCTAGAGAAGTTGGGGGCGGGCGGATGCTTAGATCTGGGTTCTAGGTTTGCTCCCGTCCCTGGAAATGATACGAGTTTTTAAGGGCTGCAGGCTAAATAAATATTCACCAAGAAAGAAAGTTAATCTACTGGGGGAAAAAAGCCAAACATATTAAATCATCATCCATCTCTGTATGCTTAGTCTGCAAAACTGATACATCTCTCTGTTTCATGCAGGTGGTCTCTGAACACAAACAAATCTGTGGCTACAGGATTGTCACTATGGTGCGTGCCATGACCACTTGTGAACTTCATGGTGACAGCGGGGATAGAATCAAAACCTCCTGCTCCAAAGGACCAGTCCCCAGCTACTTGAGCTAAAGGAGAATCTTGGTTAGCAGTATAGGATCTATGGCACACAGTTGAGCAGTTCTGATTCCATCCAGGAGAGGGCAGTGTAAACATGTTTACACTAACATGTCTATGCGATGCTCTCTAGGAGAGCACTTCACCAGCATCCAGCCCTGAAGGAGTCTAAGGCTCAGTTTGGCAACCTAGACCACATACGTGCACACTGTAGGCTCTAACTAGCTCTCCCAATAAATGGGGCTATTCTAGCTGGAGCCGCAGATGTTAGAATGTCCACCAGCTTGTGAGATTTTTCCCAGACTTCCTCCAGGTGGCTACCAAGAGCTCTAGCCATCCTCCGCAACAGCTCCAGAGTGGTCTCAGAATGACCCCGAGGTGAAGAAACAGGCTCCGCCACAACTGCCTCCTCTGGAGATAAGGACGAGGATGCTAACGGAACCAGGGGCTGGCCCAGTTCCTTCTCCTCTTGCAGCTGCTCATGAAAGGGAACCCAACTCTGCTTGGTACCAACACTAGGGTGCTTGTCGTGATAATTCTCCTGATGCCCAGCAGATGGAGCCGGCCGAGATGGCTGTGGAGATGCTCTTGACTTGGGGTGGGGGGAGACCCCAAGGTTCCAAAAGGGCCACAGGTACAACCCTGGACCCAGCTATGCCTAGCCCAAAGGTCCCTCCTGTAAGCTTCCTGCTGCCGCTGGGGTGGAATCCAGGGCGGACAGGTGGCATATCCCTCCTGATGGGACTGGTGAGGTTGGAGTCCACAGGAACCCACTTCAGAGTCCAAGGAGTATGAAGTGCTGTACACATCAGTGCCAGAGAAGGAGGCTCAAACTCCGAAGAAAGGGCAGCCAAGGATATGATGTGTGGCTTTCCGCTAGACCAGGGATCAGCAACCTTTGGCATGCAGCCCATCAGAGAAAGCCGCTGGCGGGCCGGGGTGGTTTGTTTACCTACAGCGTCCGCAGGTTTGGCCGATTGCAGCTCCCATTGTCCTGGAACAGCGAACTACAGCCAGTGGGAGCTGCAATCGGCCGAACCTGCAGATGCTGCAGGTAAACAAACCGTTCCGGCCCGCCAGCGGCTTTCCCATTCGGGCCGCATGTCAAAGGTTGCCCATCCCTGCCCTAGACAGTACCGGCCTCACTGGTACCCGAACAGCCGCATCCAATGGAGCTGCTCAGAGCAGAGATGAAGGTGCTGGAGGAGGTGTCTTGAGCAACGGTGCCAGGCAAGTCTCTTGAAGTGCTGGTGACAGTGGCTCTAGGAGGTTCAACAACTCTCTCACAGCCTCCAATAACTCAGGAGGAGACAGTGCCGGGTAGACGCTCTGCAGTGCGAGGAGATGCTGACGAAGGTGCTTCAGGAGCCAGTCTCAACAGGCCCACCCTGGGTTCTGGAGACAACAAACTCCCTTGCTTAGAGGTGGGCTCTGGGGACTGCCTCCTCTCTGAATGCCCTCCCGAGTCTCTGGAAGGGCTCATCCTCCTCGAGTCTTTTGATGACGCCTCTTTATTGGTACCAGTGATGCTGATCTGCCTCTTCCTCCCAGTAGCACCGAAGGTGCACTGCTGACGCCAAGGTGCTCGGTACCCAGAGCGAGGCAAACGGCTCGGATGGAGGCCGAAGTGCTGATTCCATCAGCAAATATTTTAACCTGGTTGCTCTGCCTTTCAAGCGCTTCAGGCGGCTGGGGTGAGGGTCACTACCAGGCTAAGCCTTGCCACAAGAATGGAGGGCCCGGCACATCTCCGGTACCAGTCCTCAAGCTGGGTGCCAGAGCCACACAAAACAAGTTTTTTCCCTAACAAACTAGCTAGCTACTAAAGGACACTAACAATACCCAGGTACTAGATACAGGTATTGAGAAAAGACTTGCAGAAGCAAGGACAGGGAGCTCCAACAACCGTCACGTGCAGAAGGAACTGAAGGAGACCTGGGGTGGCTCAGCCCTTTTCTGTCTTGTGCACGTGGTACAGGCATAAAGGGCACTCGGGCCGCCCTGATCGGTGCTGCTAAGGGGTAGAAACTCGCCGATAACCATGCACTGGAACGCACCAACACCTACAGTGGAACGGACATGTGCAATCGCTCGAAGAACATCACGTCCTTCGGAGTTCAAGGTTGCAAGAAGGTGGAGCAAAGGGGACAAATTCCTACAGACTCCAAAAGTTTT
Source organism: Mauremys reevesii (assembly GCF_016161935.1). NCBI lineage: Eukaryota > Metazoa > Chordata > Testudines > Geoemydidae > Mauremys > Mauremys reevesii. The sequence goes on along the minus strand of NC_052643.1, from coordinate 13,034,469 downwards.
CCATTAATGTTCCTTTAAGACATCCCATGTGGTTCTCATAAATGCAACCCGACTCAGCAGTGCCCGACATCAATCCAACCACATGAAAGGAACGAGCATATCCATGAATTGGCCAGCGTGCAGCTGAGGAGATCAAAATGCCGATGCCATGAAATGACAATACCAAATACGTTGATCTAAACCCCCCCCTCTTTTTTTTTTTTAAATTGCCCATTCTACCCATTTGCTTGTTAAAACAAAAAGCTGCTCACTCAAATGTTGCAAAACAACTGCTGAGCTCATCCAAAGCCCCAAGCATGGGACAGGGAGGGAAAGCAGTGCTATGCTATGCAGAGGACAGGATAAACGGGATACACGGCCTTTTGGACTCTCTGTCTTTCCAGCTCTGTGTAACATTTACGCAGCATTCCAGATACAGTCTCTGGAGACGGGTGGGTGCTTTATAAATCAATGAGCAATACGAATAAATGTTGCAGAGATCTCCAATTAGAGTTACATTTCTTAGCCCCGTAGGCAGCACTTTCCCACCATAGATCTCAGAGTTCTCGGCCAAAGGATGCGAGAATTATCATCCCAAGGCACTAAGATTAGGTGACTTGCTTAAAGTCATGCAGCAGGTGGGTGGCAAAGCCGAGCATAAAACCCGAGTCTTCCAATTCCCAAAGCAATGCCCCAGCCATCGGACAGCGCTAACTCCCACCATCAGAAAGCTACCACAGCAGCGAGTGCCAACACAGACCATCAAAAACAAGCACGGCAAATACACAGACGCATAGTCTTCTAAGGACCATGGCACCAGTCAGTCAGAGTGAACACCAGTGATGGAATCCCACCAGGCATCGCGCAGTCAAGTTCCCAGATCTGGCTCAATCCTACAAATCTATGACTCTCTGGGGAAACCAGCCAGAAGGCCTGGGTGTGGGGAGGTCCAGATGCTGGCGATCCAGATGTAGCTGGTTGGGGCTTGGTGGGGTGGCGATCCAGATGTAGCTGGTTGGGGCTTGGTTGGGTGGGGATCCAGGTGGCTCATTGGGGTGGTCCAAGTGCAGGGGGAGTGGGGCTCCTCAGGGGGGTTCTGGGTGTGGCAGGTGTGAGGCTCAGCGGTAGGGTCTGGGTATGAGGGGGTCTGGATGCACAGTGGTGGGGGAGAAGCTCCCTGTACAGAGATCCCTCCCCCTGCAGCTGGGGAGCGATGGGTGCAGAAAGCTGGGAACTGGGGGAGTTTGCAGAGCTTCCTTCAGCTGGGGGAGAAATCTGGGGGTGGGTCTGACCCAGCTCTGTATGCCATTCAAGGGAAGAGGAAGTCCCGTTCTCCCCAGCCCAGCCGGGACTAGCAGCTGAGCCCGGTGCAGGGTAGGAGCCATCAGCCAGGTCTTCCCCAGTCCTGCCCCTTGCCCTCCAATGATTTACCTCTCTGCCAGCTGCCGTGGGCACCTAAAGCATACTGCTGGAGAGGGTCGCATGACCGCTCTTGTGGCTTCCCTATCAGAAAGTCATTTTTCTTTGGGGATGCAAAGAAATCTGCGGGGAACATAAATTCTGCACGTGCGTAATGGCGCATAATTCCCCCAGGAGTAATCTGACCCATCACTGACATGCAGGTACCTCTGACAGCTCTGAAAAATGGCAGCTGTTTAAGAGCACATAGAAAGACAATGCAACAGTTTAGCCAGAAAGCAAAGAATACTGCTTGTTAGCTGAAGCTGCAAGGGTAATTATTTTTTAGGTAGGCATTTCTTAACCTAGCTCAAATTTAACCAGGACATCACGATCTACAATTCTACCCATGCAAAATGTGAAGAGTGATCTTTAATGGCCACAAGTCATCCTTTTCGGGGCCCATACACATTTACCATCTCATCTTAAAAGGACAGCACCTCCAAAAGTGTATCGCCACCTGACGCCCATGTTGGGGCACTGATTCAGTGCTAAGGGTTCACACCATCTATTGAACTGCACACAGCTCCATCCTGCACACCTCTCCCAAACATACACACTCCTCCAAAGAGGAAAAGCAGAGCAAGAGCTAAGACTATCCCAGAGACAGGCACACTGTCCTTAAAACCCATAGGTGGTGATAAGAAAACATGCTGCTCTACGAATACTACACTGAGATACTACAGTGAGGGAAGCCATCATACAGAACCTAGATTGGCTAGAATGCAACATATGGTTTAATCTCTGCTTCTGGCAAGTCTAAACCCAGCCCAGAAACATGCCAGAGGATCATCTTTCCAGAAGTAAAGCTTATGAGAACCATACATCATTTCTGTTGCTTCTGAAGTGACTAGAAACAGTCATGTGAGAGTCTCATTCTGGATAGCAAGCGCGGTCAGCTGCAGCACAAGATGCCTGGATTGTAACCTCTGTGACAGCTCAAATCTCATCTCTTACACAAACAGGCATGTGTTTCACTTTAGCTTATAACTTACCCCGACTGCAAGAAGTAAATTAAGACAGCAGAGTCTCCTTTTAATTAAAGCCACTCGTGGGGACAGGGGAATCACCGGCAGTGTTCAGAGCTGTGCCGCTCAATCCAGAATTGTAATTAACTTAGCATTACTTTACAAAAATGCCTAGATGTGCAGAGCAGTCATTCTGTAACCTGTACTAGTGACCCACTTTCTACTAGCTGACATAGGAACAAGTCTTTTTTCACTGATACTGCACAGTTAGAGCCCAGTCCTGTTAACAATTGATACAGAGAGAAGTCCTGACCACCGTGGGAGGTCTCCTGGAAGTTAATGGAACAACTTAGGTGCTATTCAAAGTGTTTGTAGGATCAAACCCATATCCAGTGTATTAAAAGGGATATTTTCAGGTTAAAAACCCCACAAGGTTTCTTTATGTGTGTTAATAGTTATATCTGAGAGCATTAAAACCGGAGAGAACTTTTAATGGCAAAATTTCCTTCTTCAATTTTTGCATTTCTTGTCATCTTGACAATGAAAATGAACTAGCCAATTTCACTCTTGTTTACATGCAGCGTTGCTGTAGCTGTGTTGATCCCAGGATATTAGAGAGACCAGGTGCGTGAGGTAAATCTTTTATCTGACTAACATCTGTTGATGCGAGAGAGAGAAGCTTTTGCATTTAGAGAGCAAAGAACTGTATGTAAGTGTCTCTCTTTCACCCACAGAAGTTGGACCAGAAAGAGATATTGCCTCTCCCTCCTTGTCTCACTTTTGTTTACAGTTACTAGTCAGTTTCACCTTTGGGTGTCACACACTAACACAATGCTGTAATGTTCGGATTGCAGTTCTGCTGGGGAATGTTTAGCTTAAAAATCAAAAACTGTTTCCACTGGAATTTTCTGAACCATTTCTACTGGTCTTAAGTTTCATGGAAAGTTCTTCTTACAAGCCCAGCTTTTGGTTTAAGTTTGACCAGGCAGAGAAGAAGAAGGTCTTGTGGTTGAGGCCCTGTATTGAGACTCAGGGACCCTAAATTCAATCCTATGCTCTGCAACAGACTCCCTCTGTGACCATGGGCAGGTCTCATAAACCCAGATTATCAGGCGTTTAGGAATCTAACTCCCATTGAAATCCATGAAGGTTAGGTACTTAAATACCTTTGAGGATTTGTTCCTTAATTTCTCTTGGCCTGAGCTTCCCATCTGTAAAATGAGGAAAACAACACTTCGGCACAGGTGTTTTGTGGGGCTAAATGAATTAACATTTGCGAGGTTCAGTGAGGGGAGCTATGTAAGTACACAGGCAGACACACAGGATCGCTTTTAATTGCTCTACCAGGAAGACTCCAACTCAATATCAAGTCTCTATCATTTGAATCTATTTGGTTTTGATTGTGTAGAAACTGAGAGATTGTTACTACCTGTCAATTAGTGAGAGGACGGAGGGTAAGAATCTAGCGCTAATTAAACATTTCTGATGGCTTTGCTTAGCTAGGACAGTCATAGGACCCTGTGGAGAGGAATGCACTTAAACAACATAAGCATGATTAGCAAAATTCCTCTACATCAGGCAAAATTCCTGCACATTAGTCAAGTCATCTAGGAACCAGATGTTCCCTCGGTACAGTTCCCAACAGAGATTACGGAAAAGTAATGGCTGAGTGAAAGTGCTGCCCCCTTTGAGACAATAAGGACCATGAGGAACAGACATTAAGATTAAACCAGTCGTTCATGATTGCGTCTCTGGGACAGCAGGCTAAGTACACCATTCTTATGAGTGTTTACATTAAAATTAAGCACAAATCATTAATTTTAATATACCAGAGGAATAACTGAGTTTTTGTTAATAGCCAACAGCTATTAAATACATGGCTTTGGAATGTGGCGCCAGTTTAACAAATGCATTTGCAGGCTTTGGAAATAATAATGCTTCGCATCCATACAAGGATCTGAGGAGGTTTTACAAACATCGTTCCAGTAAAACTCTCATGCCCCTGGGAGGAAAGTATTTTAATACCTCTTTTATAGGTGGGGAAAACTGGGCACAGAAAAAGCTGGATGACTGCCACAAGGTCCTATAGTAAGACAGATTTTGTCTACACATAAACTTTCACCCATTTAGTTAAACTGGTTTAGCTAATCCGGCGCTACATGGACACCAGTTTAATCAAACCGGTTTAAAATCAAATCTCAAGGTAAACCAGCACAACTCTGCATTTAGACAAGTGTCTGCCCACGCAGAGCAGCTTGAAGGAGTGGCCCCAACATTCCTCTCAAAAAACAAAGAAAAGGCATGAAAAACTTGTCCTGGATCAAATCCTTAACAACAATGCCACTGAACTGCTGGGTAACCTGCTGCGAGTCACTTCAGCCCCTGTGCTTCAGTTTTCCCATCTTTAAAATGGGGATAATAATATTGAACTCTTTTGTAAAGAGCTTTGAGATCTACAGACGAAAAGTGCTGTACGAGGAGCTAGGTATTATTATTATTATAAGTGGTCAGCACAAGGACAAGCGTTTCCCCTCATATCATCTGTGGTTCCACAATGCAACCTTAGCTTTTCAGTTTGTGTCAGTGCCACTCCAAGAACCTACCTCCAAGTAATTCTGGACACCGAGCACAGGCTGATCAGTCAACGTCTCCATGACACCACTGCAGAGCAAAAGAAAGACAACAGTTATTAGCGATTGTCAGTGAATTCCAATCTTCAACCAATGGCCGAACATAGGCTGTAACATCACGCGTAGGCTGGGTACCTGGGCTACAGCAAAATAAGGATTGTCAGCTTTTTTGTCAAGTGACTGATTGTGATTGAGATCCAAGGAATTCTTTATATACAACTAAAGGATTAAATGCTACCTTCCACTTCTGTGCGTGCGAGCAGAAAGCAGTACGAGCCAGCTGGCAGGCTGCAGGGGGGAAGCCAGGAATAAAGGGTGCTCTCCCCCTGCAAAGAATGGGGTTTGCTTGTTCGGATCGGGGAGGATGAGGCTCTCCTTGTTATTAACCATTTCAAGATTCGGGGGAATTCGAGGAGCTGACAGCATTCACTGGCATGGCTCACCCCTCCGCTGCATGGGCCTGACCCAAAACCCATTACAAGAGGAAGGATGGTTCAATGGTTAAAGCACTGGGCTAGGACTTGGGATCAAGTCCGTCCTCTGCCACAGACTTCCTGTCTGCCCTTGGGCGTCGTTAAGGGTATGCCTACCCAGCCCATGGCACCGAGCCAGGGTCGACAGACTTGGGCTTGCACTATCCGTGCTACAAACTGTTGTGTAGACGCTGCAGCTGGAGCTCGGGCTCTGAAGCCTAACGGATGGGATGCAGGGGGGCTTCATAACCTGAGCTCCAGCCTGAGCCACAGCACTGCCTCCCCTGGCCATTCTTAGTGTAGTAGCGTAAGCCTGAGTCTGTCGACCCAGGCTCGGGGGCTGGCTGCCGCGGGCTGCAGACATACCCTGAGGGAGAGATTTTTTAACGTATTTAGATGCCTAAAGACACTTTTGAAAATCCCGTTAGGTACCTACCTGCATCTTTAGGCACCTAAATACCCTAAAAAATGTTGACCCTTGGTCTCTCTGTGCCTCACTTTTTCCCTCTGTAAACTGGGTATAAAAATATTTCCCTACCTCACAGAGATGTTGAGAGGACAAATGCATTCAATACTGTCAAGTGTTCCATGACATTTATACTACAGTTACGAGGCCCCGACAAGTAATGTAGATAGATTGCCATGGGCTTTGGACCAGGCACCAATACTGTACTTTGAAGTAAAATTATATATATATTTTCCCACCACTGTATGCTGCTAATTTAGTCAGGCTCTCATTTAGCAAAGCAATTAAGCACATGCATAACTTTAAGCACATGCTTATGTCCCTTTGACTTCAAGAGCAGTTAAGTGTTGTACGGTATTGAGGCCACAAAAATAGGAATCAAAGTTTTACAAAGACTTCTTAACAATTCACATAGCATGGAGTTTGCGGCTTCTAGCGATAGTAATTGTCCCATTAATAATAATGGCCTAATCTGATTATAGGCAAAGAACAATATTTAAGCAGCAGATGCAGACACGAATCTATGACTATGGTTTCGACAACAGATGACATTTGCATATCTTATTTCAGTTATTCCTTCTCTATTCTGCTTTCATTGTCTGCCTAACAGAATGTCTTGCCGAGAGTTAAAGAGACTCGCTCAAGGGGAAAAAAAGAAAAGCAAAATAATGCAATCTCAGCTGTCAAAACGGATTACGTGGCATATCCAACGTTCAAACTCTCCCCGCAAAAATTAAATGGCCCCTTTACTGCATCTAAAGACATGTTTATCTGCCTTGGTTCTCTCTGCATCATTCAAGCACGAAGGGAAACGGTCACATACAGCACTTCGCATTTTTAAAAGCTTTAATTTATTTATTTTACTTTGCAAAAAGGTTTGTGACTGCAGAAATCACAATCCACCCTTTCCTCCTTGTTCTCTAGCCAGGCCTCCGGCCTCCTTCATCCCACCTACATAGGAACTGCCATACCAAGGATCTCCCCTTAGCTACTGAGATTTCCTCCTCTTTGGTCTTCCTGCTTTCCCCCCTTGCTCCCCCATCCCATCCACACAAAATACTGCCAAAAGTCACCTCCCACAATGTTCTGATCACATCACTCCCCTCTCTGAATTTCACCCCCGATTTTCCCTCTAGCCTTCCATATCATGTTCAAGCTACCTGTCCTCACCTTTAAGCCTCTACATAACCCCATTCTCAGCAACTTTTCCCTCCTACTGCTCATGTCTCTCCTAAATTGCCCTCAAAAGTTCCTTGAGATCCTTCTCCTGCTCTTAAAAGAACGAGGCGTCCTTGTGGCACCTTAGAGACTAACAAATTTATTTGGGCATAAGCTTTTGTGGGTTCATTAGTCTCTAAGGTGCCACAAGGACTCCTCGTTCTTTTTGCTGATACAGACAAACACGGCTACCACTGAAACCGTTCTCCTGCTCTGATCTTCATGAGCCAGAGTCACAGGGCACAGGCCACCCTTTCTAAGTGTCTGGAAGGCCCCCAGCATATAGCTGGAGCGATTGCACAGCAGTCAAAATTAACGATAATGACAACCCCACTGAAGTCCTAGGGACGATTTGCACAAGGTAAAGGCTTTCAGGATAAAGTCCCAACCCCGCTGACGCTACTGCGAGTGAGCAGTGCAACTGAATGGAACATCATACGCGCAAACGTGCATTTGCAGGACTGGAGCTTCAGATCAGAAACTTCTTGAGGCAGGGACCTTGTGCAGCACTGCGAAAACCGGGCACTGCAATAAACAACTCTACTCATTGTCGTAAACAGGGGACAAAACCTCGGGGTTATTCTAACAGTCTCTGACCTGCACGTGAGTGATTTTGATTCTCACATTAGGCAGAGGAGGCAGGGAAGGATAGCTCAGTGGTTTGAGCATTGGCCTACTAAACCCAGGGTTGCGAGTTCAATCCTTAAGGGGGCCATTTGGGGGAACTGGGGTAAAAATCTGGGGATTGGTCCTGCTTTGAGCAGGGGGTTGGACTAGATGGCCTCCTGAGGTCCCTTCCAACCCCAATATTCTATGATTCTAATGAAATGACAGGCTGAAAGTTATAGACATTGAGGCCTCATCTACAGTAGAAAGGATCTGCCTGTAGCTAATACTGGCAACAAAGTTTGTTTCTAGCATATACCAGTTCTCCAAACAAAAATTAGCCATAACTGCTGGCACAGCTCTAATTTTCACACGCCTACCCAACAAAGCTACACTCGCAAAAACTCTGAAGCCAAGTTACTGTGCTATAAGTCCCAATCTACAAACTTCAGAGGGGCAGCCATGTTAGCCTGTACCCACAAAAACAACAAGGAGCCCGCTGGCACCTTAAAGGCTAACAGATTTATTTGGGCATAAGCTTTCATGGGTAAAACCCCCCACTTCTTCAGATGTAATCTACAAACTGTTCTTTGGGGTGCAGGGATCAGCCCCCATGGGACCGCTCGCTGGATCAGGGCCTCAGCCTGAAATACCTCCATCGAGTCAAATGGAATTACTTTGCATTTACACCCATTTGAGATCAGAATCTGGCTCTGTTTTCTATCCTCCGAGGGAAATGTGTCATCCTCCCGTCCCCCATTCACTGCAGGTAGGTCTCTGAGGGAGGAGAGAACCAGGACAAAATCTCCCCCACCCCAAACGATCTGTCCTAGTTCCAATTTCTAATCCCCATTTGATGTATTCCTGCTCTCCTCCCCTTCCCTATACAATGAATTATTTACCTTCAAGACTGGTGGGCAGTTTCTTTGCCTCCCACCCCTTTAGGGTGACCAGACAGGAAGTGTGAAACATTGGGTCACTTTCCCCCTCCCAGGGGCAGGGGTTATAGTTGCGTATATAAAACAAATCCCCTAATATTAGGACATCTGCTCACCCTACACCCCACCCTGTGAATGTATAGGCCACTGGCTTGTTTTACCAACCCCACAGTACGGGAGGATAACCACCCCCAACGGCACCTACCTATATTTAGTCCCAAAGTACTGAAAGAAAACCAAGTACCGAGTTTTGGGAGACTGCATCTCTGTTTGCACAGGCTCTGAGTTCAAAGCTCTGCTTTCAGCTCAGGCTGGCGTAGCAGCCACCAAAGCTGCTGTTACATCTTTCCCCCTCTGGGTTTTAGCAACACGGACCTACCCCGCCCTGGTCTCTGCTTGGAAATAAAAACCCTGCAAGAAAAATTGCAAACCCCCTCTCCACCCAGGACCCGTGCCCGACCCAGCGTGGAGCTGCCGGGGGATCAGGTTGCACTTTCGGCCACCAGCCTTTAAGCAGGCCCCTTGCAGGGCAGCGCGCCCGGCTGCCTCCTCCGCCCGGGGACACCCGGCACTGACGGGGCTCCGCTCTCCGGGGGTTCCCGTCTGGCCCCCGCTCTCGGGACGCGGGGCAGCTCGCCCCTGGCTGTCGCTGCAAGCCACGCGCCCCTGCCCGGGCGGATTTTCATTCATGCGTTTTGCAGGCAGCGGCGCGGGGAGCCACGGCGGTGCACACGCGTTCAGGAGATAGGCAGCTTGCAGGGGCCTAACGAGGTTGGTGTCGCTGCTGCTTTGCAACTTTTGGCAAGCCCTCGCCACCCACAAAGCAAGAGGAGGAGCTGAGACTTAGTTGCCAGCAGCTTTAGGGAGTGGGGTAAAGTTTTGCCTTTGGTATGAAACGTGTAATGGCTTTGCGATTCCCCCCCTCCCCCAAATCAATTTTTTTTAAAGGTCTGGCGCGATTTATCCTTTAAAGAGTCTCGTCTGCTCCATCCTGTAGCTTTTGTGCATTTAAAAATGCTCCCTCTCATTGCTGAAAGTCCTTATTTTACGTGGTTGGCGAAACAGTTGTGGTTTTTGGTTTTAAATCAAAATGTTTCCCCGCAAATTTGCACCCCAGGCAGATGCAGGGGGGACTGGAAAATGGAATTGACTAGACACTGATGTAACCCAAGGGGAAACTGACTAGTCTGTATCAACATGGCCCCACCACCTCAGAATAACGTGAAAAACGCAATAAACAAACAGCATAAACAGTGAAAAAGAAATTCTGGGCAGAATGTTCAAAAGTAGGTTTAATCTCAGGATTAAACAAAGACTGAATGGCTAGCCAACTACAAAAGCAGTTTCTCCTCCCTTGGTGTTCACACCTCAACTGCTAGAAGAGGGCCTCATCCTCCCTGGTTGAACTAACCTCGTTATCTCCAGCCTGATTCTTGCTTGCATATATATACCTGCCTCTGGAAATTTCCACTACATGCATCCGACATACGTCTGTTAGTCTATAAGGTGCCACAGGACTCTTTGCTGCATTTAAAGGTAGGCAAGTCACCTAGAACCTAAGTCCCACTTTCAAAAGGAATTTAAGACACAGCTCCTCAAAAGTACTGAGATGAGCTGGGCATCTACATGCCTTCGAGAATCCAGCCTGGAGCCGTGATGCCTAAGGCACTTATAAAAATTACAAATACCCTAATATTAGGGCATCTGGTCACCCTACACCCCACCCTAAGAAGGTATAGATCACTGGCTTGTTTTACCATGTTACCTTTTAGGTTTAAAATCCATTCATTTACAATACTCTGCAGTGTGGATTGCAACAGGAAAACAATCATTTGTTGTCCAGGTGGGCATTTTTCAATCTGTGCCTCTCAAAATAAATAATTAAAACAAAAGCTAAAGGAGCCATGCTGCCCTGGCAGAAGCAACTACTGTGTATAACATTCATCACAGCTGGGACCTTGGTGCTAGTGGTAATACTAATAAAAAATACAAGCTGGAAACACCAAGCTTTAGGGAGTCAGGCTTCAGGGAGCTGTACACAATGGAGTTGCAGCAGCATTTAGGTAAAATATATGGTGCAAGTCTGCAGCCTTTATTCACAGTGGTATTCATGCAAGTAGTTCTATTAAGTTCAATGGAACACCTCCTGTGAATAAGCACTACTCTACCGAGCAGATCCTCAGCTGGGGTAAATTGTAATAATAGCTAAGTGGACTTCAGTGGCGCTATAACAGTTTTACCAGCTGCGGATCCACCTAAAGGTTGCAGAATCGGGCCCATAACAACCGCTCAGCTCTCAAACCAGCATCCATTTTAACTAGGGCTGTCGATTAATCGCCGTTAACTTATGCAATTAACCAAAAAATTAACTGTGATTAAAAAAAAATTAATCGCACTGTTAATAGAATACCAACTGAAATTTATTAAATATTTTGGATGTTTTTCTACATTTTCAAATATATTGATTTCTATTACAACACAGAATACAAAGTGTACAGCGCTCACTTTATATTACTATTTTTTATTACAAATATTTGCTCTGTAAAAATGATAAACAAAAGAAATAGTATTTTTCAATTCACCTCATACAAGTGCTGTAGTGCAATCTCTTTGTTGTGAAAGTGTAACTTACAAATGTAGATTTTTTTTGTTACATAACTGGATTCAAAAACAAAACAATGTAAAACTTTAGAGCCCACAAGTCCACTCAGTCCTGCTTCTTGTTCTGCTAATTGCTAAGACAAACATGTTTGTTTACATTTACAGGAGATAATGCTGACTGTTTCTTATTTACAATGTCACCTGAAGGTGAGAACAGGCGTTCGGGCATTGTTATAGCTGGGGCGTTGCAAGGTATTTACGTGCCAGATGTGCTAATCATTCATATGCCCCTTCATGCTTTGGCCACCATTCCAGAGGACATGCTTCCATGCTGATGATGCTTGTTAAAAAATAATGCATTAATTAAATTTGTGACTGAACTCCTTGGGGGAGAATTGTGTGCCTCCTGTTCTGTTTTACCTGCATTCTGCCATATATTTCATGTTATAGCAGTCTCAGATGATAACCCAGCACATGTTCGTTTTAAGAACACTTTCACTGCAGATTTGACAAAACACAAAGAAGTTACCCATGTGAGATTTCTGAGGATAGATACAGCACTCGACCCAAGGTTTAAGAATCTGAAGTGCCTTCCAAAATCTGAGAGAGACGAGGTGTGGAAAATGCTTTCAGGTGTCTTAAAAGAGCAACACTCCGATGCGGAAACTACAGAACCCAAACCACCAAAAGAGAAAATCAACCTTCTACTGGTGTCATTTGACTCAAATGATGAAAATGAACATGCGCCGGTCTGCTCTGCTTTGGATCATTATCAAGCAGAACCCGTCATCAGCATGGGCGCATGTCTTCTGGAATGGTAGTTGAAGGATGAAGGAACATATGACTCTTTAGCGCTCCTGGCATGTAAATATCTTGCGATGCTGGCTACAACAGTGCCATGTGAACACCTGTTCTCACTTTCAGGTGACATTGTAAACAAGACGTGGGCAACATTATCTCCCGCAAATTGTAACCAAACTTGTTTGACTGAGCTGAAGTAGGACTGAGTGGACTTGTAGGTTCTAAAGTTTTACCTTGTTTTATTTTTGAATGCAGATATTTTTTGTACATAATTCTACATTTGTAAGTTCAACTTTCATTATAAAGAGATTGCACTACAGTACTTGTATGAGGTGAATTGTAATATACTATTTCTTTTGTTTTTTTACAGTGCAAATATTTGTAATAAAAAGTAAATATAAAGTGAGCACTGTACACTTTGTATTCTGTGTAGTAATGTAATCAGTATCTTTGAAAATGTAGAAAACATCCACAAATATTTAAATAAATGCTATTCTATTATTAACAGGGCGATTAATCGCGATTAATTTTTTTAATCGCTTGACAGCTCTAATTTGAACATTACCTCAAAGCACATTTATTTTTTTTCCTAAGTGTCTCCAGAGACGAATGGCTGCTCCATTAACCCATTACATCACATATCCATTTTCCATAGTGATGCCTTCTGGTCAGGGTTACGCAGATCAGCTATGATCTCCTCTGCTAGGCTTCCTAATGAATTAATCAAGGCTGAGGTTCTGCCATTTAGGCAATAGAACTTAATTACCAGTATCCTCCTTTCTCCATGGAATGTAGGCCCTGCAATCCCCTCTAATTAGTGCAAACACATTTAGCACCTATTTTCAATTGAATATCTGTATAAAGATTACCATAGATTAACATACTACCAGATAAACACTGCATGTATCACAATCCCCAATCCCATGGGAGTGGTATTAGGGCTACCTATATTTCTGTCACCTTCCTCATCATAAACCCACAAATCAAGGCAATTCATAGTTAAGGTACAAGCCTCAAAGCAGTGCTGCGGGCACAGTTGGGTGACATTAAAGAGACAGCCTGCAGTGCCTGTTGATGGAGGTGAAATCCTTAATTGCAAAGACCCAGATTGGTAGTAGGCTTATCCTTCTGTTTATGTGTAGCATCATTCTTCTGTGAACGTCCTTGCATGCTTGGAATGGTGGTGGCATAGATGATCTTTTTCTTTTTTTAAGAAGTGTAATCGCTATAAATACAGAAAAGCCATCAGCAGAATATGTCATGGTGTTATTTAATTGCATCACCATGACATTGGAAAATATCTTATGAAACCAAATGTAATACACACGATCAGCTAAAGATTTTATCTTTTGTCCAATGGATAAAGGCACAGGGCTGAGAAGCAGGAGACCTGGGTCCTATTCCTGTCTCTGCCATGGTGAGATTTTTTGGGAACATTACTTTGATTTTCAGTGCCTCAATTTTCCCATCTGTTAAGTGGACATAATGATGCTTAGCTGCCATTGAAAACATACTACTACTATTACCTAGATATTGTCATCCATAGATCTCAAAGTGTTTTACAAAGGAGGTCAGTATTGTTATCTCCATTTTACAAATGGGGGAAAGTGAGGCACAGAGAATCAAAATGATTTCCCCCAAAATCACACCTTCGCAGAGACAGGAATAGAATGCAGGTCTCCTGAGCGCCTGTCTAGTGCTCTATCCACTAGGCCAGACTGCTGCTTTGCATATGACTAATGAGAATTCATAGAACACATAAGTGTTGTTATTTACTTGATGAGCATGATAATACCTCTGAGTTGGGCTTTTTACTTTGTTTCACTTGCAAGAGCAAGTAGTCCAATTTAGGGCTAACTCCTAACTCAGATGGGGCCTAATCTAATTCCCATTAAAGTCAGATTAGTATTTCAAAACACTCCAATTCTTCAAACACCCAAACCCGCGTGTAACTTTACACATGTAAGCAGCCTCGCAGAAAAGTTATTCATATACATAAGAGTTTGTAGGATCAGGTGCTAAAGCAGCAATGCTTATAAATGTGAGTAGTCTTTAGTCACATGAGTATTCCTGTTTACGTCATGAGGATACTCATGGGAGTAACAGACTATTTGTATAAGTAAGGATTTGCAGAAAGAGGCTGTTTGGTTTTAGAATAATTTTTGGGGCAGGTGAACGGGGAGGCCAAGACCAAATTCTCAGCTGGTGTAAATTCTCCAGTGCTATGACAGTCTAGCTGAGAATCAGGCCCCCAGTAATGGACCCTGACTGCAGATCTGGGCCCAAAATCCCAGTTGAAATCAACAGAGGCATTTCAAGCAGGACTGGGTTAATAACATTTTAAACTTTAGTTAAAAAAAAGATTGCTTCTGTGCTACCACTTGTTCATAATAAATAACTGCGGATAAAAATGTAAGATGATGGTGGTAATAAATACATGCTAGTGTTCCTTGTACTCAGGTTTTTGTTATTTTTTTTTATTACACCTATTTCTAAAGTGCCAAACACTGGAATAACTAGGTGTATAATTAATACAGTTAAAACAGATGTAAAAATCACAGCCTGGGTCAGTAGTAACCAAGGACAGTGTGTAGGAGAAATAAAACCACTTAAAATCTATTGCCCACCTATACATAACTGAGATTCAAGTTTTTAATGGAAAAATCTGCCCAAACTTTCAACTATACTGGTAGCATCTGGACTCTGTTATAATGAAAACGATGACTCTTACTTTTAGAAAAGGGCCCCCAACAGCCCTGACCCCCACACCCCAACATTGGATGCACCAAAGACAATTTAAAAAATGTAGAAGTCTTGATTTGCCTTATAACTTCCTGTGAGCGCTTAGCAAGCAGGCAGTGTACAATGATCATGTTACAGCAATCAGACCTTTCCTTACAGTACCAAAAACAACAAGGAGTCCGGTGGCACCTTAAAGACTAACAGATTTATTTGGGCATAAGCTTTCATGGGTAAAAAAACCTCACTTCTAAAGACGCTTACAGTACAGAATTCCTGCCTCTGACCAATGCAGTCCTAGAGGCCTGTTAGAAACAGGAGCATTGTCTAGAGTTAGATGTTTGCATACAGAGCTGGGACTGAACTCCCTCCAGGTTTTGGTTTGGTCCATTACTGAGATAAAGTCTATTCATGATGTTTTGATTTGGATCCAAATTTCCCCAGCCCTTTGGCTCTTGTTTTTTGGTTCAAGCCCACCTTGTCTGTGAGTCATTTGTTCATACTGTATAGGGAGATTTATACCTAAACAAATGTAATTGTTTTAAAAATTTATAATCAGGATAACGTGACATGATGTGACAATGACGCAATCGGTACCATTCGCTGCTTTGCTGTGTAGAAAAGGCTCCCCATGCTTCTGCTGTCTGTGCTGCTTAACTGGGGGAGGATAAAGATTAAGCACACCCCATTTATTCCAGCTTATCCATGCCAGATTAAATTAACTTGATCTGTGAAAAATGTCATCCATTCATATAGCCTCACGGGGCTGATTCTGCTCTCACGTTGGCTTTACGCCTGTGTAATTCCATTGATGTCATTGGAGTTACTCCAGATTTACACCAGGATGGCCGAGAGCAGCATCAAACCCATAGAATTTTTTAAAGGAGAGACTAGAGTTAGTAATTCTGAGCGTCGTCCTGCTGCCGTTGGCATCGGTAGTGCAGGAGAGGACCTCGTATACTGTACAGGGCCTGGCATATTTTATTGTGCAGATGAATAGTGGCAACTGTATACGCAGATTGCTAGTTACGTGTCCAGCTAGTCATTTAACCACCCAGTTACCAGGATTACATGAATTGAGGGGTGATCATTGCATCAGCAAGTCTGCAAACACATCCCCTTTTCAAAAGGCAACCACAGTTTTCTGAAAATCTGGCCCTGCTTATTTCGAACCAGGAAACAGAAACCGTGTGGGAAAGTTTGGGTGGACAGCAAGACATGTCTTGAGCTTTCTCCTCAACCCCCCACCCCTCACTGTCCAGACATAACAACAAATGCATTAAACATGCCCTGGCCGTTCAATTCACATTTTCATTCCCCTGCAGCATTTTGAGAAGAGAAGGAAAACGCTAACCTGCCATAAACACAAAGGAGAAGAGTCTGATCTCAGTTATGCTGGTGTAAATCAGGAGTAACTCCATGGACGTAAATTAACAAGGAGGCTGATTATTTGATATTGACATGGCAGCCATGTCCTGGTTCCCCGCTAGGGATCTATGGGCTGTTGTGTTTGAGGGCTGAAAAGAGGGGAGGAAAGTGGGGACGATGGTACTGGGGTTTGGAGCTCAGGAGGTCCCACAAATGATCTAACTGCTGTCTACAGACAGTGAAATGGGAAGCAGTGGGGCTCCAGGAGCCCCAGATTTCTCTGGAGGGGTCTGATTACAGCTCTCTCTGAAGCATGGGGTTCAGGCCGCTACCCAAGACATTGGACCGGTGGTGTCATCCATCAAGGCAGTTGTTTTCGACCTGTGGACTGTGAACTCCCGGGGGTCCGCAGACTGTGCCTACGATTTCCAAAGGGGTCCGCATCTCCATTTGAAATTTTCTAGGGGGTCTGCAAATGAGAAAAGGTTGAGAACCACTGCACTGGGGCAGTTTTCTGGTGGTCCTGTACAGACAGACAGTCCCTGGCTGGATGCCTTTGCCGACTCTAAGAAGCCAAGGAGCATCGGGAGGCAGAGAGATGTGATCAAGAGGCGAGGCCAGGGCACAGCACTCCCATGGGCTCAGCATGCGCCCCAAAGGCTGTAGGATGTGGGTGGGGGGAGCGATGCGGAGGTAGCTTTGCCAGCCCTCCAGGATTGTCCTGGAGTCTCCAGGAAGGAAAGATTCATCTTTAAGTAAAGATTATGTCATGTGATGAAACCTCCAGGAATACGTCCAACCAAAACTGGCGACCCTGTGCGGAGGCCGGGGGAGGAAGGCGCCCGCTTGCAGCTCGCAGCTGAGCAGTTTGGCGACGCTCCCTGAGCGGTGACAGGCCAGCAGGGCTGGAGCTGCCTAGCTCCCTCCTTCCACAGCCAGTGACAGGCGAGTCCAGAGAAAGGAGCCTGCATGTGCCTGTTCGTGGCTCCACTCAGCCACTGGACTGCAGCGGAGGGGAGGAAACCGGGGGCCCCTGCCGTGCAGGGGGAAGGAAGCCAGGGGGAGCAGAGTGGATCCAGTGTCTTGGGGGGGGGGTTGTTTTTCCTTGCGGGAGATGAACTTTCTCAATTAAAAGTGCCCGGAGCTGAGCTGCGACAATGACGGTGGAATTTGAGGAGTGCATCAAGGATTCGCCCCGGTTCCGGTAAGGGATCACCCCCCTCTCCCCGGTGTGTGTCTGTGTGTGTATGGGGGGGAAGGTGATGGATGGAGGGGAGAGGAGCAGCCCTCGACCCTGCTGGGCTCCATCTCCAGCCGCGAGGTGCATGCAGATGCCAGGCACACACATGCTGCCCCACCTGGCCAAGCCATCATGGAAGGGCAGAAATGAGAGATGGGAAAAGAACCCATTGGATCATCCGTAGAATCTCCAGCAGAAATGCTGCAAAGAGGATGGGGACGGGGGGAGAATAGGGTCCTGTCATTCCTAGTCCCTGATTTCCACCCTAATAAGGACCATGTGTTTCCCTCGGACTGCATCCTGCCTTGGCACAGCCCCTGCAAACGAGCAGCCGGCGGAGGAGAGGGGGGATGAGGCGCGGAAAGACTGCCCGAGGGGCACCGCAAGGCTCCGCTCTTTCTAATCGCATTAGGGGGAGAGGGGGAGAAAGTGGCCTGTGTAATCCGGGAACGGTGTGTGCGCCTGGGTATCTGCACATGGACGGGGGAGAAGGGGCAAGACTCGAGCACGAGGCAGATTGTTGGCTTTATTGTCAGGATGGTGCCGTCTGGGTTAGATCATGGGAGGCTGGGGCCAGAGGTGCCGGAACAATTGTTCTAGTTGGGGGTTGTCAACCCTGTATATAATGGAAACCACTTCAAACCAGGGGGTGCAGCCGCACCTCCAGCACCCCTAGTTCCAGTGCCGATGGCTGGGGGCTGTAGACGAGAAAGCCCCAAGGGATGAAGGGATGTCAGCGTGCCTCGGGACCAGGGTCCCCTCTGCATGCCCTGCAGATGGGGATGCATCAGTGTCAGCTGCATTGTGATCAAAGGCAAGGCAGGGCTCTGATTCCTTGTGCCTAGATGTGGCCTTGTGATCATCCACCCGCCAACGATACAGACAAGTTCTGTGACTGACCACAGGCTAAATCCAGGCAGAGAGACCCTAACCGAGGCTGGATTGAAGTCTTGGGCAATGGAAATCCAGTATTGTCAGACAAAGAACTGCTCGCATGGTTAGCCTTGTAACTCCAATGGGAGGTAATGAAGCAGAGTTCAGAATCAAAACCAAAAACGTTTCCGTTCATTTTTTTCTTAATGATTTTTTGTTTTTACTGTCAAGGTCATCTGCTCTGTGTGTGTGTGTGAGAGAGAGAAGGGGGTGGGAG